>NC_050459.1:49893891-50200141 GCF_903995425.1 Onychomys torridus
TGTGTGTGTGTTTTGAGACAGGGTTTCTCTGTGTATCCCTGGCTGTCCTGGAACTTGCTTTGTAGACCAGGCTGGCCTCGAACTCACAGAGATCCACCTGCCTCTGCCTCCCGAGTGCTGGGATTACAGGTGTGCACCACCACTGCCCAGCTTTTTTTTTTTTTTTTTTTTAGCATTAACATTTTAACCATATGAATATGCAGGTGTGGTGGAAACAGGAAGATCAGGAGTTCAAGCCCAACCTTGCAGCTACCCAAGCCCAGAGCCAGTGTTATGTGTTGGCTCACCACATATCCACTTCATCTGTGATCTGCTGGAGCACGTGCAGGGGCCCAAAGCTGCAGAATTTCCACAGCACAGGACAACAGCAGGATAACCAGGAGGAGCTCCAGCGAGGGCCCAGCATGGACAGTGTAGCAGAAACCAGAGGCCTTGAACCAGATCAATGACTCTCTCAATGATCACTTGCAAGTACACACAAGTATACGTGAGACTATCTCAAAACAAAACCAAATCAAAACAAAAGTAAAAATAAGTATGAATTTTAATCTGATTTGCAAAAAGTCCATTTGAAGGTTATAATCTACATATATATATGCTAGATTGTGATACACTGTAGAACTTATGTTTTCCTCTATTAAATAGGAGACTATATCAATTAGACCTCATTTTGTCACTTCTTTTAGTAATTTTATAGATAAGAATTAGGTATGCCCAATTTTAAAAGTTACAAGCCAGGTCAAAGGTAACTAACTCAAATAAGAAAATGAAATAAAATCTGCAACTTTTAGGAATATGATATTTATTCTCTAAACTTAACAAAAAATCAGTCTTTATTCAAAATTTCCTGTCTTACCTAAGACGAGTTACTCATGAGCTGTTTCTAGTCATTGGAGATTTCATACTTTCAATCTCCCTTCAGCAGTACTGTTTCCTTTCAAAGTGCAAGGCTCGGACAAACACACACATGTGCACTCTTGTCGTGTGTGTGTGTGTGTGTGTGTGTGTGTGTGTGTGTGTGTGTGTGAATGGCTATAGATGGTGAGACCAGAAGGGGAACAGAAGAGAGGACACAGAGGTCATAAGGAAGGGGCCAGGGAAGAAGAAGGTAATAGAATATATAAAATAGGGCAGAAAGGGGACTTGGGAGGGAGAATACAGGAATGGGGGATGGAAGTGCACACCGGCTGGGGGATGGGAAGAGAAGGGCACGAAGCAAGTGTGTATGAGAACACCACATGGAAACAATTGCTCCGTAAGTGAATGAAAAACAAGCCGGGCGGTGCGGGCGGTGGTGGCTCACGCCTTCAATCCCAGCTCACGGGAGGCAGAGCCAGGAGGTTCTCTGTGAGTTCAAGGCCAGCCTAGGCTACCAAGTGAGTTCCAGGAAAGAAAGGCGCAAAACTACACAGAGAAACCCTGTCACGAAAAAACAAAAAACAAACAGACAAACAAACAAAAAATTCTTCTTATTTCTGGATTTTTATTTGACTTTGTAGTAAAAAGAAATAGTAGGTATCTCCAGCCATTAAAATCCACAAGTGATTAAATCCCTCCTGTTCAAACCACCTGGGGTTGTGTTCCCAGGAGCCCACCCACTGAGATCACTCTCCCATCCATACATTCTTTCCTACTTGGTCTTTTGTCTCGTTAGGTTATGATGTTTTTATTTTGTAGCAGAGACTCATGGACAGTAGAGCACCACAGTCTAAAATGTTTCTTTTTTTCCCTCTTCTTGTATTTATTCTTTGTGTCTTTACATCATGAATCTCCATCCCATCCATCTCCTCATCCCTTGGTATCCATCCACTCTTGCAAACTGCACCCCCCCCAAAAAAAAATAAATAAATGTAGGAGAAAAAAGAAAAAGAGAAAAGGAAAAAATCAATCTTGTCTTGGAAACTGTAGTGTGACACACAATGAATCACATGGTAAACACTTTTATCCATCTGTCTTTACTTGCTAGTGTTCATTGCAGAGGGTCAGTGGTCTGGTTCAAGGCCTCTGGTTTCTGCTACACTATCGATGCTGGGCCCTCACTGGAACTCCTCCTGGTTATCCTGCTGTTGCCCTGTGTTGTGGAAATTCTGCAGCTTTGGATCTGTAGGTCTGGTCCCTTCATGTGTTCAGCATAACACAGATGGGGTGGATGCTGGGGTGGACCAACACATCACCCTGGTTCTGGGCCTGGGTCCTTGCAGGGTTGGTCAGGCCACGCTCTCCCTTGTCCTCATCACCAGGGCGAACTCCTTTGCATTGTCCTGTCGAGTTGACCCCTTGCAGCATCGAGGCGTGGGGGCCATTTTCCCCACTGCTGCAGCTTCTGAGGGGCAGGACAGAACTCCGTGTGACCTCAAGGCCAATTCTCCCACTTGCCTCAGGCATTGATGGGTGCAGGTGGGGGGTGGGGTGGCACATGCCCTTAATTCCGGCATTCGGGAGAGATAGGCAGAGATCTCTGAATTTGAGGCCAGCCTGATCTACAAACTGAGTTCCAGGACAGCCAGGGCTACACAGAGAAACCCTGTCTTAAAATATATATATGTATGGGTTGCGGGGGTTAGTTCAGTGGTAGAGCACTTGCCTAGCAAGCACAAGGCCCTGGGTTCGATCCTCAAATAAATAAATAAATAAATATCCTTTAAGTGCCGTGTGCAAAGAGATGTGCCCTTATCAGCCTTCCTTCTTTGCCAGGAAGATACACTGTGTGTTAGCAAAGTGCAGTGTGCCATGTGCATGGCTATGGATTTGAATTCTGAATCCTCTACTATGCTGTTACCCCTCCTTTACTACAATCAGCTCCGCTCCCTTCAGGTCTAACACAGACCCTAGAGGAGACTGGTTACAAACATTACCACTATCCCAGTCCTGCAGAACCACTAGTAAATTGTCTCCTGAGGAACTAGACTTGTTTGGTATAGCTACGAAGTTCAGACCCAGACCGGTGGGTAGAAGCAGCTAAGGGAAATGATTTTTACAGTAAGTGAAATGTTAGAACGACATCAACAGAGTCTGTTCACTTAGGAGTTTCCCGTTGTAGGTAGTCATGGCCACACTAGATGATTAAGAAAGAATTCCTTGGGGATTTAGCTCAGTGGTAGAGCACTCGCTTATCAAGCGCAAGGCCCTGGGTTCGATCCTCAGCTCAAAAAAAAAAAAAAAAAAAAAAAAGGAAATTTATTTAAAAAAAAAAAAAAAGGCCGGGCGGTGGTGGCGCACGCCTTTAATCCACTCAGGAGGCAGAGCCAGGTGGATCTCTGTGAGTTCGAGGCCAGCTTGGGCTACCAAGTGAGTTCCAGGAAAGGCACAAAGCTACACAGAGAAACCCTGTCTCTAAAAACAAAAACAAAACAAAAAAGAAAGAATTCAAGCCTCCCTTTTCAATAGCAGATAAGTTGTCTATGTGGGTAAAAATTTAAAAGAAAAAGCAATAAACAGTTGTAACAAGAATGAGTGCCTAGAATAATTCCGGATATATTTATAGAATATTATCTGTGAATATCGGCATATGTAAGTTTTTCTCAGTCCAGGACTGGCACCTGTGCTCTTTGATAATGTTGTGGTTCTAATACATAGGAAATGTCAAGTTCATCTGGGAACCCGAGTCGCTCTACAACTTCCCTGAGATTATATTCTCTTAAAGCCGTTGTGCCTGAGTGACTACACGTAAAAAAAGAAGAAAAAAAAAGTGTGACTTTGGGTACCTTATTAAGTGCAGATTCTCTCTCTTGGTAGTTCTCATTCAATACTTCTTCTTGCGTGTGTGCACAGGCATATGCACGCCATGGCACCCATGCAGAAGTCAGAGGGCCAGAGGCTTTCTTTTGCAGAGTTTTTCTCCCACTGTCTTCCTCATGGCCACAGATCTCTGCTGGTTTTGCTGCTGGGCTGTGTGCTCCAAGGAGCTGGCCCATGGCTTTTGAGCCATTTGTGTGCCTCTTCCTTCCATGGAGTGCTGGAATTACAGATGCATGCTAACACCCTCGGCTTCTTACATGGCTCCCCGGGACTGACCTCAGGTCCTCAGGCTGGTGTGGAGTTGAGCTTCCTTGAGCTTCACTTTTTTTTTTTCCCCAGTGTTTTGAGATGGGTTTCTCTGTGTAGTTTTGGTGCCTGTCCTGGATCTCACTCTGTAGACCAGGCTGGCCTCGAACACACAGAAATCCGCCTGGCTCTGCCTCCCGAGTGCTGGGATTAAAAGAATAAAGGTGTGCGCCACCTCCGCCCATTTCTTCACTATTTTTTTTAAGTGGTGTCCAGACATTTGAATTTTTGGACAAGTGTTTCAAATAAAAAATGTAAATGGCACTCAGGAGGCAGAGGTAGGCAGATCTTTGTGAGTTCGAGGCCAGCCTGGTCTACAGCGTGAGATCCAGGAAAGGCATAAAGCTACACAGAGAAATCCTGTCTCGAAAACCAAAACAAAACAAAATGTAAATGGTCAGAAAGTTAAACTGTGAGAAAGACAAAGAGTGTGTAAAAGAATAACTCTCCTCATAGCCAAATTTACGACAGCATGCAAAACTTGATGTTCAGACAAATCCCACCTTTTAACCAACAAATGCTGACCTATTTTTGTTTGTTATTCTATCTCAGGAACAAAGCCATGATGAAATCTGTGGTGCTTGTCACCCTGGGGCTAACTTTGCTGTTAGGAACCCACGCCATGCCTTCAAGTCGCCTCTCCTGCTACAGAAAGATGCTAAGAGATCGCAACTGTCACAACCTTCCAGAGGGCAGATCCGATCTGACCCCGATCGACACAAACGTCCAGCATCATTTCTGGGACGCGAAGGGTTGCGAGATGATCTGTTACTGCAATTTCAGTGAACTGCTCTGTTGCCCAAAGTAAGGACATGAAATTTCAAAGTGTATTGTTATATTTGTAGAAAAAAGCCTCTTAAAAGATCATCTTTTGGCCGGGTGGTGGTAGCGGCGGCGCACGCCTATAATCGCAGAGGCAGGTGGATCTCTGTGAGTTCGAGGCCAGCCTTGTCTACAGAGCTAGTCCAGGACAGGGTCCAAAGCTACAGAGAAACCCTGTCTCAAAAAACCAAAAAAAAAAAAAAAAAAAAGAAAGAAAGAAAAAATCTTAGGCTTTTCCAAATAATTAATTGTAAATTTTTTCACCTTGCAGCACTGGTATGAAGATAAATTTCCCAGTGATTTCTCTACACAAATCTTTAAAACATGGGCTTTGAAAAATCTACACAAATGCATATAATACAGTGTGGCCAACTTTAACATATTTTTAGCATTATTCTGTATTTATTTATAAGGTTGTTTCAATTATTTCGTTTTATCATGATTATAAAAACAACCCAAAATTTTTTTTTCAGTTTTCAAATGTTGTAGAAATGTAACATTCAATGAAGGTTTATTATATACCAACGATAGTAATAAATCCTTCATAGGTGTTAATAAATTTCATCCATTCAATAGAATAGACTCATAGTTCAGTTACTATCTTTTTTGTTTTTTTTTTTAGACAAAATCTCAGCTATAGCTCAAGACCAGGCTGACCTTGAGACCTTGAAAACTCAGGGCAATCCTCTTCCCTCAGCCTCCACAGCATGAGGTACCAGACCTGGCTTAGAGCAGCTTCAGCACTGGGTTTGCTGAAGTTAATCACTCTCCTAAGTAAACTCAAATCCCAGTTATTTTCAGAACCATCCAAGTTGTGTAGTGTTCTTGTTGAGTAACTGTGGTAGAGTGCAGGCAAGAAGATTGGAGTTGGAGGCTAGCCTGGGCTACACAGTGAGCCTGTCACAAACAACCAAAACAAAGCCTAAATAAAAATGTGAAAAAAATAATATCGTAACTTGTTAAATTCTATTTTCAATTCTTAAAACAACAAACATCAGTTGGTAATATAAATGAACCTCAAAGTTGACATTGTAACTAATTTGAAAACCAATAAAATTTCTTTTTTAGATTAAACAAGTTAGTGAACAGCATCAAGTAAATAACTGGGACAAAAAAAAATGTCAGTAAGGACCATGGGAGGATTTTCCAGATCCATATATAAGTTAATTAGAAATGAAATATATTTAGAAACAATTTACATTTTGGAAAATTGGTGTATGGTAACTAAAAAAAAATGGGAGATTTAGTCAGTAGTTTTAGTTCTTGACTTTAAGATTATTTTCCTTTGATTAAGGACTGTTTTAAATGCTATAATCTTGGATATTTAATACTGTTTCAAATTGCTTTCAACATCTGACATCCTATTTTTAGCCTTCTAAGAAACCTGTAAGGTAGAAAAGGCAGATATAAGACTCTTCCCTAGGGAAGGCAGGTTGAAGTGATGGGTGGGTGACACCTCACGAAACTAGCTAATGTGACTGTGGGGACAAAAACCCGATTCAGACCCAGCTGAACCACAAAGTGAGGTTTCCAGAGCAGTGCGTGTTGAGTGCACACCTGCCCTGGGACCCCAGTGCAGACCCACTGAATCAGAGGTTGTGCATGGCAGGCCCTTCCATTAGAGGTCAACAAGCCCTCCGGTGGTTCTCAAGCACCGTGACCTTTCAGAAACATTGTATTACACCGATGCAAGAACATGTGTTAATTAACCCCATGAAACGCATTTCTATGCTGTAGAAATTAAGCGCCAATCAATATTAAAATGCTTTTTTTTTTCCATTATTGGATTAGTAAACCAATTTATTGCAGTGGGCTTATATTTTCTGATATAACTTTGTGATTATCAGTGTTACATTTAAACAGAGGTATAAATATACAGAAACCATTTCTCCTTAACTTGGAGATTCTTTTCCAGTAGCAACAGAATCACTTTGCAAAGTGTGTTTCTAGTAAGTCAGAATCATAACACCCTCCCTGTACATACAATTCTATACTAGTCCATGCATTTTTTTCATGTTACCTTTATACTAGCTTTTCTACCCAAAAAGATAAGAATAGCTTTTAGAACACTTTTATTGCCTAAAATTTAGGAAGCTGAGATATTTGAATTAAATGTAACAAAAATAATGAATTAAATATGAGAATAAATTTAATAAAATTAAAAATAGTTTAGATAAATATTTAAATAAATATAAATATTTTAAAATTTGTTGTTTAATGGTTTCCTTTTTTTTTTTTTTTTTTTTTTGAGCTGAGGACCGAACCCAGGGCCTTGCACTAGGCAAGGCTAAATCCCCAACCCTTTGTTTAATGGTTTTCTAAGTAATGTTTACTGATCCCTCTCTTCTTACCCCCAAATTTAAACTTCATAACCCATCTCCACATCAAAGTGAACTCTTTTGGATAAATAAGGTTTTGAAATTATCTATTGTTTCCTTTTATTTATAGACAAATAATAGCATAATATCCATGGTGAATGGGTGAAAGAAAATGCAGTTACCTTTTTGGTCTTTGTGACCATCCTTTTGTATTTGGTTCACCTACAATGAGTAGTCTTATCTGAAACCCTCGGAAGCCCCGTCCATTTTAAATCCAGAAGACCAACATATCCCTCTATTTCTGGCTGAGTTTAACTGGTGTTCTTTCTTTCAGAGATGTCTTCTTTGGACCGAAGATCTCCTTTGTGATCCCCTGCAACAGTCACTGAGGACCTGCATGCCTTCCGGAGAACACAGTCCCCAACTTCCCACAAACCGCATTATATAGTTACAGTTCTGATTTCCACCCAGCCTATGAAAGCACAGATTGTCTAAACCTGGCTACAGCAGCAATAAAAGTTGTTTCCATTCGGCTTGTCTCTGTGGACGTTGTTAGGACTGATTAAAACATTTGGCTAGAAGACTGTTATTTAGGAGGAGTTCACTACATCCAATAAGAGTCCTGCCCCCCAATGGGTAGCCACAATCCTGATTCTGAGAGAAAACTTTGGTTGTTAATTGTGAGTTTTAACCAGGCAAATTGAACAGAGAGAACCAGATAATAAATGAACTTAGTGGAGGGAAGCTACACATTTTTTACTAAAAAGGAAAAGAACCCATCCTTAGGTATTATTACATATGCGTCATCTTTAAGTACATTTTAATTTTGCTGTTTTGAAAAAACAAAACAACACCTTAAAGGTAATATTGTTAGCTCCATTTTTCTAACTCGAGTTTAAGACACAACAAACCAAAGCAGAATTTGAATGCCATTCAAACATACAGTTGTATCCTTAAGATCATGATATAGTTGCCTGAAGTATCATTATTTTTAAGAATTAAAAAAGTGCACTCGAGGAGAGCTGGTGTGTGTGACTTGGTTGGTAGATGCCTGGCAGTATGCAGAGGCTCAGGGTTCAAGCCCTGAGTACTACACAAATTATATTTGCTAATCTGCAGTTACAACTCCACGGCTATGGTTCGGCAGCAGGAATTCTGTTCCCTCAGGCACCGGCTTTATCGTGGCTGCTAAAGAGAACTTTAGCTAGATCTCTATCCCTCTATGGAACTCAGGAATCAAAGCCTGAGGCGACATTGTGCTCACTCAGAGAGGCTGAAGAGCAAATAGCTAACCTTTTCTCCTTGTTCCTTCTGCTCAGCCCCCACTTAAGAACCTGGCTATACATGGTTCCCCTACCACCTCCTGTCAGCTAATTGCTGACTCTTGCCCCAGGTTAATTGTATTTAATCAAACAAATGGAACATGTCTTTGCACCATTAAACAAATGCTCCACAGCATAAACAAATGTAACACTTCTTAAACGAACATCCCACAACAGGATGTAGTGGCACATGCCTTGGATCCCAGCACTGGGAACAGGAAGCGAGAAGGACCCCAAGTTTAAGTTTAAGGACATTCTCAGTTATGTAGACGATTTGAGTCCAGCTACACAGAACCTTACTAAAAAAAGAAAAAAGAAAAAAGAAAGCAAGAAAGAAAGGAAGGAAGGAAGGGAGGAAGGATGGAAGGAAGGAAAGAAGGAAGGAAGAAAGAAAGGAAGAAAGAAAAAGACATTTTCTAATTGTGAGGAGACAACTTTGGGGTTTAATCTTCTATTTTAAAATATAAGTGTGGAAAAATATATAAGTATGGACTCACAGTAACCAAAAAGTTAATTTCAGAAACTTCCATTTTATAAAAGCATTACATGCAGGCTAGATGCTAGCCTATATTAAGATTCTTGGGCTACTAGTAATGCATAAGATAGACATGTCTTCTCAGAACATGTGTTCTAACAAAGCTGTCCTCTTAATAAAGTTATTATTTATAAATATGAAGCCTGGGCCGAGCGTTGGTGGCGCATGCCTGTAATCCCAGAACTCGGAAGGCAGAGGCAGGCGGATCTCTGAGTTCAAGGCCAGCCTGGTCTACAGAGCAAGATCCAGGAAAGGCGCAAAGCTACACAGAGAAACCCTGTCTCAAAAAAGAAGAAGAAGAAGGAGGAGGAGGAGGAGGAGGAGGAGGAGGAGGAGGAGGAGGAGGAGGAGCTTGTTATGGGAAACAGGGAATTGGAAAAGGACTGTGGGGGAACATTTGAGACACACCATATCTTGAAGGCAGTTCAGGAGATACCATTTTGTGACAGAGCAGTAACACTATTCATTGAAGTACAACCTTGAAGGTCCTGTTTCTGAAGACCCAAACAGAATAGTAACTGGCATCCATTCAACACTAGCGTTACAGACTGAGTCCAACAATTTTGGGGTAATCTCAGTTCTGTTCCTCTTAAAGAGTCCTTACATATACCTGTCAGAACATGTTTATAAATATCACATCATTTAAAAAGCATGAAGAAATTCAATTGTTTAAAAAATATGGCTCAGTGGTTAAGAGCACCGATTGCTCTTCTAGAGGTCCTGAGTTCAATTCCCAGCAACCACATAGTGGCTCACAACCACCTGTAATGAGATCTGGTGCCCTCTTCTGGCCTGCGGGGACACATGCAGACAGAGCACTGTATACATAATTAAAAAATAAATCTTTTTTCAAATAAATAAATCAGTTGTCTAAATTGCATGCGATTTAATTGGGCTTTCTTCACTGAATGCACTGGCAATAAAACCAGACTCAACAAGGGATGTCTCACCTCCTTTCTGGACCGGTACATCAGACAGCTAAATAAAGAAAATTGTCAGTAATCTGTTTCATTTTGTTTTTTTTTTTTTCTGACAGGTAAGTATTAATAATCCATTGTCTATAAAAGCGACACAGCAGAATCAAAGCAGATAAGAAGCAACAAGTCCTTTAAACAAGCTATTTAAGTATGGTTGTCCACTTTGTACTCAGCAACATGGGAAATAACGTCTTTACTTAAATCTAACATGACTATATATAGAAAAACACATGTGCACGTGCATGTGCAATCAAAACCCGAAGAGAAAACACCATTTGAATAAACCATGGGAGGGGGTGGCCCACATCAGTCCTCCCAGCCCTCAGGAGGCAGGGGCAAGGGAATCAGAAGTTCAAGGTCATCCTCAGCTGTACTCTATTTCAAAAAAAAACAACAGAAAAGGAAGAAAAAAAAGAAAAGAAAAGAAAAGAAAAGAAAAAAAGAGGGTCTGGAGAGATGGCTTAGCAGTTAAAAGTACTTGCTGCTTTTTTAGAGGACCTGGGTTTGAGTTCTAACATCCATAAGATGGCTCCTAACCATCTACACCTCAGCTCCAGGTCATCTCTGATACCCTATTCTGGCTTCCTAGGGAACCAGGCATGTAAGTGGTGCATAAACATATATGCATGCAAAAAAAAAAAAATTTAAACATAAGAAAATACTATCAAAGAAATTCAATGACACTAACTGAATGCATTATAAAACAACACCTCTTCCTTTATATTACCAAGTAAACATAAAGACAACTTGCTTCACAAAATGTTTTCTAACTTGGTCAAAATGCCTTTAAAAGCAAATGTTTGACTCACTTATATTAATGGCTTTAATTGGGTTGTTCTTTAAAATTTACTGGTCTCAACGAAGGAAACAGATGTACTTTCTCCCTGTTCTGTGAGCACAGTGCCAACGTTTACAGAAATGAAGTTCTCTGCAGTTACATTATCAGTGAGCAGTAGACCCAGGTTTGGAATATGGGCAGTCTCAGCACAGCGTCTAGTCTTAACCACTACACTGTTTCAAAACACAGTTTCCTCTATTCCCTTCTCAGAAAAGCAAGCTTCTCAACAAACATGAGTTTATACATGGCCGACAGCTCACCAAATGCTTTCTGTGGTTTTGTCTTGGACTTGCCGAATCCTTGTTTTTGTTCTTAGTCCCATGTTGCTGAGTACAAAGTGGACAACCATACTTAAATAGCTCGTCACTTCCTGATAGTATTCTCTCTTTTCCTCGACATGGTGAGGGGTTCCTCCAGGGTTTGCTCTGCTGCAAACCGTACTGATTCTAAAGGATTGGTGGAGAGTTGAGAGCACCATAGACAACCAAAATAACAGGCAGGGCCCCTCAGGAGGAAGGACAAGTAGTAGTATGTGCAGGTCACCTAACTGCTAACAGGTATGAGTTCTTTTGATGATCATTTTTTAAGAAAAGCAAAGAGTAAGTAAAAAGCACAAAACAGGAATGTGCTTCACCAGTCATGGTCAGCCTAACCGAGCAAGGTCCAGCCAGAGCAACCTGGCAAGAAAAGAAACGAAAGGCATCCAAATGGGATCTAACATGACTATATATAGAATAACACATGTGCACACACACATACACACACATACAAACACATACACACATACACACACACACACACACACATACACACACACACACATACACACACACACACACACACACACACACACACACACACACACCTCTAACGCTGATAAAGGCAGCACAGTTGTTGTAGGGTCAATACACATAATCAGTTGTTTCTAAACCTCTAATGAACAATACAGATAATTGAGAAATCAATTCGATGTAGAATAGCACCATAAGAATAAAATGCCAACAAATAAATTTAACCAAAAGACAATAGAAACACCAAAATTCTACAAAAACAAATGAAAGAAGACCTAAGCAAATGAAAATGGAAATCTTTAAACAGTGTGTATATTCAATGGCATCCCATTGGAAAAAGCCTTTTTTTTTTTTTTCAAAATTCATACGGAATTTCAAGAGTTCAAGCATGATCAAAATAAGAACAAAGAATTGATACTTCTTGATCTTTAAAACTTAAAGCAAGGCTAATAAATCTAATAAGTCAATGGAAAAGAAGTGAAAATCCAGAAATAAAGTCTAATATTCTAGGCGAGGTGATTTTCAAAGAGGAAACTAAGAACATTCAGTGAGGAAATAATACCTTTTCAAAACGATGCTTTGACAACTGGTTAACCATAAAAAAAGCATTGCTCTTGACCACGTTGTGTTTAGCAATGGATTCAAGACTTGATGCTAAAAGTAGAGCCGCACACATAAGAACCTACTTACACCAGACGAGGGGAAAATGTAAAACCTTAGTGCATGGAACACTATCAAAAAACGAGAAAAAGACAACATCTGGAAATCTCTAATAAAGGTTAAATACCAGGAATAGAGAACAGCTGAGCTTAAAAAAAAGGGGGGGGGGACTTAAAATAACTTTTTTTTACAAAAAAGATATGTTATCTGCAAGCCTATAAAATAAAATTATATATATATGTATATGTATATATACACACACACATATACATGTACATATACATATACATACATACATACATACATACATATATATATATATACACCAGAGGCTAGAATTATGGTTTGGCAGTTAAGAGCACTTGCTGTTCTTTCCAAGATCTGGGGTTCAATTCCCAGCACCGACACACTGGCTTGTTCCTGCCTGTAACTCCAGTTCTAGAGGTCCCAATGCTCTCTTCTGGTCCCCTACATGCATGTGTGTTCACAGATAGACAAGGAAGTACAACAATGCACAGAAATAAAAATAAATAAAAAAATTAAAAAGATTATATAAATCAAAGCTACAATAAGATACCACTTCACACCCTGTAGCATGGCTTTAGTTAGGGGGAAATGTCCAGGCCAGGTGTGGTGGCACAAACCTTTAATCCCAGCACTTGGGAGACAGCCCGTTCTACATACTGAATTCCAGGACAACCAGAGCGACATAATAGAGGGACTGTGTCTCAAAGAGAGGGAGGGAGGAAGAGAGAGGGAGAGAGAAAGTACAAGAGCTAGCAAGTTTTCAGCCATTGATGACATCAATGTCCTAGCCACTTGGAAAATTTTGACAGTACATCAAAAAGTTAAACAGAGAATTATTCTATAACTTAGCAATTTTACTGCCAGGTGTATACTCAGGAGCAATGAAGAAATATATCTACCAAAACATTAGTTCAGGCCGGGCGGTGGTGGTGCACGCCTGTTATCCCAGCACTCGGGAGACAGAGGCAGGTGGATCTCTGTGAGTTCGAGGCCAGCCTGGTCTCCAAAGCGAGTTCCAGGAAAGGCACAAAGCTACACAGAGAAACCCTGTCTCCAAAAAAACAACAAAAAAATCGAAACAAAAAAAAAAAAAAAAAAAATCAGTTCAGTAACATTTCTACAGTAGCATTGTTCACACTAGGCAAAGGTTGAAACTCAATGTTCAATGAGTGAATAAACCTACCATGGAGATAGACTAACAGACCCAACGAGAGGAATGGGAGTGACCATGTATGACTGGTTTGGAGGGTGAGGAAAACCATACAAAATTGGTCATATTGTGTCATATTGTGAACACACGGAATACCACCAAGTTACGCACTTTAAATTGATTGTGTATTACGTAAATTCCCCTTCAATGAAAAAAGTACATCGTGTATGGGGGGGTTGAAAAATAAATTTTAGCCTTCTCCTAATTTGTTTTGGTTCCTACATAATTTTTAAAGCCCCTCTACAAATTTAATATTCTTTATCCAACTCTTATGGCAAATTTGGATTCTTCTCTTGATGCTGTTAAAAATAACCTGTACCCACGTAAAGATGATTTTCCACTTTTTATTCAGAGACAAATAAGTAGAAAGATTACTAGTGAATTCATAACATGAAAAACTTAACAGCACAGGAATAAAACTTTTTATAGAAACCTCTTCAGACTACAGCATCAGTAGCGACTCAACCTGGGGGAGATTCCAGTCTTCAATGTCAAAGATTCACTTTTGGAATGTTTTAGACTGATCTGGCAAGGGCCCAGGAGATGGCTCAGTGTGGGAAAAAGCTACCCTCCAAGTCTGATGACGTGAGTTTGATCCCCTGAACTGATGTCAAAAACTGGATATTGTGGTAGCTTCTGCAATCCCAGTGCCTCTACAGCAAGATAGGAAATAGAGACAGGGCAATCTCCCAGCATCCTGGGGCCAGCTAGCTGGAATATGCCATGCTGTAACAGA
The DNA here is from genome assembly GCF_903995425.1 of Onychomys torridus. Classification (NCBI taxonomy): domain Eukaryota; kingdom Metazoa; phylum Chordata; class Mammalia; order Rodentia; family Cricetidae; genus Onychomys; species Onychomys torridus. Next base: position 49,908,172 of record NC_050459.1, read on the forward strand.
AAAAAAGAGAGATCCTGCTTCAGTAGGTGAGAAATGGATCCCTGAACTTGTCCTCTGACCTCTACGTGCACGCTATATCCAACTCACACGCATGCATACATGCACCTTCGTTCAAAAGGCTCCTTAAACTGGGCGGTGGTGGCACACACCTGTAATGCCAGCACTCAGGAGGCAGAGGCAGGGAGATCTCTGTGAGTTTGAGGCCAGCCTGGTCTACAAAGTGAGTTCCAGGACAGGCTCCAAAGCTACAGAGAAACCCTGTCTCGAAAAAACCCAACCAAATAAACAAAGGCTTCTTAAAATTGTTTTAACAAGGACTTAATTTCATTGGTTAATCACCATTCAGAACTCTATTCTTCAGGGTTGTTTTTTTTTATAATTTTATTATGCAGATAAGTATAAGAAACTAAATTGCTAGTTTTATGAGTTCATAAGGATACTTTAATCAAATAATTTCAAGTTCTTTTCACAAGAGAGGTTTTTATAGGGAAAACCATGTAGCTGTTTTATTCAAAAATGAAATCTTTCTGGATTAGGTAAAAATATAAAATATGAGAAAAATATTATTTTCAAATAACCATTAACATCTTGCAGCTATGTGGTTCATTTTCACACAGCTAAGAAGAAAAAACCTTGTTCCAGAAGTCTCTGGGGATACAGCAAAAGAGGTTTCCAAAATGCCTAGAATATAGCTTCTGCTCACCAAAAATGTTCTAGGGACATTTTAAATGGTGCTAAGAGCCAGACACCAGCTGTTTTATTTCCTAGTTGTGAATATAATCAGAACACTTGAAAATAAGTAGACTTACTCCTAATTAATCAGGACTGTAGACACGGTACTTTAACTGTCAGTGAGTCTCAGCTGGTGGTCAATACTTTGTCACCTAGGGACCTTTGGCAGTGTCTAAGAAGTAATTTCTGTTGTTACATCACCCAGTTACTGGCACTTATCCGTAAATGTCATGAACTGTGCTCATCTTCCTACAACACAGGGCGGCCTCCCACAGCCAACATCAGCGGTGCAAATGTCAACCGTGAAGGACTTTGAGCTATGTTAGGGGTCTTATCCATGTCCAGCCTAAAGTTTGCTGCCATTCTTAGGACATTTTTCCTGGAGCTGTTTTTGTTTTTTGATGTGACCAGCTAGCTACAAACGTGATTTGTGATGCTAAGCATTTAGCCAAGCAATAAAATTCCAAGAGAAATAGACGTTAAAAAATGATAAGACACTGACAGAGAATGAAATGCAGGAAGATAAAAGTGGCCTCAGCCCTTAAACAAGTCTACATATGTAGACTTCTCCAACCTTGGACAAGGTTTACTGTGTGTCAGGACGTCCTCGAATTCGTGACTCTCCTGGCTAGGCCCCAGAGAGCTGGGATTATAAATATTCACCACACAGCAGTTTTATTAAATAGTTTGAATTTGCTATCTTTGAGTAGCACAGATTATGAGTTATTTTCCATGTTCATGCCATGACTCCAGTTCTCAGCAAGCACTCTTGTGTGTGTGTCTGTGTGTGTGTGTGTGTGTGTGTGTGTGTTTACTTTTGCTGGAACATTGGGGTGTCTTTGGAAAGAGAAAGGCACAGAAATCACCTGTTTTTCTTCATAAGTCTTCAAGGGATACTAATAACAATGCATAAAGAGAAATTTAAAAGTGGTTGAAAAATCAATGGTGGAGGGGGCTAGAGAGATGGCTCAGAGGTTAAGAGCACCAACTACTCTTCCAGAGGTCCTGAGTTCAATTCCCAGCAACCACATGGTGGCTCACAACCATCTGTAATGAGATCTGGCGCCCTCTTTTGTATTAATAATAATTAATAAAAATCTTAAAAAAAAAAAAGAAGAAGAAGGTGGATCTCTGAGTTCCAGGACAGCCAGGATACAGAGAAACCCTGTCTCAAATCCCGCCCCCCCCCCCCCAATACACTCAAAGAAAAGAATGCTGACTCCCATTGGCCTAGGGAAAAAAACAAGTGGGTTATATTTATATCTGTTATTTCTCCTTTACCTTTAATTACTTTTTTAAAAATTTTTAAATTTTTAAGAAAAGTTTACAAAATACAAATCTTCACCTGAAACCTTAATACCACCCCCTGGAAGCTTACAACAAACTCTAAGTTTCACAAAATAAATACACTGAAGCAGCTCTAACAGTAATAACCTTTATTTAAAATAGTTTTAATTTAGGAAGCTCAGTTTCCACGAGTTTCCCACTAATTATTAGAATCAAAGACAAACAAACCAAAGGCAAAGAAAATCCTCTGTAGAAAAAATACACAGGAACCTTTCTACGTATGAAAGAGAGTAAACATTCTTGACAGCCAGACAGCTGGGGGCCACGTGAATGAGAAGCTGCCTCAACTAGTGAACTCCGCTGTCCACCTTGAGGTCTGATTTGTTCTTCTCATTCTTCACTGAGTAGATGAAATACGTCAGGGTGTCTTTCTCGTTCACTGGAATAGACCTGAAGTGGCAGCCAACTATCTACAAAGAAAAGAGGGGACCAATTACTGTTGGATACAGCAGACGCAGTGAGCTGAGGAAAAGACAGTGTTCCGTCAAAGTGTTGCATGACCACGAAAGATGGTCTTTTAAAAGTTAAGCCCTTTTAACAAACTATCAACAAGCCCCAAAGCACGCTGAAAACAAAATGTAATAAACGAAAGACAGTCTGATTTCAAAGGACCCGTTCGCGTACTCAATTAATACGCTCTGCTTCTAAGTATGCTACCCGCTTTGGTCCACTCAACGAATGTGCACTGGTTCTAAGTATTTTTCCCTTTAAACTTTACAACTCCAGTTTAGAAAGTACCTGTTCTTAAACATTAAGTATCAAAAACAGAAGAGCTGATGTGCAGCACACGAAGGAGTTTAGAAGGAAACAGAAAAAGATTAGTTAAAGTAAACAGCACGAATAAACACTTGGTAACAAACTACGATCCCACAACTATCTTTGGTGCAACTGACATTCATTCTTCCTAAGTGTCTCACAGAATTTTCTGAATAAAATGTAAGACCAGAAAATGAAAGGAGCTGGAGCTGTCTCTTCACTGTCCAAATCTAACATGTACACCACAACTACCAACACCTGAGTAAGACACGGAGCTGCTCGTGTGCGCTCGGATTCTAGAGGATGGCCTGTTTTTCTAGAACAGAAAAGGACTCTGAACCACTACAACTGTTTTTGGCAGACCATACCTTAAAGGCTTGAGCTTCGAGGTATATACTTAAAAACAATGTTTGCATCTGTCCTTGGCTCCTCTCTGTTGCAGAAGGGGGATGACTCCAGTACGTTAATATAGAGGATATTTCATCATAGTAGGGGATGTCTTTATATTTATGGAGTGTACCACAGAAAAAGGACGAGATCTTTCCAATAAACTTTAAAGAAAAGTTTGATTTTTTGTTGCCTCGGTAGGAAATATAGGAGAAAACTTGGCTAGTTAGCATTCTGAATTTTAATCATGTTAAAGAGCTTTGGACAAAGAATTGTAACTTGTATTTATCTTTTATTTAGTATGCATATTAGAAATGTAGGCTATTAAAGTCAAGCTGAAGAATATGAGAAAACTCATGTAAATAAACACACACACACAGAAAGAGAAAGGGAGAGAGATTTCTGTCCTATCCCGTGGAAATTTTTACTTAGATATAAAGTAAAATCATTTAAGTCTGTAAATATCTTAAAGTGCACAGATTTTGTGGTTCTATTACTTCTTGAACATATATATACACACACACACACAGATACACACAGACATACACGAACTCGGGCGTGCGCACACAGCTAACTTCCAAACCACACTCAAGGAACCAAAGTCCTATTCAAAACAAACTTTAAGTAAAGAAAGCATCCTTTACGTAAAAACAACAACAGCTAACAAAACCACCTGGAAGCAAAACTAGAAAGTTAGGAAGTCCTCTTTCAGGCTTACCTGCGGGCCTATGCCACAGACACTTTAAAAACTAAACTCTAATAAATGCTTGTAAGCTCTTTTATTTGCTATGCCTCAATTCTGTGTTTAATCAATATTCATTAAATAATTAGAAATTTAAAATAGATTTCTAGAATTATAAGAACTTCTCACTGAATACTTATTCTGAAAAATCACTATAAAAAGATGCTGTAAATGGATTTTTCTAGGTGGCAGACAGATGTTTCTAAACAATTATATTCTCTCACAATAGACCAATTAACTTTGACTTTCCTATACGTAATATACTATTACATATACTACACTGAGCTATTTCATCATCATTTAATGACCTCTTGTTGGTGTGAACAGGTTGTTTAAATAATATAAACTTATATATACCTCAACAAGCTGTGCTTTGTTAAGACCTGGTCTGGTTGGAAGCTTGAAGTGTCTTTTGTATCTTCTAAGTGTATTTACTTGTAGTTGGTACAAATCAACCTAGAAAAAAGTTAATATATCAATTAGTTCACTCTGCTAAAAAGATACCACTGATCTGTATGGCAAAGGGCACTTCCACTTCAGCACAGTAACAATTTCATTTACATAATTAGATCTATAGTTTTTTTTAAACAGTTCTACCTTTTGGGGATACATAATATCAACTTTTAGAGAAAAAAGAAAAAAGGAAGTTGTATGTAAAGGGCTATAAGAATTGTCACCTGAGATTTAATACTAGTCTAAGTACATGTTAACTGACTGTATTTAATTTTGATATTTCTCAGATGCTTTAAATACTTCAAAATTAGCCCAAATATTTACACAACGGTTCTGAAATTGCCAGTATGCTTATGATTTACATGTAACATAGAAAGACTTTCATCTACCTCTGGAGTATCAACATCCTGAACAGGTGAGTCTCCTCCATCATCATCGCTACCTTTCCTCTTTCTTCTGTTTCGAACACTCTGGATTAAGTTTTTATGATAATCACAAATGTAGAGATGTCTTGCCTGAAACAGAAAAAGTTTCGTGGACTGTGAGTACAGAAAAACCGTCTCTCTGTTAGTAAAAGGCCCAGGCCCAGGTGAATGACAGAACATACAGTCTAAGCAGTCCACTGTTAAGACGATGTAATGTTCCTTTCCAATTTTAAACCGGGTACCCGGCTAGGACATTAACAGGTTGTCAATACTGTCTGGAAGGGAGGGGCTAGGAAGAGGTGAGTGGTACCACTGGAGAAGGCAGACAGGCAGAAATTCCAACCCTCTGGGTTTTATCATCAAATTTGTCTGCGTTGAGGGTGACCTGAATAAGTTAGCTCCTGCTGATTTTGACTTTATAAAGGGAGGCATGATGTTGCCCACAATTTTGACCTTGGCAGTATTTTCTCTAGTTTGAGAGCAGCAAATTATATTAATGTTAGGTATGTGCTTCTTAATCTTTCTAAGTAGGTAGCCAAATTATACAAAGATACAAACTATGCATTTTTTAACAAATGCGCTACTGAATTAATATCCTAATTATGTTTAAAGTTCAAGTACTAACGTTTCTTTTTAAGAATTAAATGACTGTGTTTATCTGTATTGTGCTGTTTTCAATGAAAGCAAACAAATAATTCACGTTCACTTGTGAGGTTCCTCATGAGCCCTACTGAAAATGGCTTAAACAGAATCACAAATAAACTTTTCAAAAAAATTAATTACATAGGCATTAGAAAGTTACATAGTGAGCGATAGTAAACACTGAGCTGATTGACAGTCTCCTCCCCCCTCCCCCTTAAGGGTACAATTAAGGGCTGAATGAACAGGCTTTTAAATTGACTTCTAAGCTAAGGGCGAGTTAAAAATATACAGGATGTGTGGCGGGTCTGTATCTCGTTCTCCATGCCATCAGTCAGAGCTCTGAAAAGTAGCAATGGATCTCTCTGAAACCTCATAGCTGGCCAAAAGAGCAGACGTGCATAAAAACGGGGAAAAAAAAAAAAGAAATCCCGAAGGCGGCCGAGCGGGCTGTAAAACCGCAGAGGCTCGTTTGCAGCCTGGGTTTGGAGCGGCCGCCCGAAGAGCTGACACCGCAAACGCCGTTTACAACCTCCTCGCAGTAAGGCATTGCCGAGCTCCGTCCGCTTCCCTCTCCGTGTTCAAGAGAAAGAGAACACAGAGAGTCGGGGGAAGAAAAAAAAAAAGAGGATTTCCCTTCTCTGCGGCTTGGGGTCCTGCCAGACTCTGCTTTCCCTAAAGGAGCGGAGCTACTCCCTGGGGCCAGACGCTGGCTGCTCGGGGCAGCACAACAAAGACGCCTCCATTCCAGAAGGGGCTACCCGGCTACAAGACAACTACTCTGGGCCCTGGGTGCCGCCGTCCCCTTTGTTTCGTTTCCAGATCGCAGCCAAGGAGGAAGAGGGAAGCCTGGCGTGGGAGAGACGCGAGGCAGCAGCGGGGAGTCCGGGTGAGGGGCGGAGGGGACCCGCACCACCGCGCGAGCGCGCGCTGGGGGAGGTGGCCGGAGTTGCAGCGACTTTGTTTCCATCGGGAGAACCCGCTAAGCCCACCGGCAGCTCAGTCCCGGAGGACTCGTGAACCCCGCCAACGACCCGGCTGGGCAAGCCGGGTGAGGGCAAGGGCAGAGCAGGGCAGAGCAGAGCAGGGCAGGGCAGGGCAGGGCAGGGCGGTCCCGCTGCCACTTACACTCTTATCCAGCTCGATCTTCACCTTCTTCTGCGAGATGCTCTTCTGGATCCTCTTGCTGAAGCTGGCGTTGCCAGCCGCGCGCCCGCACCGCTCGCCGTCCTCCCGCAGACAACAGAGTTGCCCGGGGCCCGGACCCGCCGCTCCGGGGGGGCCAGCAGCCGACACCGCACCAGCACCGGGGACCTCAGCCCCACCGCCCGCCGCGTTCCCATTCGCCGCCGAGGCGGCGGCAGCTGCAGCGGCGACCACCGCGGCCACGGCGGCGGCCGCGTCCCCGCCGCGGCTCATCTCCTCCGGAGTGAAGCCGTTCATGTCTGCCAGCTCGGGGGCGCCGGCGCCGCCGCCACAGAGCCCCGCTCGCCGCGCCGCTCCGCCTCCTTCCCACCCCGGTAGCCGTTCGCTCCGCACCCCAAGTGTGGCGGCGGCACGGTCCGATGCTCAGAGTCCCGGGCCGGTCGGTCTGTCGGCGCTGGAATAGGGGCCGGTTCCTGGGGCTGTGATCAGGAGTGGAGTGGCGCCGGAGAAAGGGGACCCCGCTCACTGTCACATGGAGACTTCAGCAGTTGGACCGCAGCTCCACCGCCTCCTTCCAGCCCCCGGGATCAGCGCGAGTGAGACGCCCCGCCTCCGGCCCCGCCCCTCCACTGCCGCGCAGCCCCACGGGAATAGTAGTTCTCGGTCGCGGAGCCAACTTGCGCTCTGTTCTGATTACGTGGGCCGGACGGGCTGGACGAAACTACTCCTCCCAGTATGCATCGCGCGCGCGGCGAGCAAGCCATGAGGGTGTTTTTTTTTTTTTTTTCCATACCAAGCACCGGGTAAATCCGAGTATGAGGTCAGGCTTTACTGTGTTTTCTCGCCTCTTTTCTCTCCTACGAGCAAGGGCTGCTTTTAAGCTCCTGTTATTTCGCCAAGTTAGTGTTCCGACGGCCAGCCGACTCCTGGGAAGAAGCATAAATTGTGTGTTGTATGTGGTGGGGTACTTAGGAGTAAGTGAGAAAAAGTTTAGGGGATGTTTCGTATTTATGGAAAAAAAAAAAAGAAAAAACCACTCGGGCGATCTGGCGCTCATTAGGCGCTGGGTCGTGCATCTCCATCTCCACTCCCCAGCGGATTTCTGGAGCGTGGCAGGCCCTCGGCACACTCGTGTGCCAACCGGTTGACAGGCACCAGGCTGCTTTTCTCCTCTACTGCCCCTTGAGTTCCTTTCAAACGGATCTGAGTGGGGAGGGGTTTAAGATTTAAAGGAACCCCACTGCTACCGGGTCTGCAGGACTGCTCGCAGCGCTGGCTGTAGGGAAGGAGGAGAGAGAAACCTCGAACATGCATGCTTGTGTGTGTGTGTGTGTGTGTGTGTGTGTGTGTGTGTGTGTGTGTGTGTGTGTGTGTGTGTCTGTGTCTGTGTGTGTGTGTCTGTGTGTGTCTGTGTGTGTGTGTGTGTGTCTGTCTGTGTGTGTGTGTGCGCGCGCGCGCACGGGGTACGTGTTTGTGCTCGCGTAAGCCAGTATTCCTGCCTGAGCCTGTGGTGGGCGGGGTGGAAGGATGGGCGTGGCCATGCCAGCCTGGCACCTCTGCTAATTATTGGACTGTTTATAGCAATCCCACTGATTAAACAAACAATAATGTATTTCAGGTAGAGGAGTTTTGAAAAAAAGCTCTTTTCGACTTAGTCAATTGACTGACAGATTTTTTTTTTTTAAACTGGCATTTGGGTTGGGGATTTAGCTCAGTGGTAGAGCGCTTGCCTAGCAAGCACAAGGCCCAGGGTTCGATCCTCAGCTCCACCAAAAACACAAACAAAAAGTCCTGACATTTACGGAGAAACTCAAAGCTGTCTGTGTTACCTGTGGATTTCTATTTTCAGATATAGCAGTGAAAATTAGTGAATACATTTTTATTGTTTAAAATGCTAATTATCTCGTACTTGTTAAATAATTAATTAATATGTTTAATCAATTATTAGAAAATTCTAGGCTCTCCATGCCTTCCCATGTCATTTCTTCCGTCTCTGGGACTCCAATTCAGTACACATTAGGCCTCCAACTGTATCCTTTGTGCTTCCTTCCTTCCCTTCAATGGCTTTGCTTTGTTTTAAATTTCCTTTGGATTCTTTTAACCTGATCTTAGTCATACATTCTCTGTTTAGGTGTGCCTAATCTGCCCTAAAATTCACCTATCATTTTTTGGACTTTGTTATACTTCTTAGTCTTATAATTCCTTTGTGGGTTTTTTTCCCCAAAATCTTAAATGTCACCAATTTTCTAGTCCTCTGGCAAAATTTAGAAGTTTGACTTTTTCTTTAATAAGCCTTGCAAGGACAGTGATTTTTTTTTAGACTGTGTTTATTAAGTCTGTTTCACTTGTCTATTGTTTCTGGTGACAATGACTCACACCCGACTCTTCTTTGATTCATTATCTTTGGTCTCCTTTCATTTTGTTTGAAAAAAATAATTTGAATTATGCTCCTACAGAGCAACTTCACCTCCTTCTCTCTGGTGCTGAAAACCCTTAACTAATTAATGCCCAAGGTCTTCGCATACAAGTAGATGATACTCTAACTCATGTTTCCATTGTGGGCTGTGGTTCTTGCCCTATCGTGAGTTACTACTTATTGTAGTACCGAGAATTGAGCTTTGTGCATGCTAAGTGAATGCCCTACAACTGAACTAATCCCAGCCCAAGAAAGACCTTCTGCTGCCTTTCCTATCCTTAATGCAGACTGCAGTCCAGCCTTCTGGCTAACAAGGGCTCAGCTTTGCTCTTCCTGAGTTCTTAAGTTACATTAGGCAGCCTGACACAGACCTAGACACACCCAGAAAGAAGGACTCTCAATTGAGGAATCTCCTCCATTGGATTGGTCTGTGGGCCTTTCTGTGGGGGCACTTTCCTTGTAATTGATTGACATGGGAGAGCCCAGACCACCGTGGGTGGTACTATCCATGTAGAAGTGGGTAGGAAGGGTGGCTGAGGATGCTCGGGAAAGCAAGCCAGTAAGCAGTGTTTACCTCTGTGGTTTCTGCTTGAGTGCCTGCCTCAGGCTCCCTGGATGACAGACTGGAATGTTCAAGCCAGGTGGACCCTTTCCCCAGGTCGCTTTGGTCATGGTGTTTATCATAACAGAGAAGCAACTGTTATACCTGGGGTACCACATCTATTAAAGCTGCACCCGCATTTTCATACGACCTATAGTTTAACTCTTTTGCTCAGCTATATCTGGCTTCTACCAGGGTTTTATTCTTCTCAATATGAAGTCACCGAATGCTGGAATTTGCCCCGGATACAAAATTCTTTGTGGCTAACTATCACAAAACAGTATTCATTAAAAAAGAAATGTAGTGTCACTTAAAATCCCCAGGACCCCAAGTTAAATACACAAATCTAAAGATTTGATGCTAAGATACACATGTGAGTGAGAACATAACAGTGTGGTCTTTCTGGGTCTGGGTTAGTTCACTCAGTATAACGTTTTTTTTGGTTTTTTGTTTTGTTTTGTTTTGTTTTGTTTTGTTTTGTTTTGTTTTTCCCAGCTCCATCCATCTACCTGCAGATTTCATGAGGTCATTTTTCTTTACAGCTGAATAAGATTCCATTGTATCTAGGCACCATATTTTCGTCATCTCTCATCAGCTGATGAATATTTAGGCTGCCTCAGTGTCCTAGCAGCTAATGAACATGGGTGAGTGTGTGGTTTGTATAGCAGAAAATAGGGCCCTTGGGGTATATGCCCAGGATTGACATATCTGGCTCAAAGGGTAGATCTCTTTCTAGGTTTTATTTCTGAGGAACCTCCGCACTGGTCTCCACAGTGGCTGCACCGGTTTCCACTCTCACCAGCAGTGCACGAAGGCTCCTCTTTCCCCACGTTCTTGTCTTGCCAGCATCTGCTGTCTTTTGTTTTCCCAGGCCGTTCTGACAGGGCTAAGATGAGATCTCCAAGGAGCTCTCGGTTGCATTGCTAGGGCTGAGGATGGTGACCACTTTTAAAGATATGTCTTAGCCATTTGCATTTCATCCTGTGAGAGCTCTGTTCAGTTCCACATCCCCCTTTTTAAAAACTGGGTTGTTTTTTTCTTGGTGTTTAGATTGTTGAGTTCCTTGTATATTTCAGACATGCATTTTCTGTCAGATGTTTAGCTGGCAAAGATGCAAAAACTTTTTTTTTTTTTTTTGCACCCTTTTTATAGGCCGCCTCTTCGGTCGGTTAAGTTTTCTTTGTAGTACAAAAGCTTTTTAATTTCATGATGTCCCGCTTGTTGATTGTCGTATTTGCTGGGTGGTCGGAGGGAGGAAGGAAGGAAAGAAGGAAGGAAGAAAGGAAGGAAGGGAGGAAGAAAGGAGGGAGGGAGGAAGGAAGGAAGGAAGAAAGGAAAGAAGGAAGGAAGAAAGGAAGGAAGGGAGGAAGAAAGGAGGGAGGGAGGAAGGAAGGAAGGAAGGAAGGAAGGAGGGAGGGAGGGAGGGAGGAAGGAAGGAAGGAAGGAAGGAAAGAAGGGAGGAAGGAAGGAAGGGAGGGAGGGAGGAAAGAAGGAAGGAAGGGAGGGAGGGGGGAGGTAAGGAGGGAGGGAGGAAGGAAGGGAGGGAGGAAGGAAGGGATGAAGGGAGGGAGGGAGCTCAGGACCATCTTAGTTGAGGGGTAGAAAGGCTGTAGAAGCCTGAGGTTGGAGAGGACTAACCGTGTTTAATGGTGTCTTCTGTACAGGACAGGACCACAGCAGTCAGAGCCCACAGCACCTGTGGTCGCTTGAACAAGACCAGCACCAGACCAAGCCAGACAGCATTCGATCATGGAAGCCTCCTCCCCTAACTGAGGCGCTGTGGACAGGTGAGGGCTTCTGAGGGGCGGAGAGTCCGTTTTCTTTAAGGATATGGCCCCAGCTATGTCAACCGTGTTGCTGTGCATGGACCCGCCCCCAGGAGTATATGGGGAGCATAAATTGAACTGGAGAGGTTATAAAAAGGAAAAAAGAGAACATGAAGTTGGGGGTGGGGCTAAGGAAGTGAAGCTGGATCTGAAAGGAATAAGGGAGAGAGTGATAGTTATATGATCAAAATACATCGTATGCAATTCTCAAATAATTACTAAAATCATATCTGCAGTATTGTTTATTTATTTTGAGACAGGGTCTCACTGTATAAATCTTATCTGTCCTGGAATTCACTATGTGGACCAGGATGACCTTGAACTCACAGAGATCCACCTGCCTCTGCCTCCCAAGTGCTGGGATTGAAGACATGTGCCCCTATGCCCAATTATAAATTAAAAAAAAAAAAAAAAATCCGGTACCAGAGCTCAAGATATGGCTCAGCAGTTAAGAGCATTAGCTGCTCTTGCAGAGGTCCTGGGTTCAATTCCCAGCATCCATAGGATGGCTCACAACCATCTGTAATTCCAGTTCCAAGGTATCCAGCGCCCTCTTCTGGCCTCTCCAGGCGTTGCATATATGGGGTGCACAGACAATCAAAACACATGCCGTCAAAATACCCATACAAATAAGATAAAAATGAAGTGTGTGTGTGTGTGGGGGGGGGGAGATCTGAAAGACCCAAACCAAGAATTCTTGGAACATTCCATGTGTTTGTTATTTTCCTCACTGCTGTAGCAAAACACCTGACCAAAGCAACTTAAGAAAGATGCGGTGGCTTCAATGAAAAGGGCCCCCACAGGGTCATCTGTTTGCAGGCTTAGTGCCTAGTTGATGAATTATTTGGAAAGGATGAGGAGGTGTTGGAGGAGGAGGTGTGTCACTAAGGGACTGCGCTGAGGTATCCAAAGCTCATGCCAGGTCTAGTGTTTCTCTCTGCCTGCTGCCTGTGGATCAGGATGTAAAGCCCTCAGCTACTTCTCACGCACCGTGCCTGCTTGCGAGCCACCATGCTCCCCGCCATAACGACGATGGACTAACCCTCTGAAACCGTAAGCCCCCGATTAAACGCTTTCCTTTTTAAGAGTTGCCTTGGTCACGGCGTCTCTTCCCAGCCATAGGACCGTGACGAAGGAGAGGTTTATTTTGGCTTACTGTTATAGAGGACATGCGAGAGGGTAGGGAAGGCAGCCGGATGCAGATGCTGCTCAACACATTGCATCTGAAGTCAGGAAGAGTTCCATGAATCCTTGTGCTCAGCTCACTTTCTCCTTTTTATTCAGGCCCAGGACCCCAAACCCTAGAACGGTACCGTTCACAGGTGGGTCTCCCCATTCTGTTAACTGACTCTAGGTAAGATCTTCCAGGCATGTCCTGAGCCTACCCTAATCTAAATAATCCATCACAGCTTTGTCCTCCAGGGAAGTCTACTTCCTATCAAGTTGACCATCAATATTAATCATCATATCTTCCCACTCAAAATTCACTTACATTGAAATGAGGCCCTCTTAATCCTGTCTGCTTAGTATTCTAGCAGCTTGGGCTCAGGAGAAACTTCTTGACAAATCTTTTCAGTGCCATAACAAAATGTTGCTTTGTATTTGATGAGCCCTCCCAATTTAACTTTAAAAAAGAAATCTATGCTATGATGCTGCTAACAATTCTCTATATAATCTACTTTTGGAGTCTTCTGACATAGCTTTATGGTCAAGGCAGGTAGGTATATCTAATTAAGCCACTAAGAATTATAATGTTCATTATGTGGAGTTGGTAATCGGAGCATTTCATATCATGAAAACTCGTGCAGGGAAGCTGAATTAAGTCTGATGCCCTGGTTCGGATGCGATTTGTCTCTCCAGATTTGTGTATTAGAAGCTTGGTCTCCAGGGTGGCTATTGTCAGCACCTGGTGGCACCTTTAGCCTATGGGGACCAGTGAGAGGCCACCAGGACACTGCCCTGAGAAATTAGCTCTCTTGCCAGTGGTCTGTTAGAACAGGACTGCCCTGGTCCTTTTTTTTTTTTTTTTTTTTTTTGCTTCCTAGATTGTTGAGGAATGGCTCCTGCCATTGTGACGTCATGAGGTCCTGACCGGAGCAGAGCCTTCTCAATAAAGCTTCCTTTATAAGGTACTCAGCCTCCACTATTAGGGAGTGGGCTCCTCCAGAAAGGCGTTACTGAGGAGTTAAGTCATTGCTACAACTATGCTTGAAAAATATGGAAGCTATTTTAGAATATATAACATGTATGGAGCGGAAACATTTGGAGGGACGCTTAGAAATGGTCTCGGCTGCTGTAAGAGGCTTACGTGTGATGCTGGTGAGGAACAGCGGTGAGAAGCCTCCCTTGTCACACTGCTCACACTACTGGACAGGAGGTGGCTGTATCGTGTCCACATCCCAAAGCTTTCCGGAAGGCCCAATGTAAGAGTTACTTTGTTAGGAAAAAATTCAAAGTATCAAAGCATTCGGTAAGGGCCTTACAACTGATTTTGGTCAGGTTTACAGTGAGGCATTGGAACGAAAGGAAACAGTGGCGAGGTTTTTTTTAATATGTGCTTTTCTGACAGGTTTTCAAATGTGGCAAGGAAGGAGAAAACCCATAACAGCACAGCTGAGCTACTCCTTGCTGAAGGTATTAGCAAAGAAAAAAGGGAGCAGGTGCTTTGTATCCAGCTCAGTGGGAAAGAGTAAGCTGGAGCGGCAGAAAGCTGGGAGCCTGCCTTTCTCACCATGAGCTTGTGCATCGGCTTCTGGGGAGCAGGGGGCCCAGAATGCTTCAGGAATGAACCTAAGGCCACCTTCCGTGTGCTCAAAGCCCAGGACCCACTTGGGATTCTGTGTGTGGTGAAGTGTTGGGAAAGTACTGCCACCATGGTGCTGTCCCCCTGGGCTGGTCCAAGGCACGTGGAAGGTGAGTTATGGCGGTATAGCAACTTCTATGGCAATTTCAAAGGCGATCCTGTGAGGCTGGATAGAAGTTTGCCGCAGGGTCAGGGCCCCTGAAGAAACCTGGCCACTAGAATGTGTAACAGAGCCTAGGAAGGCAGAGGACTCGGCCTTTCGGGACCAACTTTGTTAAGCCTCAAAAAGCTTAGAAATCATGCCGGGCCATGGTGGTGCATACCTTTAATCCCAGCACTTGGAAGGCAGAGGCAGGTGGAACTCTGTGAGTTCGAGGCCAGCCACAGAGCGAGATCCAGGGCAAGCACCAAAACTACAGAGAAACCCTAAAAAACCTAGAAATCAGGGGCTGGTGATGTGAGTCTGAGGTTAACAGCACTTACTGTTCTTTCAGAGGAACTGAGTTGGATTCTCAACACCCACAAGGTGGTTTACAATAGTCTGTAACTTTAGTTCCAGAAGATCTGATGCCCTCTTCTAGTCTTTAAGGGCACCAGATATACATGTAGTACACAGACATAAATGCAGTCAAAACACCCAACATGTAAATAAGTAAATCTTTTATTTTATTTTATTTGTTTACAGTGTTCTGTCTGCATGTATGCCTGCAGGCCAGAGAGGGCGACAGAACTCATTACAGATGGTTGTGAGCCACCATGTGTTTGCTGGGAATTGAACTCAGGACCTCTGGAAGAGCAGTGGGTGCTCTTAACCTCTGAGCCATCTCTCTAGCCCGTGAGTTGTAACTTCTTAAAAAGATTTACTTACAGGGCTGGAGAGATGGCTCAGAGGTTAAGAGCACTTACAGCTTTTCCAGAAGTCCTGAGTTCAATTCCCAGCAACCACATGGTGGCTCACAACCATCTATAATGAGATTTGTTGTTTTTTTTTTTTTTTTGGTTTTTCGAGACAGGGTTTCTCTGTGTAGCCTTGTGCCTTTTCTGGATATCGCTCTGTAGCCCAGGCTGGCCTCGAACTCACAAAGATCCACCTCCCGAGTGCTGGGACCGCCACCACAGTCTGGCTGTTTTTGTTTTGTTTTTAAGTATTCTGCCTGCATGTGCCCCTACAGGCCAGAAGAGGGCGCCAGATCTCATTACAGATGGTTGTGAGCCGCCATGTGTTTGCTGGGAATTGAACTCAGGACCTCCGGAAGAGCTGTCGGTGCTCTTAACCTCTGAGCCGTCTCTCCAGCCCTAAATCTTTTTTAAAAAGTAGGAATGAGCCAGGCAATGGTGGCACAAGCCTTTAATCCCAGCATTGGGGAGGCAGCTGCAGGTGGATCTCTGTGAGTTCGAGGCCAGCCTGGTCTACAGAACGAGATCCAGGACAGGCACCAAAACTCCACGGGGAAACCCTGTCTCAGAAAACAAAACAAAACAAACAAAAAAGTAGGAATGAAGGAGAGGATGGTCATTAAATAGGTAATTCAGAGTATTCTTTACAATACTCTTAATTTAAGACTGATAAAGGAATAGAACAAGACATTGCTACTTTAAATTTTTCAAAGAGATGAAAATGTTTAGTAGAAATGATTTACTGTCCTCAATTAGCTTAAAAGCAACCTGTTAACCTAGCAAATAATGTGTTCTGTTGTTAAATTGAAATTTTTTCACCCAGTATTTTACTCATTGACATTTGGGGGCCGCTGTCCCGGGACCTACAGAGAATATAAAAACACAACAGATATTCCCAGTCGTCAAGAAACTTTTTAAGCAAGAATTCTTTCTACCTCACACTCTCCTTTGTAAAAGCTCTTTAGGGGTTTTTAATTCTTTTGAAGTTCATAAGCTGTTTTAGGCAGAGGAAATTTCTATCTGATAAAGAAACGGAGCGTGGGAGACAGGCAGCTCCTTACCCACGCCGCCGCCCCTCTAGCCCGTACTGCTCCAATGCTCCCTCCTGTGCCTGGGGACCTTCTCCTAAAGAAGGCCGCTCCACGGGTGGCCCAGGTCGGGGCCGTTGGGAAATGTCTAAGAAGAACTCCCTCCCACGCTGGCAGCCTTCCTCCAGTAAAGGATTTGCTCTGCAGACCACCCGTCTCTCTTGGTTCTTGCGGGGGATAACTCCGGGGCTCCTGTTTTACGCAGGTCCGCAGTAGCCGGCACCCGATGGCACACCCTTTATTGACCGCTTTCCCCTCTTTGTCTTGCTTCCCCACCTTCCACCGGTGTTTCCTGAATCCCTTAGATAAACCATCTGCACTAAAATCCTCGCCTCGGGGTTCTAAAGGGCGTCTCCACTCGGTTATTCCCCTAATACCTGCCCCGTGGCTAAAATACTTAGTTGAGTGTGTGGGCCCATGATTTCAGGAAAGCCAGCTGGAGTCCTTCCCAGGGAGTGTTGCCCGCCTGGAAGAGGGAGTTCGGGGCTCTCTTTTCTGTTAACGTTTTCTGTTCTGATCAGGTCGGGTTCATTCTACATCCAAACGGACCACCGTCTGGCACGACGCCGAAACTTCACCTCTGTAGAAGAGTTAATGAAATAAATTCTTGAGATGTCTCGGCTGCCCACCTGCTTAGGTTGTCAGCCATAGACTTAAAGATTATGCAACCCTGTGGTTTTTAGCACACCACAGTGTCGTAGCCTGTGACCGTAGTGAGAAGCTGGGGGGGGGGAGGGGGGCGGGGCGCAGGTTATTGGGACTTAAACTCTGCCACATGTCAGTTATTTGGGCTGTTGTTTACCAGTTCCATTCCAGTCCTATGCTCTTGTATGCCTTGGACTACTGCTGTCCTCAGAAGCATCTCCCAGACTCACTTGTCACTTGATTTCCAGGTCACTTCTGATAGGAGAATAAAAGGCAAGTGGGAACAGGCGACATTTTCCCCTTCTGGCTCCAATAGTCTCAGCGACCCTGTGCTTTTCCACCTTGGCTCTGCCAGTGGCAAGACGCAGGGTGATGGCTGCTGGGCTTCCTGCAAAGCAGCAGTCAGAGGCAGGCTAAATAATGTTCCACTAACCCCTCAGAAGCTCCAGGTTTGTGGGTCTGGGTCCCAGTGTTTCACGTTGCTTTTCCTAGGGCTAGGGGAGTCGCTGCTGTTTCTCAACATTACTATCAAATGTGAGCATCAGTAATTCAAAGTTAACCTCTGAGGAACAGCAGCTTCCTCCTCCTTCTCCTGTAACTCTTCAGTTCTTTTGTCCCAATTCCACCAGTCATCAAGGTCATTATTGTATTCTCTGAAATATCTAAAGTGACTTTTGTTTTCTTAGGTTAAAGCCAGACGAATACTGTGGTCTTGGGCAAGCGCTTGCTCTAGGCACCAGCTGATTGCTAGAAAATCAAGGTAGTGACGATCCACTTACCCGTCTCCTAGGTGGTTTTTTGTCTTTTGGTTTTTTTTTTTTTTGGCGGGGTGTGTGTGTGTGTGTGTGTGTTTGAGACAGGGTTTCTCTGTGTAGCTTTGCACCTTTCCTGGATCTCGATCTGTAGACCAGGCTGGCCTTGAATTCACAAAGATCCGCCTGCCTCTGCCTCCCGAGTGCTGGGATTCTAGTGTTTTTATGAGGGTTGAGGGAGCATGTGCCCTGAATGCTTAAAACAGTACAAAGCACGCACATTCCTTTGCTCAACAATTGACACTGTGTGCCAGTCTATTACTAAATGTTTGTAGTGTTAGCCAGATTATAAATCTAAAGTGTGCCTTCACACATGTATCACTTTGTGCAATTGGCCCTCGACTGCTCTGTCACTGCCATGTGTCACCATCGTTCCTGTGTGCCCCTGGGCCTCTCTCTGCCTTTCATGTTGTTCGTCTCTTCTAAGCGGGCGTGTGTTGTGCCCAGGGTCTTCTTGCATGGTTTAGCCCTAGGATGGACATTTTAGAGGCCTGGAGGCTCAAGTGTTTCATGACATTCTGTATCTAGGGATGCCGTAGCTAGAGGTGGTTACACAGCACAGGAAGCAACTCTGTAGTAAAAGATATTAGGTTTCTTTTTTAAAAGATTTATTTATTTATTAGGTATATAGTGTTCTGGCTACACGCCGGAAGAGGGAACTGGATCTCATTATAGATGGTTACGAGCCACCATGTGGTTGCTGGGAATTGAACTCAGGACCTCTGGAGGAGTAGCCAGTGCTCTTAACCCCTGAGCCATCTCTCCAGCCCTTAGCTTTTTTTCCCCTTTATTAAAAGTAGGGTTTTTTTCCCCCTCACATAATATATCCTGAATGTTTCCCCACCCTCTACTCCTCCCAAGTCCTGCTCACCTCCCCTTCCATCTGGATCCACCCCTTTTCTGTCTCTCATTAGAAGCCAAATAGGCTTCTAAGGGATAATAATAAAATTTTAAAAATTAAAAAAATAATCAAGGGGTTGGGGGTTTAGCTCAGTGGTAGAGCGCTTGCCTAGCAAGCACAAGGCCCTGGGTTCGATCCTCAGCTCCACATACAAACAAACAAACAAACAAACAAACAAAAAGAATCAAAACTAACACATCGGGACTGGACAGAACAAACACCAGGAAAAGAGCAAGAGAAGGCACAAGAACCAGAGACCCACTTGTTCGCCCACTCAGGAATCCCGTAAAAAACACTGAATTGGGAGCCATCATATATATGCAGAGGACCTGGTGCACACCCTTCAGTCCCTGTGCATGCAGCTTCCATGTCTGTGAGTTCAGATGAGCTTTGCTCATACAGATTTAGAGAGCCTTGATTCCTGGGTATCCTCCATCCTCTCTGGTTCTTACATTCTCTCTGCCTCCTTTTCTGCCTGAACCCTAAGGGGAGGGGTTTGATTGGAGATATCCCATTTAGGCCTGACTGTTCCAAGCAAGGTCTCCCACTCCCTGCATAATGTCTGGATGTGGGTCTCTGTATTTGTTCCCTTCTGCTGTGGAGGAAACATCCCTGCTGATGGCTGAGCAAAGCAGTGATCTAGAGGTAGAACAGATTGTTATTAGGAGTCATTTTATTTTATTGCTACATTTTTTTGTTTTTTTTAAGAACAGTAGTATTTGGTTTTCCCTTGGGTCCCTGGGCTATCTAGTCTCAGATTCTTGGTCACCAAGCAATGTGGGTTATGGGTTCCATCTCATGGAATAGGCAGATGTTGGTTGGCTACTCCCACAAGCTTTGTGCTAGCATGGCACTAGTGTTATCTTGCAGGCAGGACGCCACTGTAGACCAAAGCGTTTGTGGCTGGGTTGGTGTTTACATTTCTCTATGAGTAGTACAGAGTGCCTTCCTGTACCAAACATGCCAGCAGGTATGGGCAAAGACTCTGTGTACACACTAGTTCGACTTCTCAATGTTCAATGAGTTGTGTGTTATCTTCAGCAAGGGGGCCTTGCTATCAATTTACAGAGAACAACCTGTATATAGTCTTGGCAACAGCCTAGGTTGTTTGGAGATTCCATGGGACCGCTTTGCCCAACAACTCAAATAGATGTAACTCAATCCCAGTGCTGCAAGCTCCATTGGGTGACAAAAGATGTCTGGCTGGGGCTCTGTCTGCCCCATTATTTGGCAATTTAAAATAAGTCACCTTGATATGTATATTTTTAGGAAGATTCCACTGTATTAGCTTTACATACTACCCTCAGATCTCCTTTAGTTTTAGCTGTCTCTCCCTATATTACCCCTCTTGTCTCCCTCTTCTCCCCCTCCCTACTTGACCCTCCCATTTCAGCCCCTCTATCCATCCAAAGCTACCTATTCTGTCTTCCTTTCTAATGAGATCTGTCTCCTAGAGTCCCTTACTCTATACCTAACCTCTGTGATTCTACAGATTGGAGTCTGGTTATCGTCGATTTAACAGCTAATATCTACATAGATGCAAATAATATCATATTTGTCTTTTGGGGTCTGTATTACCTCACTCAGGATGATTTTTTTTTCTAGTTCTGTCCAATTACCCTGCAAATTTCATGATTTCAATCTTTTAAATGACTGAGTAATACTCCATTGTATAATGCACTACATTTTCTTGGTCCATTCTTCTGTTGGGGGGCATCTAGGTTGTTTGCAGTTTCTGGCTATTATGAACAGAGCAGGAATTAACCTGGTTGAGCAAGTGTCTGCTTGTTTGCATGAAGCACCCTTCGGGTATATGCCCAATAGCAGCACATCTGAATCTTAAGTAGATCAGTTCCCATCTTCCCGTGGAACCACCACACTTACTTCTGTAGTGGCTGTACAAGTTTGCACTCCCACCAGCAATGGAGGAGTGTTCCCCTTGCTCCACATCCTCATTAGCATGAGCTGTCACTTGGGGTTTTTTTGTTTGTTTGTTTTGTTTGTTTTTCCGCGACAGGGTTTCTCTGTAGCTTTGTGCCTTTCCTGGAACTGGCTCTGGAGACCAGACTGGCCTCAAACTCACAGAGATTCGCCTGCCTCTGCCTCCCAAGTGCCACCCCTGCAGCCCGGCTGTAACTTGTTTTATTGATCTTAGCTATTCTGACAGATGTAAGATGAAATCTCAAAGTAGTTTTAATTCCCATTTCTCTGATGGCTAAGGATGTTGAATATTTCTTAGTGTTTCTCAGCATTTTGTGTTTCCTCTTTTGAGAATTATCTGTTTAGATATGTACTCCACTTTTTAATTGGGTTATTTTTTTGATATCTAGTTTTTTGTGTTCTTTATATACTTTGGCTATTAGTTCTCTATCAGACGTGTAGTTGGTAAGAACTTTTCCCACTCTGCGGGCTGCTGCTTTGTCCGAATGATGGTGTCCTCTTTGAGCAGAAGGTTTTCAGTTTGTTCAGGTCCCATTATTAGTTGTTGATCTTAGAGCCTGTCCTAACAGTGTTCTGTCTGCTGTGGACTTCCTTTTCTGGTCCAATCTGCTGGTGTTCTGTACACTTCTTGTACCTTGATAGGCATCTCCTTCTTTAGGTTAGGGAATTTTTTTTCTATGATTTTGTTGAAAATATTTTCTTTGCTTTTAATCTGGCTTTCTTCTCCTTCCTTTATTCCTGTTATTCTTAGATTTGGTCTTCTCACATTTTCCCAGATTTCCTGGATGTTTCGTGCCAGATTTTTTTTTTTTAATTTTTTTTCTTTGACTGAAGCATCCATTTCTTCTATCTTGTCTTCAGTGCCTGAGATTCTCTCTTCCACCTCTTGTATTCTGTTCATGAGGCTTGCCTCTGAGTTTTCTGTTCTTGAACTCCTAAATTTTTCATTTCCAGATTGCCCTCAGTTTGGATTTTCTTTACTGATTCTATTCCCACTTTCAGGTCTTGAACTGTTTTATTCATTCCCTTCGCCGTTTGTGTTTTCATTGATTTCTTTGAGCAATTTATTCATTTCCCCTTTAAGGCCCGCTATCCTATTCATAAAAGCTATTTTACGATCTTTATCTTGTACTTCTGCTATGTTGCAGTACTCAGGGCCTGCTGTGATACGTTTGCTGAGTTCTAATGGAGACATTCATTGTCTTGTTATTCATTGTATTTTTATGCTGGCATCTAGGCATCTGGGACTGGAAAGGTTGTAATTCTAGGCACTGATATCTGATCTTGTTTTTGTTGGATAGGTGTTTTGATTCTTGATTTCTGTTGCCCTCTCAGTGGTGGCTGTGTGTAGCCTGGAAGGAAATTCTTCTTGGATCCTGATAGTTGTGGCCACTGGGTTCCAGGTAAAATGTGTTTATAGGTATTGGGAGCTGACACTTAGGAATGAGGATGGACTAGGCGCGGTGGGAGACTGAGGTGATATAAAGGAGGGAGGAAAGCAGGGTGTTCCACCAGGATCTGCGTAGTCCCCTGGGAATGGGGACAGAGAGTGAGGAGAGGTCATAGCAGAGGGTCTGCTCCTAAGCTAGGGATGAGACTGGGGGATTGGACTTGGAAGGCTGGAAGCAGGGGTGAAGATCTGTTTGCTTTCCTGGCTGAAGTGGCCTGGGGGGTCTGCAGGGCATGCCTGTAGAAGTTGGGGGCTGGGATAAAGCAATGGTTCAGGGAAGGGAAGTTAGGAGGGGAAGATCTATGTGGCTCACTGGAGATGGGGGCGAAGGAAGGATGCAGCATTAAGTCTGTTGCAGAGTGTGTATTGGGGGGGGGTGAGATGAGAGGGTTGGATTTGGAGGAGCAGGAGGAGAGGTTTAGATCTGCAGTTAGCCTCCCTGCCTCCTTGGCTGGAATAACTTGTGGGTTCCCAGGGAATGTCTGCTGGAGTTGAGGGTTTGGATAAAGCCATGAGTAGGGGAAGGAAGATCTGTGTGATAATTAGGTTTTATTAGAGCTTGATAAATACAGACTCTTTTGGCTAAATATTGTCCACACCACTTAAAATCTGTATGGAATTATACTACTAGCTTTTATTCTTGGATTTTGAGTTTTGTTTTGTTTTGTTTTTTTTCTCCCCTGAGAGGGTTTCTCTGTGTAGTTTTAGATCTTGCTCTGTAGACCAGGCTGGCCTCGAACTCACAGAGATCCACCTGGCTCTGCCTCCCCAGTGCTGGGATTAAAGGTGAGCACCATCGCTGCCTGGCAGTTTTTTTTTTTTTTTTTTAACTTTTTATTTTTTAAGTTGAATCTGGGGCCTTCTGCATACAAGGGCCTCCTATATACAAAGTAAGCACTGTAGCTGAATCCCCAGCTCTAGACTTGTTTCTGGCAACATATGAATCAGTTTTTTACTCTAGGATTTGTTGTTCTGTTTCCAAGATCTCCAATACCCATCCCTCCAACAACAAACACATATGGGAATGAGACTGGCCGAAAAGTTACAAAATGGAAGTTACCTTGATGATTTCCAAGGGCTGCACCAGTGTCTAGAAAAATGCTTGTGGGAATTCCTAGAATGACTTTTTTTTTCTTTTGCTAGAGCTGAGGATCGAACCCAGGGCCTTGCGCTTGCTAGGCAAGCACTCTACCACTGAGCTAAATCCCCAACCCCCCTAAAATGACTTGTGATGCTTTCAACAAAGGTCATTTCTTCAATTTTTGCTTTCTGCAGGCAAATCATACCAGACTCAGGATATCTTATCATCATCATCATTATTATTTGAGACAGAGTCTGGTTATACAACATGTACAGGCTGGCCTACATATATAGGCTACATACTTTACTCTGTAGCCCAGGTTGTCATTTTATTCTCTGTCCTCTTAATTTCAGAAGTACTGTGATTACATAGAGCTGGGATTCTAAAATAGTTGCCAGCATGCCCAGCTTTTAGTCCAATCCAACTTTTCATATGTGTGTTTATTTTTACTCTAAGATAATTTGCAAAGTATATCTGAAAATTTCATAGTTTGTGAATATATTTCTTTCTTGGGGGGGTGAGGTTTCAAGACAGGGTTTCTCTGTGTAGCTCTGGCTCTCCTGGAACTTGCTTTGTAGACCAGGCTGGCCTCGAACTCACAGAAATCCGCCTGCCTCTGCCTCCCAAGTGCTGGGACTAAAGGTATGCGCCACTGCCACCCAGCCTTAGTATTTCTTTTAAAGGACTACCCTGTCATGAAATCAATTATACTTATATAAAAGTTGGGCATTTATTCAAGAAATGTTGGTTGGTTGTGTCAAGCATTGAGCTTAGGAGTGGTCTTCGCTCTCAGAAAATCTTAGTGTAGAGAGACAAAAATAAACAGTACATAATGATAAAATTTGCTCAAGAGTGTAATCACAATGAAGATGTAAGGAACATACTATTGGAGTCCTTGTGTAGAAAGGGAGGGAGGGTCGAAGGAAAAAAGAACAATTACAAATCCACAGACACAGGCTCTTAAGGCAGAACAAGGATGATACTGGACTGGCAGCTTACACAGATATTTAGTCTTCATCCTTTAGCAAAGGAATCCCTAGAAAATAGGAGGGAGGGTGCAAACAGATTTCTTTTTTCATGTTAGTAGGCCTATGGCATGGTATAAATGAGGTCATAGAATTTAGAAATTGATTCATATGTTCATTCTTTTCTGTGGCTCCAAAGGGCAATGGTAAAAGATGTGAGTTACTTATTTATATACACAATCTCTAAGTACCCAGTCTTTTGATGTCCACTTGTGTTTAGATCACTGATTTTGAGGCTGAACTGCAAATATAAAATTGTTACATTATAAACATGTTTCAGGGATTGGGGATTTAGCTCAGTGGTAGAACGCTTGCCTAGCAAGCGCAAGGCCCTGGGTTCGATCCTCAGCTCCAAAAAACAAGAAGTTTCAGTAGGGCGGTGGTGGCGCACGCCTTTAATCCTAGCACTTAGGAGGCAGAACCAGGCAGATCACTGAGTTTGAGGCCAGCCTGGTCTACAGAGTGAGATCCAGGACAGGCACCGAAACTACACAGAGAAAAATAAAACAAACAGACAAAAAAATGTTTCCAATTGTGGTGGCACAAGTATTTAATCCCAGCACTCAGGAGGCAGAGGCAAGCAGAGCTCTAAATTTGAGTCTAACTGGGTCTACAAATCGACTTCCAGGACAGCCAGGGCTATGTATAGAGACCCTGTCTCAAAAAACAAAAACAGAATAAAAATGTTGACATACAAACAGAAGCTCCAAGATTCATTTGCCAACAACCCTGCTTAAGGAAAATTATCCTAGGTCCCCAAGGGGAAAAAATACACACACACACACACACACACACACACACACACACACAGGGTAATTACTTACATTTTTATTTTTTAAGCATGGCCTGTGGGTTCTTATAATGTGGGATTGAAATAACAACAGCAAAAGAATAAGATAAAGTGTTGCAAATGTCTTTGTTTAGAAAGTGGTAAAAGTAAAAATTTGCATTAAATTATAAGCCAAATTCCTTATGCTTTGTTTGAAGTGCTAGTTACATGTATATAAACACATGTGCATGTACAAAAATGTATTCCCTTGTACACAGGATATCAAGTCTTAGTTTATGCTAAGAACCAGGTGATTACTCAGCATGCAAAAATATATATTTCACATCATTATTTATTACAGAAATGCAAAGTAAAACCCAGTAGATACCACTCACTTCTTACTAAGATGACTATAATATTAAAAGGTAGGTAATGGGAGCATTGGAAAACACATGGAGAAATTAGAGCCCTATTATTTGTGAGACTTTAAAATGGATAGTCACTATGGAAAGTTCTGGCAGATTCTTAAGTTTAGACACACCTCAGCACCTACCCAAAGTAGACAAACCAGCTGGCCGGCTGGTGGTGGTGCACACCTTTAATCCCAGTACTCAGGAGGCAGAGGCAGGCGGATCTTTTTTATTTTTATTTTTTGGAACTGAGGATCTAACCTAGGGCCTTGCGCTTGCTAGGCAAGTGCTCTACCACTGAGCTAAATTCCCAACCCCTAGGCAGGCAGATCTTTGTGAGTTGGAGGCCAGCCTGGTCTACAGAGGGAGATCCAGGAAAGGCACAAAGCTACACAGAGAAACCCTGTCTCGAAAAACCAAAAAAGAAAAAAACAAAAAAGACAAACCAGCCAGACAGCAGATCTCTGTGAGTTCAAGGCCAGTTTTAACTATATAATGAGACCTCATCTCAAATAAACAAATAAACAAACAAATAAATAAATATTTAAGGCAGCAGTGTTTGTAATAGTAATATCTCAAAAGAGGAAACAATCCAAATGTCCACTAACTGTACAGAAATAAACCAAAATATGACACATCCATGTGCTAGTTTGCATTCATCAAACAGAACGGAATGAACACTAGTACTAGCTATTAATATGACAGATGAAGCCGAGAAACATGATGCTAGGTGAATGTGGTCGGACACTAAGACCACCTTTTGTATGACTCTGTCTACATGGCATTTCTAGATAAAAGTGAGTGTAGAAGGCGGCAGAAGAGCGGCTGCCCCAGGCTGAGGTCGCCACGGGGCTGCCTGCCTGCACAGTGAGGCTTTTTCAGGCAGTGGAAGTGTTCTAAAACTGTATGGTAAAGGTTGCCTAACTATAAATTTACTAAAAGTAGTTGAACCATACACTTTCAAATGGATGAATTTTATATTATGTAAATTATATATCGATAAAGCTGTTTCTTGCCGGGCGGTGGTGGCACACGCCACCTGTAATCCCATCACTCGGGAAGCAGAGCCAGGAGGATCTCTGTAAGTTCGAGGCCAGCCTGGGCTACAAAGCGAGTTCCAGGACAGGCGCAATGATACACAGAGAAACCCTGTCTCAAAAAACAAACAACAAACAAAAAAGCTGTTTCTTGGAAAGCCAATGACTTTTCCTTTTGTAGAACACGGCATTCAAAATGGTCAAGGGGGGATGCATGGATTTCCCTGGGAAGGGAAAATGGAATGGATTGTACTTGCGGTGGGTGGGAATGGGAACAGAGGGATCAAGTTGGGGGATGGAGGGGGGGACTACTGGAATTGGGGCACTTGGGGGCAATGTGGAAACTCCCTGGAATCTACAAAGGTGACCCTAGCAAAGACTACTAGTAATGGGGGAGTGGGGGTACAAAACCTGAACCAGCCATCTTCTATAATCAGACAAGTCTTCCAGTTTGGGACTGGGACATCAATCCAGCCACAACACCTTCACTCTACAATTTGTCCTGCCTGCAAGGTGTGCTGAGATAATGGTGGCACAGAACCTGTGGGAGTGGCCAAGGACTGGTCCAAATTGAGGCCCACACGTGACACTGCCTGGATGGCCAGGAATCCGAGGCTTGGTAGAGCCAAACATGACTGCCCCCTGCCCCCAAAAAGTCAATAAAATGGTTCCTAGTGATATTCTGCTATACTCACAGACTGGTGCCTAGCCCAACCATCATCAGAAAGGCTTCATCCAGCAATTGATGGAAGCAGATGCAGAGACCCACTGCCACTGTCAAATACTAGGCAGAGCTCAGGGAACCCCAAAGAGGGGGAGGAAGGATTGAAAGACCCAGTGGGGTCGAGGACACCACGAGAACACTGCCCACAGAATCAACTAAGCTGGGCTCCTAAGGGATCACAGACTGAAGGGACAATCATGGACCCCGTATGGATCTGAGCTAGGCCCCCTGCATATATGTTATGGCTGTATAGCTTGAGATTTTTGTAGGACTCCTAACAGTGGGAGTGGGGGTGTCTCTGACTCTTTTGCCTGTTCTTGGGACCCTTTTCCTCCTCCTGGGTTGCCTCATCCAGCCTTGATAATAGGGTTTGTGCCTAGTCCTATTGTAATTTGTTAGGCCGTATTGGGTGGATATCCCTGGGAGGCCTGCTCTTTTCTGAAGGGAAACCGAAGAGGAATGGATCTGGGGGAAGAGGGGAGGCGGGAGGGACTAGGAGTGGAAGGAGGGGAAGCTGCAGTCAGGATGTAATGTGTGAGAGAATAAATAAAAATATATATTAAAAATAGTTTAAGAAAAAATAAAACAATGTTTTCATCATTAAAAAAAAACCACAAAACAACAAGCTGGGCAGTGGTTACACCCACCTTTAATCCCAGCACTTGGGAGGCAGAGCCAGACAGATCTCTGTGAGTTCGAGCTCAGCCTCGTCTATAGAGAGTTCCAGGACAGGCTTCAAAGTTACACAGAGAAACCCTGTCTCAAAAACACTAAAAAACGGCCAAGGACAGCTTAGACTTTGAGAACAAGAGCTACAGGATACAGGAGGAAAAGACAGACATTTGAAAGGAAATGAAAACTTTGTCTGTCTTAAGGAAAAAGACAGTTACCAGTCGGCAACTCTTGAGTGGTAGTAGATTTACTAACTAATGTGGCCTGTCTTCAGTTGAATATCTCACTTTCATACACTGGGGGAATAATTCTTTTGAAAATAATTCCATGGGGTTGGGATTTAGCTCAGTGGTAGAGTGCTTGCCTAGCAAGCGCAAGGCCTTGGGTTCGATTCTCAGCTCAAAAAAAAAAAAAAAAAAAATTCCATATGCGTGTGCACTCAATGCATGTGCCTGTGCCACAAAGAGTGTGGCAGTCAGAGGGCACAGTGCCTGTCCTTCCTTGTCTTGCACCTTAAGGATCACGCTTTCATTGTTTGACACTATGTGAACCAAGCTGGCTTTTGGAAAGTCTCCTGTCTCCAATTTCCAGCTTACCATTAGTGGACTGGGATGTAAGGGCATGTGCTACCATCGCCCAGCTGTACTCTCATGCCCGGCTTCACAGAGGTTCTGGCCAGTGACACTCAACCTGTGAGTCAAGACAGATAGCCTGCATTATCAGATATTTCCATTATGGCTCCTAACAGTAGCAAAATTGGAGTTATGAATTGGCAATGAAAATAATTCTCATGGTTGGGAGTCATCACAACATGAGGAACTGTATATTAAAGGGTCGAAGGAAGGTTGAGAACCACTGGTTTCTGAGATTCCATGTTTGGTGGTAAGTGCTTTTACCCTGAGCCATTTCCACAGGCCTACATAAATTTATCTATTCTTTGTGTTTCAATTAAATATTAATACATATTTATTTTATATTAATATCTTATAAATATTAATTTTATATTGAGGGGTTGGAGAAAAGATTCAGTGATTAAGAGGACCTCTGTTTGGTTCCCAGAATCCACACTGTAGGTCACAAAAATATGTAACATTAGGCTGGGCAGTGGTGGCGCACGCCTGTAATCCCAGCACTCCAGGAGGCAAAGGCAGGCAGATCTTTGTGAGTTTGAGGCCAGCCTGGTCTACAGAGCGAGATCCAGGAAAGGTGCAAAGCTACACAGAGAAACCCTGTCTCGAAAAACAAAACAAAACAAAAAATGTAACGTTAGTTCCAGAGTATCTGATGTCCTCTTCTGACTCCACAGGGACCAAGCACACATGTGGTGTTTTGCCTGCATTCATGTCTGTGTGAGGATGTCAGATCCCCTGGATCTAGAGTGACAGACAGTTGTGAACTGCCATGTGGGTGCTGGGAATTGAACCCGGGTCCTCTGGAAGAGCAGCCACTGCTCTGAACGCTGAGCCATTACTTCAGCCTCCCCAGGCACACACACATGGTACAGAGACATAGATGTGAGCAAAATACTCATACACATAAATAAATCTAAAAGAAAGGTAATTTTAAACTTGATGACTTAAAATTGCAAAGGCTGGTCTAAAACAAAAACTTGTCAATATGGAAGTTTCATATTTACAACTTTGTCCTCTTTATTCCTGTGCTTAGCAGTTTGGCTCTATTTAGAAATATATTCATGTGGCTGGGCGGGGCGGCACACGCCTTTAATCCCAGCACTTGGGAGGCAGAGGCAGGTGGATCCCTGTGAGTTCAAGGCCAGCCTTGTCTAAAAGCAAGTTCCAGGAAAAGTGCATAGGTACACTGAGAAACCGTCTCAAAAAAACCCAAAACCAAAACAAACAAACAAAATACTAAACCACACATGATGGCTACTCTTGGTTGTCAACTTGATTACATCTGGAATTAACTAAACCTCAAGTAGCTGGGTACACCTGTGAAGGATTTTTTCTTAATTAAATCATTTTAAGTGGGAAGTTTTTTTTTGTTTTTTTGTTTTTTTTTTTTGGTGTTTTTCAGGACAGGGTTTCTCTGTGTAGTTTTGGTTCCTGTCCTGGATCTCTCTTTGTAGACCAGCCACTATTAGACTAATTGGATCACAGCCTGTAAGCTAGTCTAATATAAATCTCCTATATAGAGATTCATTCTACCGATTCTCCTCTAAAGAACCACATAAAATTTGTTGTTGGTTTTCAAGAAAGGGTTTCTCTGTGTAGCTTTGGAGCCTGCCTGCCTCTGCCTCCTGAGTGCTGGGATTAAAGGTGTGTGCTACCACCCGCCCAGGGAACCACGTAAGATCTAAAAACAGATCTAAAAGTGACCTCACATTGCTACTTGAGTAATATACCCAGGTTTGGTTAACTTTTTTTTTTAATGCTTAGAGAACAATTGCAACCGCCATTGGATGTAAGATTTCAGGTAGACACAACAATTTTGTAAGGCATTTTGACTACTAACTAAAATTCCCGGACCGGAGTCAGGCATGGCGGCACACGCCTTTAATTCCCAGCGCTTGGGAAGCAGAGGCAGGCAGATCTCGGAGTTCGAGCCCAGTCTGGTCTGTGTCGTGCCTTCCATGACAGGCAGGGCTACACCGGGAAACCCTATCTTTATTATTATTATTATTATTATTTTTAATGCTTCAGGGCACTCACTGCTTTAAGTGGGAGGGGGAAATCACATACCATCAAATCCACCCATTTTAGTATTAGTTGGATGGGTGCCAGAGAATCTACAGTTGTGGAAACATCGTCAAAATCCAATTTTGGAAGACTTCTATCACACACACACACACACACACACACAATTCTCTTTTCCGTCTTATTATTTTGCTTTTCCTAGAAATGTCCTATCCACACGACGTGTGTGTGTGGGGGTAAACCCTGTCTCAAACAAACAAACAAACAAACAAACAAAGGGGACCCTTAACACCGGAAAACACGCCACCCCCGGGCGCTGGCACCTCATTTTCACGGCCGGCCCCGCCCCGGCCCGGCCCCCGGCCCCGGGACAGTGCGCTGGCTTCAGGTATACTCGCAAGGCTCAACAGTCACCCGCGTCCCAGGGAAGCGCAGCTCCCGAGCCAGTCTCATTTTATTAAGGCGGCCGAGCACTGCGGGTCCTGAAGCACGATGGCGGACGGCCTTATCCACGAACCGAGCAGGAGGGGAAACATATAGATATGCACATTCAAACCCCGTGCAGACGGCGGAGTGACACACACTGGCGGGGCCATAGGCGACGGGGCCCGCTGGGACCCCGAAGCCCGGGCGCGCATCTCAGGCGGGTCAGCCGCGGACCACGCCAGCCCGGCGCCCAGAGCACCGCCCGCGGCCCCGCCGCCCCGCCCGGCCCCGCTCCGCTTCCACCTCCGCCGCGTCCGGGCTCCGCGGCTCCCAAACCGTCACCCCCGTTTGTTTTAATTCTATGAACTCATAGTTGGGCTCCCGGGAGGCCCCGGTGCCGGCCCCGGCTCTGTGACGACATCCGGCCAGTGGCTGCCGGAGGCGGCGGGCCCGGCGTCCTTTAGTCACCTCGGGGCCAAGCAAGAGCGGCCGCCATCTTGGGCACCCGAAGAAGTTCGCGCCAGCCGCGGGACATAGTTTTAAATCTGGCGGGGTGGGGGGTGGTTAGGGGGGCAGTTCCCCTCGGGCCAGCCCCACCCCTGTTTACAGTCTCAGCCAATCAGCGGCGGGCCCGCCATTTTTCAAACGCTTTTCCTGCCGCCAATCAGGGTCGAGCAGTCCATTCCTCTCTAGACCGGTTCCAACGGGTCTGGGAGTTAACGACCTGGGAGACCCACCGAACCTGCTAGGCAGGGGCCCGAGGGGCGGGCCCGGCCGGGCGCCGGCCAATCAGACGCCTCCGCCGCGGGAGGGCGGGGACTCCTGGGGGTTTGAATAATCCTGACGGCCAACCAGAGGAGGAGGAGGAGGCGTGGCCTGCGCCTGGTCCGGTCAAGTTGCCGTGGCGCGGAGAAAGTCTGCAAAACAAGAGGCTGAGGATTGCGTTAGCGAGAAACCAGTTCTCGCCGGTGCTCGGGGAAGGAAGTCTCTCGCTCGCTCTCTCTCTCTCTCTCCCTCTGGTCGGGGCTCGGAGGAGAAGCGCTCGCGCCAGGTAAGAGGCGGCCGGGAGTCCTCGGGCACGGCGGCCCGGGGGCCTCTGGGCGGAGACGGGGAGACGTGTGTCGGGCCTCCGGCGCGGCGGCTGCGGCGGCGGCGGCGGCGGCGGCGGGGGGGAGCGGGGGCCTAGCGGGCGGGCGGACTTTGGGGTGAAGGCCGGAGCCGGGGCCGGGGCGGCGGAGGTCGGGCGGGGAGGGAGGAAGCTCTTCGACCCGGCCGCGGTTATTTATTCTTTTTTTACTTTCCCTTTTTTTTTTTAACAAATGGAAGTGCGGGGCTCGCGGCGCGAAGGGAGGGCCGGCGCGCGCCCGGCGTGGAAGGCGCGGGGCTTTGCCGTCGGGGGCGCGCGGGCGGGCGGCTTTCGGGCCTCGGGGCGGGGGAGGGGGGCGGAGGGGCCGCGGCGGGCCGCAGCCGGGCGGGGGGCGGGGGGCGCGGGTTTGGGCGGGAAGCGGAGCGGAGGGGAGCGCCCCCCTCCACCCACCGCCCTCCCCTCCGCGGGCCGCGCCGCCACGGCTTCCTTCCCCCCCCTCCCCACCCCCACTCACTCCCCCAGCAGGTCAGACGCCGCCGCCGCCGCGCCGTCAGCATAGGCAAGGGAGACCCCAACAAGCCGAAGTGCAAGATGTCCCCCATATGCCTTCTTCATGCAGTTGTGCTGGGAGGAGCACAAGAAGAAGCACCCAGACTCCTCGGTCAACTTCGCCGAGTTCTCTAAGAAGTACTCCGAGAGATGGAAGGTGAGCCCGCGGGAGGGAGGGAGGGAGGGAGGGAGGGAGGGCAGGAGGGCGGGCGGGATTCCCACGCCGCCCCCATCGCCGCCGAGGCGCTCTTCTCCCTCCCCGGGCTGGGAAACCAGGAAGTGCGGCTTCCCTCGCCCCGGTGACCGAGTAGGGGATTGTAAAAGTCTGCCCCAGCCGCAGCCCTGGGTCGTGCAGATGTGCGTGTTGGGTGGGAGGCACGGCCACGCGAGCTGGCTGAAAACTTTGCTGACCTAGTCGCTCGCTCCCTCGCTTCTTGTTTGTTTGTCCGTTTGAGTGTTTGGGACGGCTGAGAGCGTGATACTTTGCCCGTTTATTCGCTTTCTTGTTCATATGTCCGGCCAAGAGCTTAACAGTTTGCCGGTTTACTCGGCTTCCTCTCTTCCCCCCTTCCCTCCCCCAGACCATGTCTGCAAAGGAAAAGTCCAAGTTCGAGGATTTGGCCAAGAGCGACAAAGCTCGCTATGACAGGGAGATGAAGAATTATGTTCCTCCCAAAGGTGATAAGAAAGGAAAGAAAAAGGATCCAAATGCTCCAAAAAGACCACCGTAAGTTGTTCCCAGAACTAAGCAAACCGTCTCTCGCCTTTCTTCCCTTCTCCATTTGTTAACTCTATTGCTCCTTTCAGGTCTGCCTTCTTCCTGTTTTGCTCTGAACATCGCCCAAAGATCAAAAGTGAACACCCAGGCCTGTCTATTGGCGATACTGCAAAAAAATTGGGTGAGATGTGGTCTGAACAGTCTGCCAAAGATAAACAACCCTATGAGCAGAAAGCAGCCAAACTAAAGGAGAAGTATGAAAAGGTATAGTGCCTTTGGACCTTTAAAAACTTACATGTATACATGAGCTGCAGAAACTGGTTTGTCTTTGAAAAGGCCTAATGAAACTTTAGCACTACAGACTAGATAAACTTGGTTTTGATTTATTTAGTCTTTACAGCCCTTGTAAATTCTGCTATCCACTCAAAGTTGTGTAAATCTGTTGTAGAGTGCCAACCATGTTTTAGGTAGTTGTTGCCATAAATATGTAAGGTGGGAAGGCAGGGGTGATCTTACAAAATAGATGGGCATTGTCAGCAAAAGCGCTCACACTGATCTAAGGCAGCTCCCATTTTATCTGATTAAAAGGAACAAATGGGCTGGGCTTCGGTGCCACACGCCTTTAATCCCAGCACCCTGGAGGCAGAGGCAGGTGGATCTCTGAGTTCCAGGCCAGCCTGGTCTACAGAGTGAGTTCCAGGACAGGCTCCAAAGTTGCAGAGAAACCCTGTCTCCAAAAACCCAAATAAAGGGGAACAAATGCTCTCAAACCTTTGGTGGTCTCATTCCCAGCTAATAAGGTTATTGGTCAGTTTTAGGTTGTTTACATTTAAGTGCTTTTTCACACTTGAGCAATGACACCGGATGCTGCTCTTACTCTGACAATATTTCAGGATATTGCTGCATACCGTGCCAAGGGCAAAAGTGAAGCAGGAAAGAAGAGTCCTGGTAGGCCAACAGGCTCAAAGAAGAAGAATGAACCAGAAGATGAGGAAGAAGAGGAGGAGGAGGAAGACAAAGATGATGATGATGAAGATGAGGGTGAAGAATAAATGGCTGTCTTAAAATGTGTGGCGTGTCTGTGCTCAGGCAACTATTTTTCTAAGAATGTAAAATTGAAGTGCAGCTCAATATTAGCTTCAGCATAAAAACTGTACAGATTTTTGTATAGCTGATGAGATTCTTTGTAGAGAAAATACTTTTTTTAAAGGAGTTTGTAGCTTTTTCCAGGAGCTACAACATACATTTAGATTTAAAGCTTTTGATGTTGAATGTTCCTAAATATTTAATGGTTTCTTTAATTTCTTATAGTAGCACAGCAAACTTAATAGGAATTTGTATTACCAGTAAATTGGTTGTTTTTTTTTTTTTTTAGGATGTTGCATTTTGTTTTTTAAAAAAAAATTTGTAATAAAATAATGTATATTACATGCATTGTGTTTGTATTCATATATTAATTTTCTCTTAAATAATTGGGGCCCTGTCAGTCCATTTTCTACAGTTAAGCTTTTGATCTTTGGTTTTTCTTTTCTTTTAATGAACATAAGTTAGGGCATAATTATTAGCAACAGGTTAGAGCTAAGTTAGGGATACAAAGCTTTCAAACAGTTCAGTGATTGTGCTAATTACAAGTCCAAAAATTATCCATTCAAATGTATGTGTTGATCTTTCAGGTGTTGGGTGATTTATTATATTAAAATATTTTGGATATTGTTTAGATATTGAGGTGGGGTTTTAGTTATTTTGATTGTTTGAGTGTTAGTGTGGATTTGAGGTATCTTAGCTTGTACCAAAATTTAAAGTCCTGAAAGTAAGTTATGAAATGATTTGAATGAGGATAGGAAAAAGGCTGTCCTGGACCAGATACTACTTGCAAGTGTGTAAAGAGTTAAAAGTAGGTCATACCAGACTGGGTGTGGTGGTCACAGGTATATGTAATCCTAGTGTTGCAAGGTAGAGGCAGGAGGATTCCGAGTTAGGGCCTACCCTGGTTGTGTGTGTAGGGAGATACCCTGAAAAGTAAGTGCTTTTGTGGTACAAAGTGTAAGGATTATAGTAAGCATGGTTACATTCCTTTTCAGCTTTAGGTTCTCGAGACTAATAATCCTAGGAACCATCAAGAATGTGAGCATAGTGGTGTATGTGTGTCTACATATATATGCCGATATCTATATATATGGCGTATATATATATATATAATGTGCATTGGTGTTTTGCCTGCATGTCTGTCTGTTTTGTCTGCATGTCTGAGCTGCCATGTAGGTGCTGGGAATTGAACTCAGGTCCTCTGGAAGAGCAGTCAGTGCCCTTAACTGCTGAGCCATCTCTCCAGGCCCCCTCTCCCCCTTTTTATTAATGTCTTCATACTCTTCCATTGAATAGGTTGTAATTTAACTAGTAGTTTTTCCCACTTAACAAGTACTTTTTTCACTATCATTGTAGCTCTCTGCCCCGCTTTAAGAACATTGCTGTGGCTATTTCTATGTGAAAAAAATCCTTTAAGGAATAGCTGGGCTAAAAGATAAAGACATATATATAAAATTTGCTACTTAGAATAATATAATTTTTTATTTTTTTATTTTTATTTTTTTGCTTTTGGCAGTGCTGGAGATTAAACCCAGGGCCTTAGGCATGCTAGTCAAGTGCTGTACCCCTGGACTAACTTTAGATGGCATTTATTTAGTCTCACCCCCCAAATGTTAGAAACTTCTCAGGCTTTGTTAACATGAAGCCTGGAAAAACTGCTTTAAGTAGTGCAGTATGTCACAGTAACAGTTGTGTAGTATCTGTTCTGTTCCATCAATACATAGTTATCAAATTTCATAGTCTTTATGTCTCACATGTATAATTTCGAGAGCCTTTTTTTTTATAAATACTTTGGGGTGTTTGCTGTGACCTTTTGTCTCATTGCTCTTAATTTTTAGTGTTTTAGGGGACATGGGGGGGGTCAGTTTTTCCTTTCGCATCTTTTTTTTTTTTTTTTAAATGAGTTGGGCATTTATTTAGCTCTGGTAGAGCACTTGCCTAGCAAGCATAAGGCCCTGGGTTTGGTCCTCAGCCTGCACACCAGAAGAGATACCAGATCTCATTCCAGATGGTTGTGAGCCACCATGTGGTTGCTGGGAATTGAACTTTGGGCCTCTGGAAGAGCAGCCCGTGAGTGCTCTTAACCTCTGAGCCATCTCTCCAGCCCTGATATCCTTTTAATGCACAGATTTATTTGAATATAGTGAGATGTTTACATTTTGAAGCCTATCTCAGCCAAAGACTAAAAGCAGTTGTCCTTTGGTTTCTAAAAGAAATGAATGCTGGGGAGATTGTTCATCAGGTAATAACACTTGCTTCGGAAGCCTAATCTAAGTTCAGTTCCCAGAATGAATTGAGAAAGTTGTTTCTGACCTCCACATGTGTCATGGTCACTTGCAAAGACATTTTAAGTGTGCACATGGGCATGTGTGTGTGTGTTGGGTGGGAGGGTGCAGAATGCTTGTTAGTGTCCACAATTTATAGTTGGTTTTGTTCTACCATGTGGAACCGTACTCCAGCTGTCAAGCTTGCTTGACAATGAGCACCTTGTGCCATCTCATTGGCCAAAAAAATACTTATAGCTGGGCGGTGGTAGCACCTCCAATCCTAGCACTGGAGAGGCAGAGGTTGGTGGATCTCTGAGGCCAGCTTGGTCTACAGATCGAGATCCAGGACAGGCACCAAAGCAACACAGAAATCCTGTCTTGGAAAAAAACTATAAATAGTAAATATGTCTTAAATCTGACTTCCCAGCTGGGCCTGGTGGCACCTGCCTTTAGGCCTAGGCAGAGGCAAGTGGATCTCCCTGAGTTTGAGGCCACCCTGGTCTACAGAGTAAGACCAGGAGAACAGAGAAACCCCATCTCGGGAAAAAAAATCTCACTTCCCATTACTTCATATGCCATGAAGTGTTTTGCAAAACAGTTCTATTTTTTTTCTTTTTTCTTTTCTTTTTTTTTTTTTTTTTTTTTTTTTGAGCAGGGTTTCTCTGTAGATTTGGTACCTGTCCTGGATCTTGCTCTGTGAACTAGGCTGGCCTCGAACTCACAGAGATCCACCTGGCTCTGCCTCCCAAGTGCTGGGATTAAAGGTGTGGCCACTACTGCCCCGCTATTGTTTTTTTTTAAGACTGGGTTTCCCTGTGTAAACAGCCCTGGTCTGGAACTCACTTTGTAGGTTGGCTTCAAGTTAACAGATCCACTTGTCCTCTGCCTTCCGATTAAAGGGATTAAAGGTGTGGGCCACCACGCCCGGCAAAACAGTTTTTGTTTCTCGGAATAACAAGGGGAAAAGGAACATAATTAGAAATTCAGGAATCCCTTATCACAATTAGTGGTGACACAATCTTAAGGGAGAATAAAAAGCAATGGGTTTTCATATGAAAATTTCATGTACATATATCATTTGTACTTATTTGGTCTGCACACTGCCATCCCATAGGGACCAAACAAAAGGTCCCGATCCACCTTTTGTTTTTGCTTATTTTAATTGGTTCCCCTTCAGCTTTTATGTCTCGTGGACTTACTGATTCCTTTCTCATTGCATCTTCCTTTTCCTAACACCCTATTTTTGTGTCTTAGACACACTAGATTCTGCATGTCAGAGAAATAGGTGGCGGTTGTAGTTTTATGAAGACTGCTACTGTCAATTTTAAACCATAAGTTTTTCCCTCTTGTGGTTCCTGTGAGTAGACAGGAGATATTTTTTTTTTTTGGAAAAAAGGTGGGGATAAGTGTCCCAAGTGGGTGAAATTACTTTATATTGTATACAAGTTAGCTTGTTTCTGAGGTATTAAAATGTATTCTGATTGTTTACACACTAAAAAGAAGTAAAGGAACTGTTAGAGCATTTCATAAAATTTATTTTAAAAATATTTCTAGAAACGAGCTAGTTTTAGATTAGCTTTTCATAGATTCCCAGTGGAGATGCCATTTTAGAGATCAATTTGTTGATTGATGGGAAATGTAAGGCACAGCTGGATGGGAAAGGCTGGAAGTAAAGAGGTGTGAAGAAGCCCAGGACACTCTTACTCAATATTGCGGTATCTGATGGGCAAAATGTTCTAGGCATACTTGTAAGCACAAATGTTATGAAAAATGGGAGGGCCACTATTTTTAACTTTTATTGGGTAGAAATGGTATAGAATTCATAGATCTCCCACATTTTCAAGTAGAATCAGATATCTTAAATTTTAAAAACTAAAATCAGAATTAAATATTGGCATTCACATTTTAGGGTCAAAGAAAACAGCTTTGGCAAGGGTCACCAATTTGCCACTTCTGTGATGGTTCTTATGCTGCAACAAGGGTAAACGACATTTTCTGGGGGTTCAGTGAACCTCACTCATGCTCCTGGGCCTTGATCACCTGGTAAGCTTCAGCATGTTAGCACATCTGTAGAATAGCACAATTAGAATGCTCACTTTAAAGGTGAAAAATCGGGCTGGAGAGATGGCTCAGCTGTTAAGAGCAATGACTCCTCTTGCAAGTTCAATTCCCAGCACCCACATGCTGGCCCATAGCTGTCTGTAACTCCAGTTCTAGGGGATCTGATGCCCTCTTCTGACTTCTTGGGCACCAGGAATGCATGTGGTGTATAGACATATGCAGAGAAAACACTATGTACATAAGCTAATAAAACAATTAGAAACAAAATAAAGTAAAGAATACCTTAGGTGCCCAGTAGTATTCAATTTCAAACTGACTGACCACATTTTAGAAGTGAAAATGGCCTTCTATCACCTATCCAGTCTCCTTTCCTCACCAAGACAGTGAGTGTCTCAGTACGTAGCTCCGGCTGGTCTGGACAGTAGACCAGCCTGGCTTCCAGTTCAAGAGACTGACTGCCTCCTGAGTGATAGCATTAAAGGTGTGTGCCGCCACGCCCAGCCTGTAGTTAGGTTCTAGTTCAGGTAACAGATAATCATTCCTCAGTTCACATATATGCGTTCTTTGATTTTCCACATTACCAATAAACAAGAGGTGCTTTTACAAAACAACCTGAGAACATGTGATACAAATATATAAAACCAAGACTGTAAAAGAAATTAAGCAGCAGAGGGGAGCTTAGCTTTGGGAAGAGCAGCTCTGTTCTTCACTGGTTGGGTAACAGTAGGCAGGGCATATAGCATAGGCTCTTGGTAAAATTTAAACTAGGTGGTGCACACCAAGAATCCTAGCCTTTGGAAAGATTGGAAGTTCAAAGTCATCTTGTACTATACAGAACCAGTTTGAGGACAATAACCAATAATATGGCACCCTGTGCAGAAGTTTTATCCTTAACTCCAACAGGAAACTCAACATGGACAAATGACTTCCTTTATACTTACATGTGTGCAACTTGCTGCATATCTAAGTTACTTTTGATATTTATAAAATGTGCTGAGTTAAGTCCCTTAGGATTTGCCCCTGACAATACTGTATCACCAAAATTTATGACTAGTTCATTCATGCTCTCCATTGTATAACATTATTATATGATTGTGTCAGCTGGGTGTAATGGTGCACACCCTTAATCCCAGCACTTGGGAGGCAGAAGCAGGAGGATCTCTGAGTAGTTGGAGGCCAGCCTGGTCTACCCAGTGAGTTCCAGGGCAGCCAGGGTTATATAGAGAGACCCTCCCTAAAAAAAAAACAAAAACAAAACCACAAAACATAATTATGTCATCTTTAGCCACTCTACTAATAGGCATTTAGCCATTTTTTTTTTTTTTCTTTCTGCTGCAATGGTGGACTCTCATTCTCTCTCAGCTCAGCAGGATCAGTAGTAGTCTTGCTCTCCATTCCATTCTTCATCTCCCAGGTAGCTCGCTCTCTCTCTCTCTCTCTCTCTCTCTCTCTCTCTCTCTCTCTCTCTCTCTCTCCTCTCTAAGATTTAAAAATTTTTATGTGCATTGATGTTTTGTCTGTAAGTGTGAAGGTGCCAGATTCCCTGGAACTGGAGTTACAGGCATCTGTGAGCTGCCATGTGAGTGCTGGGAATTGAAACCAGGTCCTATGGAAGGGCAGCCAGTGCTGTGAACCACTGAACCATCTCTCCAAGCCCATTTCTTTCTTTTAAATAGTGTGCTTTGCCTGCTGCAGTTCCTGATGACAGTTGCCCGTATATTTTGTCATTTTGAGGTTGTTAGGGATAGCAGGCTAAATGCAATCCCAATCAGTACGTCAAATTTTCTACTAACAGTTTTATTTGGGGCACTTAATCCTCAATAAAGCTAGTGTCTGTCATTATCAAAAGTCCAAATGAGACTTCATTTAAACTAAAACTGAAAGCCACATCTACACAGGTTGTGTGGTTGGCCTGAAGCAGATGTAACAATTTCTTCCCTATGGTAATCATTCAACGTGCTGCTGCTGCTCTTTCTTTTTCTTTTTGTATTTAAATAAATTTATTAATTTTTTTTCATTTTACATACCAACCCCAGTTCCACCTCCCTCCCCTTCTCCCACCTCCTCACCTCCCTCCCACTCTACCCCCATCCACTCCTCAGAGTGGGTAAGGCCTCCTATGGTAGTCAACAAAGTCTGGCATACCAAGTTGAAGGAGAGCCTAGGTCCTCTCCATTGTATCAAGGCTAAGCAAGGTATCCTACCCCAGGGAATGGGTTCCAAAAAGCCAGTTCATGCACCTGGGATAAGTCCTGGTCCTGCTGCCAGGGACCCCACAAACAGATCAAGCCACACAACTGTCACCCACATTCAGTGGGCCTAGTTCGGTCCCATGCAGGTTCCAAAGCTGTCAGTCAGTCAGTGAGTTCCCAACTAGCACGGGTCAGCTGTCTCTGTGGGGTTTCCCCATCATGATCTTCATCCCTTCTTCTCCTCCTTTTTTTTGAATGCCAACTGCCGCTTATTGAAGGAGGGAGGAAGTCTTAAATACAGGCTTACAGCACAATGGGAGAACCCCAGAGGGCAGAAGTTCGCTTCTGATGTTTTTTTTTTTTTTTTTAATTATTTTTTTTTTATAACATTTGTGGGTTTTTTTTTTTTTTGTTTGTTTGTTTGTTTGTTTGTTTTTGAGACAGGGTTTCTCTGTGTAGCTTTACGCCTCTCCTGGATCTCACTCTGTAGACCAGGCTAGCCTCGAACTCACAGAGATCCACCTGCCTCTGCCTCCTGAGTGCTGGGATTAAAGGTGTGCATCACCACCGCCCTGCCACTGCTGCTTTTGTTTTTTTCCAAACAGGGTTTCTCTGTATAGCCCTGGCTGTCCTGGAACTCAGTCTGTAAACCAGGCTGGCTTCAAACTCAGAGATCCTCTGTCTCCTGAGTGCTGGGATTAAAGGCATGCGCCACCACTGCCCAACGAATATTTCTTTATCTAATTTAGATTAGCCTTTATTTAATTTCTAGTCTCAAGGATAAGGGCCCCTACAAACCATTTCAACTTCTCTCTGGTTCTTTATTTAGATTCATCCTTTTAAAGATGCATCCATGTGGAATAATTTTCATATACCCAAACTTGGCCATCTAGGTATCTGATGGCCAGATACAGCCTTGTTTTTCACTGAAATGTATGTGGATTTCCTTGTTCATATATATATATATATTTTTTTAACGACAGTATATAGCCCTGGATGTCCCAGAACACTCTATGTAGACCAGGACACAAACATAAATATGCATATGCCACCATGCCCTGTTCTTTTTTTTTTTTTAACATTTTTTTTTTTGACATTTACTTTATTTATATATGTATTTGCGAACAGGATTTCATGTAGACCAGGCTAGTCTGTAGATGACTTTGACTCTTGATCCTCCTGCGTCCCATGTGATAGGATTATAAGTATGCTGCAGCTGGCAAAACAACTGCTTTATTTGTCTTTCCAATTTATTGACTTGTTTAGCCGCGCATGGGATTGACCCCAAAGCCTTGTGCATGCTAGGCAAGCTCTTTAAGAAGCTACAGCCCCTGGCCTTATTTTTTCATGGTTGCATGGTTTGTTTCTAAGAGGGTCTTGCTGTATAACCCACGCTGGCCTGGAATCTCAGTCTTCCATCCCAGCCTCCTGAGTGCTGGGGTTCCAGACAGGCAGTGTCTGTGTGTGATCACACGCTATCAGCCAGCGGACTCTGCACCCGTCTCTGCAACCCTGCTATTCAGATGTCACAGCAGGCACTTCCCACTACTGAGAACTACACCTCCATCCATTTGCTCAGGACTCTGTGGAGAAGAGATCTTTCGTACACACCCCAAGTTACTAAAAACCGACAACCTCTCAGACACTGTCTCAGTCACTGGGTTAAAAGTAAAACTATGTCTTGAAAGCAAAGATGAACATGCCATATCATTTCTACCAAGTCTGACTTGTCCATGAGGCCGTGTTCCCTGTGACATTGCCATGACAAAAATTGCTTTTTTGGAGCTGTTGGAGGTTAGCCTCCTATTTTAGGATTTTGGTAACGTTCATAAATTTTTATATTAATTATTATTTTTTCATTTATTTTACATACTTACCAGTTTCCTCTCCCTCTTCTCCTCCCGTCTCCCATTTACTCTCTTCTCCATCCACTCCATCTCCAGCAACAAAGCATGGCTCTCAAGTTGAGGCAGGACCAAGCTCCTCTCCCTGCATCAAGGCTGGGCAAGGCAACCCAGCATGGGGAATAGGTTCCCAAAAGCCAGCTCAAGTGCCAGGGACAGGTCCTGGTCCCACTGCTGGGAGCCCTACAAACAGACTGAGCTACACAGCTGTCACATACATGCAGACAGCCTAGGTCGGTCCCAAGCAGGCTCCCTAGGTGTTGGTCCAAAGTCTGTGAGGTCTCACGAGCTCAGAGTCCCCAGTCATGTGCCTTGCTTTTATATGAGGACAGTTCCCAATCATTTTCTGTTTAGAAATGAAAAATAGTCTAAGGTCCCTGCGAGACAGTCTTTTTTTTTTCTTTTGAGCTGAGGCCCGAACCCAGGACCTAAATCCCCAACCCTGAGACAGTCTTTAATTAGGAACTTTGAGTGTTTACATCTGTGTCATCTTTTGATGTGGTTTG
This sequence comes from Onychomys torridus, assembly GCF_903995425.1. Taxonomy (NCBI): domain Eukaryota; kingdom Metazoa; phylum Chordata; class Mammalia; order Rodentia; family Cricetidae; genus Onychomys; species Onychomys torridus. The sequence goes on from NC_050459.1 coordinate 49,951,347, forward strand.
TTTCGAAAAGTCCTATGGACTATCTCAAGTTTTATTTTGGTAGACTTCTACTCTCTCGGCTTTTTCCATTTGTTGATGTGTTGGTTTTGATTTAAAAATATTTTTGCTGTCAAATGACAATTTCATACTAGTGGACACTGCCAAGAAAGGTGCCCATTCCTGAGATTGTTGTTTACCATTAGGTAAGTGACTTAACAAAGTGCTAGAGACAAGCAACCTGAAAGGCTGTACCAAGAAATCTTCATGTTCCTGTTCTACAGGTAGGTATCTATCACATACAGCAGAATTCTAAACACTCAAGACACACATTCCTCTAATAACTATAGTTTGTATTATTTCAGCTACTGACCCTATATCCTGTGAATAAAAAGTTAATTGTTTAAGTGTGCAATTATGTATAGAAATGATTACAAATACTGAAAAGCTACGGATTAAAATACAATATTTTATTTTTTCTCACCTAAAAAACAAGCAACCCAGAAGTAAGATATACATAAGCTTCTCAAGTTTACCCTAATAAAATTTTATTTTAAGTATTTGTACAATTTCTACAGAAACATACAGTGTATCAAAATCTGCATAAATCAAATTTATAAAATGTATAGAAATGCATAGTGATATTATCAACTTACAAAGCAAGGATATGGGGATTATTTCCAAAGCAGCCTAAAGTACAAAATAGTCACTATGGCGGCAGCTTCTGATGTTTTCATGTGTGGTAAGGTTTCTGATTTCAATATATAGAATTATGTTCGTACAGTGTCCTAACGAATTGTACTAAAAACAATTTAATTTACCCATAAAATTACATGCACAGTTCGTGTGCAACCTTTCTTAGCCTATGCATAGATACAAGGTTATTATCTATTCAACATGGAAAATAGTGTTAATTTCAAACACAAGTAATTACCAATTCTCTTATTTTTCTTTTTATAGTTGATTTATTTGCAATTATATAAGCATATAAATGCATTTCTTTTTAAATATCCCTAGGGATAAATGAAAGTTTAAATAGTTGATCACAGATCAGTAGCAAAATACAAACTAACAATTCAAAATTATAAATAAAATTCTGCTCAGGATGTTTAAGTTTTACTGTCCAAATTGAAGAACTAAAGTTGGAAGAAAAAACATTGTAGACTTTTCTTCTGAACAAATGTAGGCTTTTTTTTTTTTTTCTTTTTAAAGCTTTAATTAAAAATATTTCCTTCTGGCAGTCATTTGTGAATTTCTTTCATTGTAATGATATCATGATTATAAGATCAAAAACGCTTAATTTACCTGTCCCCAAATTATCACATTGCTTTTCTTTTTTGGCACTCGATGTAGACATTTTAATTTTTCTTTTTGGGTAAGAGAAGACTTCTTAGAAATTAAAATTTGCAACATTTGGTTCTCTTAAAGTAGGTATTGTCTTAAATAAATGGTCAAATTAAATCATTTCATTGGTAAATATTAAAAAAAAAATTCCTAAAAAAGAAATTAAGGAACCCTACAGAACTAACACCCAACTTAACGGAACGTAGTTCACATTTGTTGATGATCTGTGTTCTTTGATGCTAGTTTTCTTAAAATAAAAACAATGTGCATGGAATGTCATTTGGATGAAGACAGATGTCAGCTCATCTTGGTTTCACAGCTTAGGCTGGACTGCAGTTTGCTAAGGCTTTATAGCTAACAAGGGCATAGGAATTCCTGCTTCAGAACCAACTGTAAGCTGTTGATGCTAGACTTCATGTGTTGCCCCTCTAGCCCCCTTTTCAAGTTTCAAACTGAAAATTACTTCTGGTTTTCCAGAGTGAAGATGCAAAATGCAGGTGGGCAGTTTTTCTTAGTAGGAAGACCCCTTTGCTAGCCTACAAGTTGGTGTGAGCAGAGGGCGTTGAAAATACCAGCAGGCAAGGGAGTTAATGCCACAGAGTCTTCAAGCCCTATGGAATGGCCTTGAGATGGCCCCCATTGTTCTTCTTCCAGCCATACATCATTCGACCACATAGTCAATGGCAGCCCAGAAATTCATTTTTGAGTGACAGAGGTATCCCCCATCCAGGTGACTGCCGTCCATCCATCGTTATCACCGTATCAATTTCACTATAAGCTCTCAAAAAGTATACTGAGAAACGAAAGAGGCACTAGATGTGTTGAAATTCACCTTTCAAACAAGCAGCATGACTGAAGGAAGGCCACCTTGGCTAAAGACCTGTGGCAGTGCTTCAGAAAGATGTCGAATTAAATAAAGACACAGCAGGTTGATAACCACCAAGTCATGTATCAAAGTCTGGTTACTCCAACCTTTTTTTTTTTTTTTTTTTCAAGTGTGTTAAAAACAACAACAACAACAACAACAACAAAAACCAAAACCAAACTGCCTTTCAGACCCCTGAGTGTATTCCCAAAGAAGACAACATACGCTTTAACTCTGTTCTGAAAGTCGAGTTAAAGGCACAGATTACCAACGTCATCTGAAAACAAAAGAAAAAACAATGTAAACATCTACAGAGTTTAAGGTAAAAGCAGTTTTGTAAACAGTAACTGCAGATGATAATGTTATTGTAAAAATCACAGTTTATCAACGTCCTTCGAGCTGATCAGAGGTTCCAGGTTTGGAGCTGTACAGAATTAATAATAATGGTTGCAGCAGGTTCCAGGCGGGTTTCAGTCCTCTATAAATGTACTTGTCAGTAGGTAGATTGTTGGCGTCTTTATCCGCTTTTAAATACTGTGAATGTTATTCATTTCCCACTTCTGAGTCGTCTTACTGGAGTCACAGCTGGAGATGAAGACTTGATGCAGGACCTCTGATCGATCTAAGCACTTTCCTGAGGGAATGTGAGTAAACCTGTGCAGGCTCTGGAAAACACGGGGAAGGAAAGTAAGTTTGAAATTTGGACTCTGGTGTCACTGACATCAGAAGCTATTACTTGGCTTTCCACAGAGGGCAATCAAGCACACATTAGACCTGGAATGTCAGTTTTCTCAGCCCTACCTTTATTATTATTAGCAGTGGGTGCTGCTGCTACGTCAAGTTCAATGCACACACAAAGTGAAGGTCAGTATCTTCCCCTCCAAACCTTTGTCTCTGGTTCTTATTCCGGCTAAAGGCAATGCCAGCTTCCCGGTCCTAAGGAAATCACGCTTCTCCTTCACTCACTCCTATTCTATCAGTTAGACACTGGCTAATGTTTCCAGTGTCTCTGGCTTACATTTCTTCTTTCCTACCTCCCAAGCTCTCAAACAGTCCTCACCATACGCGGTAATTTCTTCAATTCTGCTCACAACTTGAAGACAGGTTCTCACACTATCCGAGACGGGGTGTGTTCAGCAAAACTTACTTTCACAATGCGAAAGAACGAGTTCACTTTCCTTCACACTGTCTGTTCTACCGAACAGAAGCCATGGGTGAAAGCACACCAGTCCTCGAACCGCTGGAGCAGTGATGCACGACACACTGTCAACAGTCCTACCCGCCACTGCCGTGTACTCAGCTCCAACCAGTCCCACTTTCATGGAAGGATGCCCACAGTGAAGGTGTAGGGAGGGGGTTTGAGACAGTGTTTCTTTGCGAAGCCCTTGGCTGTCCCGGAACTTGCTCTCTAAACCAGGAAGACCCCCAACTCAAAGGGATCCGCCTGCCTCTGCCTCTCAAGTGCGAGGATTAAAGGCGTGCACCACCACCGCCTGTCAAAGTGTACTACTAATCTGTAATTATCACTTGACCCTCCTGCTCCTTTAAGAAACACTGAGAGGAAACAGACAATGCTATTGGAGTGCTTTCCAAGGTAGAGCATAGTGGGATCTTGAGAAGGCACACGAGAAAGGATTAATGCCTACTCTTTCATACTCTGTCATTTTTACTCAATTCAACAAACTATGATGATTCAAACTTGGATAGTATCTGTCACTATAAGAAAAATAACAACAAAAATCCCCAAACAAAGAAAAAGATACTTGACAGTGTCAGTTCTAGTTTTCAAGGAAAAATCAGAATTTTGAGAAACTTTCCACCACTCCGAAGACTTGACACAATTTAAAAACTTCTCCAACGAAACAGTCCTTACAATTCCTGATTTTTTGCATATTGTACAATGGAACTTGTCAGCATTCGGGAGATCTTTGTAACTTATTGAGTATTATTAATTTAGTAACAGTTTAGCATAATTTGAAACATAGCAAGGTTATAAATTCTTCCAATTTTATTTCAAATTCCAGAAATATTTTTAGTAATAGCCTATATGGAAGAAGTTCGGGGAGGGCGTTAGTATCTTTCTATTGTTGTTTAGTGGAGGGAAAGGAGGCTAGTCTGGATGTAAAATAAAATTAAAAAATTGGAAAAAGAAAATTCTCATAGCCAACAGGGGAAAAAAAAAAGAAAAAAAAAAAGAAAAAGAAACAGGGTCTCAATATTTCAGCAAAGGCAAATTCACAACTTGCTGGGCGGTGGTGGCTCACACCTTTAGTCCCAGCACTTGAGAGGCAGAGGCAGGGGGATCTCTGTGACTTCGAGACCAGCCTGGTCTACAGAGCAAGTTCCAGGCCAGGCATCAAAACTACAGAGAAAAACCCTGTCTTGAAACCCGCCCCCCCAAACCAAACCCTAAAACACACACATTCTATTTTTTTTTTTAATGTGGGGGTTGGTACTGAGGATTAAAATTACTATGTTATACCCCTGAGTTCTATCCCCAGACATCCATTCTTTTGAGGGCAGGGTCTCCCTATGTAGCCCAGGTTGGCCTCGAACTTACATCCTTCTGCTTCAGCCTCCAGAAAACTACTCCTAACTTCTGACGGTTGCTTTGGTCTGCTAGACTCTTTTATACTTTAAAACCTGCTGTTCTCAGTCCTACCACTTACTGCTCTTCATTTTCACTTGTGAAAATAAACACTATTTATCTGTCAGGATTTATTAATCCTATTAATAACAAGTTGTCCCTTCCAACTTGTTATTTAAAAAAAAAAAAAAATCAGGCCTTGTGAGCTGACTTTGTTTCAAAGCCTCAAGACCTGAGTTCAATCCTTAAGACCCATTTAAAGGTGGAGAGAAGCAATTCAACGAAGTGGTGTCCTCTGACCTCCACATGCCTGCCACTCACATATATCACACACGCTATACAAGTAAGAACAATAAGTAAAATTCAGCAACTAGCATGCTCAGTAATTATCCGTGAAAGATGGTGCCTAGGAATATGACTACATGAAGAACAATGCCTTCCCAGCAGGAGCGGGATAGCAAATACTAGATGACTAGAGCAGAGGGCTTCTCTGGGCCTTTCAGTTTCAAAAGGCTTTGTTAATGTTGTTCATAGTGACATAACTTGATTTATCCAGATGCTCGCTTTGAAAAGTTATATGTTCCTGAACATGTAAACACGTGACTCTTGGGCTCTTCTTCTTTTGGTCTGTCTTGTCCAAACAGACTTTAGTGTGATAGGGTTGTAGTTGATTATTATCCCTTAGAAGCCTGTTTGTTTTCTAACAAGACACACAAAGGGAGTGGATCTGGATGGGGGGGGGGGGGGGGGGGAGGAACTGGGAGGGGTAGAGGGAAGGGGAAACCGTAATTAAGATATATTATGTGAGGGGGAAAATCTATTTTTAATCAAAGGAAAAAAATAAAATTATACATTAATCCATTAAGTTTGAATCTTGCCAGAAAGCTTTACATATGCACAGCCGAAACAAAAAAGCAGCCCAAGAGTCAGCAAGGTCATAGGAATAAACCAGGCCTTTAAAACAAGCGGTTAGCAGGGGATGAGGAAGCAGGAAGGCCCGTGTCCAATTCTCATTTGCCTGTCTCTGCTGCCACCTGCTGGACGGCAGGAGTCAACCCCTGTCTTTTTAATGGTCTAAGAATACTGCTGATATTTCAGTGAATGACTCATTTACATTTTTAACATTGGACTTAGATCTGAAGACAACGGTGGTAACTGCCTCCCGGAACACTGGCATGCCTGAGTTTCTGAAATTAGCGCCAACCCTCCACGCCCATCGAGGTGGTCTCCTTGCGTGATGACACTGCTCCAGAGAATGGAAGTGATGCCTCATTATAGAACAGTGACTCACCCAGGGCCCGAGCAAACCTGCACAAATAGCTAATGCAGAAAATCCAAGTCACAAGCATGAACATTTGGTCTTCAAAATGTAGCCATCTAAATCCGACAAGCTATTTGTTACCGACGATGGGGCAGCACACTATCCCAGGAGCTGGGGCACAGCGTACCTTGAAGTACTGCCATTCCTTAAATTCATTTAGGTTGCAGTGAGTGATCATGACCTTAGAGCCGTCGGGCCCTTTTGTCAGACACTGGTCGTATTGCATGAGCTGATTTGCTTCATTGATTCGGAACAGCTATTGAACAAACAAACAGAATAAAGATAACTTTCTGGCCAATGCATGTTTTACAAAAGGAAAGAAGCTTAACTCCTATAATTAAACTGAATAACTTACATATCGTTCTATAATTTTTGGGCATGTTGGGAACCGTTAGTCTGCACACAAGAACTATAGCCAAGTTTGAAATTAGTGAAGAACTCTATTAACACTTTAATTACATTCTTTATTCTTTAGCCTCTAATACACAGAAAGAGTAATTTAATTAACACAGATTTATCATGTACCAACAATAAGAAAATTAAGTTATAAGTATACCTAATAGTGTTTCACAACTGAAATTAGAAACATGAAAAATATCTATATAAGGAAGCAAGAAAATACATGCATAAAATATATAGTACTGGCAGTAGTACCCCAGTTTATTATGAAAAAGTGTGACTTACCATAGAGATCGGCTTACTTAGTCATGATTAATGTATGTTCCCATGTGAATCTATTATTACCTCTGTGCAGACATTTCCACACTCTTATGTGAAATCAACGCTGCCAATAGTCCTTATTTGAATGAAATGCTTTAGCAGTCAGCTTTTACTGAATGTTTTTAATTTATCAGACAAAATTAATAAAGAACCAAACTAAGCCCTCTCTGTCTGGTGGCTCTCAGCACTGACCAATCCTGAGAGAAGGAAGAAGACTTACCTGGTTCCCGCCCATCCTGTGGCAGGGTCCTAGTTCAACGAAGCCTCCATTTGTTTTCCCCATGCTATCAATGCAGTATGCAGTCTCCAAGCCTCGGATCTAAAGGTACAGAGAGAGCCGACATGGAGGAAACAGTATGGTTTGTAATAAACGAGGACCAGAGCAAAAGATTCAATTTCAATATACAAGTTACAGAGAGTTCACTGTTGTGGTGCCAGGCTGTCCCGGGTATCACCATCCTTTAAGTATGTTTTGCGGAGCCCCCCCCCCCCCCTCGTCCTCATCCTCATCCTCATCTTTGAAATCATGAGCTGAAGCCAGCTCATTCTACTTGAGGGCACTAGCCCATACCGTGCTAGAAAATACCACAGAAGAAACAAAATCCAAGTGACTCTAAGGAAAATGTCGGGAGTAGAGGGTTCATGTAAATGAGACATAAACAGAGGAAAGCTATGTAACAACACTGGGGACAGACACCAGCTCTAGATATCAAGGACAGACCCTGCGTCCCTTGTCCTTCTCTCAGTGGCTCTGTGGCACTATTGTGGTAGCTGCCTCAAGGCTTCTCAGCACATGGGCCCTGCAGTGTGGCTCTCTTCTAACTACCAATAATAGAAGCAAGAGCAAACACAGGTTTCCAAGTCCGGAATGCACTTTTGTGCTAGAATAACTACTTTCGGAAGAACTGTGTATTCATCTCAATTTTAGACCGCTGCTGCAGTATTTGGATAAAGTGCTTGATTCTGTACGTACTGACTAAGGAGAAGAGCTTTTGAATACATGGAGATGTGCAAGCCATGGTCACCAGGACCATCCAAAAATGGGGGACAAACAGGTGTGTTGGTCAGTGGAAGAGAGGAATGTGTAGATGGAGCAGCCCCACTGCCTGGGGTCGGCTCACACTTGCTAGGAGACAGCTTTTAAATAAGGATGTATTCTGGAGGGGAAATGCCAGAATTGGACAAATTCCTCTGAAGACGTATTGAAGAGAAGTGGTAAAAGGAGAGGGGGGGGGGACCCTCATTAACCCATTCATTCCCGCATACATGTGTCTATTCACCCACGAAATACCAAGTGGGTACCTAGCACAGGGCAGGCATGTTATATCCCTGAGAGTGTCTCTGATACGTAAGTGAACAAACAAGCACACCTGCTTCAGCGAACTCACATTCTACAGCAAAAGAAAGGCAGAAAGGAAGCAGAACATGTAATGGACAATTAAGATATCGACCATGTTAGTAATTCAGGCCACGGAGGGGAGAAAGGAAAAGCAAGAGGAGGCTAGGGGGCTGAGGGCGTCGTCGGGCGGATCTCGCGTCATCAAGGGCACAGTTGGAAAACCGTGAACAAGGTCTAAGTTAGCCATGCCTGCCGATGTCCAAAGGACAGCACTGTGGGCAGAGGGACGGGAAAGCAGCAAGTGTGCGGAGGAGCAGCAGCAGGGCTGAGGTGGAGGCAGGCAAGCAGGGGCAGGTGAGGCGAGAGAGGAAGGAGGAGCTTGAGGCCACCAGAAGGGAGCCACTGTAGGTTGTATGCGGAGAAGTGATGTGACCGGACTTGCCCTGCCAAAGCCATGCTGACCGCTTGCTGTCTTAGAACAGGCTGCAGTAAGGGCACGTTAGTTTTGCTGAGGGGTGACGGAGTCAGGGTAAGGAAGGGCTGGATTCTGAAGAAGCTGATGCGAGTGTGAGGGAGAGGTCCAAAGAAGACGACCGAGTCTGTGGTGCGAGCAATGAGCCAAGATGGGCTGGAGAGAGAAAAGGAGTTCAGTTTCAAACCCATGTATTGAGTATGTATCCAGACCCCGGGAGGGAGAATTGAGTTGGGGATGGAATCTAACAGTCACCTGTACAAAGATGAGTTTAAAGCCAGCGGATTGGCTAAGGTCAAAGGAGATTCATTCCTTCCACCCAGAGGATTTTGAGGAGATTAAAATGTAACTAGGTCTGGTCTGGACTCCCCAAATTCATTTTTTTTTTCTCTTTGAGCTGAGGATCGAACCCAGGGCCTTGTGCTTGCTAGGGAAACACTCTACCACTGGGCTAAATCCCCAACCCCCAAATTCATTTTTAATTTTCCTTTTTTTTTTTTCTCCTGAGACAGGGTTTCTCTGTGTAGCTTTGTGCCTTTTCCTGGATCTCACTCTATAGACCAGGCTGGCCTCGAACTCACAAAGATCCACCTGCCTCTGCCTCCCGAGTGCTGGGATTAAAGGCGTGCACCACCACCGCCCGGCTCCTCCAAAATCATTTTTCCTAGTAGGTTACTAGCTAGTTTGCTATAACGGGAGAGATACAGTAAGAGTACAGGGGAAAAGGCATCTCAATCAGCAGCCCAAAGACAGCACTTTCAGTGGCCTCCATGTGTTCCCCTCCTTTTTCCCAAACTCTAAACACAGGAGACTTATGAATGGTCTGTATTTCTCCCTACATGGCCGTGGTGTCCTTAAACTGCATGCTAATGGTCTCCAGATGTCCATCTCCAGAGAAGCCTCTTTTCTGGGTGTCAGCCCAAGCTCTTCAAACAACAGGAGCTGACAGTTGAACTTGGCAGTCTAGAAGGGATCCTGGATGTGCAAAACACCAGCAGATAGAGTGCTGTTCCTCACACCTCCACCCTCTCCGGCCGGCTACTGTGTACCCGATCTCTGCTACCTCCTACTCAAATTGGACACGAGCACAGCCCAGCCCCCATCTGTACATAGTTGTCGCTACGCTGTCCCTCTAGTCTCATGATGGTGACACGCATCTGAGATGTACAAACGGCGTGTCCTTAGCTGTGTCCCGTGCTCTCCACCTTCGTCTAAGCCATCGTTATTTTCACTACAACTGCCCTACCCATCCTTACTTCTATTTTAAACTCTCCAGGCAGGTGATTCAAACCGAAACACAGAACAAATCTCACTGCCTTTCTGTTTTAATGGGCCTCTCATCATCCCTACGTCCCACACCTGCTGTTCCACCTCACCAAACCTCTTCTAGTCTGCTTCTCAAATGTGCAACATTTGAAAGAGAATGTTCCCCACAGGCTCATGTATTTGCACTCTGTCCCCAGTGGGTGGCACTGTTTGGAGAGGCTTAGGAGGTGTGGCTTGATTAGAGGGAGAATGTCACTGGAGGCGGGCTCTGAGAGAGTAAAGACTCTCACCATTTCCAGTTCTCTCTGCTTTGTGCTCACAGTCCAAGATGTGAGCTCCCAGCTTGCTGCTACAGCATCCTGCTTTGTTGCCATTCCTGCCACTTGCTCGTTTTGATGGACTCTCAGCCCTTGGAACCATAAGCCCAAATAAACTCTTTTATGAATTTTCTTAGCTATGTTATTTTATCACAGAAACAGAAGAGGAACTAATGCAATTTCCTAACTTTGAATTTACCATTTTCTCTCTTTGTAGTACTCTTTCTTAGCTCCAGGTCTTCAGCATGTGGAGTTCATATTAAACGTCAGATCCTCAGAAAGCCTCCTCAAGATGGCATCTCATGCTCATTTCTTTTGCAACCATTACCATCTTGTCATGACCTCTGCTTTCCTGGACTGCTCTGGTCTCTCTCTCCATCCTCACCAGCATAAATGCTCTTTTAATAAAGGGGGCTTGTCTGTTTTTTGCCCAGATGAATGACTGGCACACACTAGGCCCTCAATCAATATTTACTGAATGTACAAATTAACAAAGGCAAGTAGTCTTGAAAGTTGACCACATGTTCAATTCCCTCTGAGGCACCACCATAACACACAAGTGTGAGTACAATCAGAAATGATGCCACAGAGGCAAGTTGGAAGAAATAGGAAATGACCATCCAGATCAATACCTTTACTTTATTTTATTACCACTGCCCAATTCATTTGACAAGTGCTGTGTGAATAGCATGTGCATTAGTCTCTGCATCAGCCTATTAGAGCAAAAGGAGGGTTAAGGTCCAGATGTGGATTTCTTGGAGGGTGGGCGAATGTGGGCAGAGGACAGACCTGAGTGGCTTTGATGGAATGGAGAAGAATAGCGAAATGGTTTTCAGTATTTATGATCTCCAGGATGAGAGCAGTAAGTGAAACTGGAAGTGGCCAAGACAGGGCAGGGAGGGTGCTGGAGGTGGGGTGTGTTGCATTGACAGCCCCGTGTATAATGGCTGGGAAGTGGTCAAGACAGGGCCATGGAGATTGCTGGAGGTGGGTGTGTTGCATTGACAGCCCCGTGTATAATGGCTGGGATGGGGTAGAGTGGGTTCATGGTCAGGACAGCTCTGATGATTTGGTAGAAGGATAGTGTATGCTGCCAGGTGGTTGTTTTTTTTAAATGGTTGTGAGCCACCATGTGGTTGCTAGGAATTGAACTCAGGACCTCTGGAAGAGCAGTCAGTGAGTGCTCTTAACCTCTGAGCCATCTCTCCAGCCCCCGCCAGGCAGTTTTTAATCAAACATTTCTGCAAACATTCTCTGCTTTTACGAATACCTTTCCATTTTTCTTTGCCTTCTTTCAAACACTGACTCCAAATACACACATTTTGATATCTAAATATTGGCTGTTACTTACTTCTCCCCACTCAACATTTCTGGGTGGCAAAGGGTAGTGGGCAGTGATGTCATAAGCGATTTCTTCCATAAACCATTTGAAACTTTTGCAGTTGTGATCTTCTCGAAATTTCTTCAGTTCGGATATATCTCCATAGGGCAGTGCCTTTGACTCAGGACGGCTAGCATAGAAGTAGTCTTTGTATTCATCCCACCAAACTTCTACAACTCTAACATAATTCTATGAAAAGAAAAAACTACAGTCATTATAAGATGTAGAAATAACTGTAACAGCACGAACAGCGTACCTTAGATGTACAGAATACAACCAAAATATAGTGAACTGATCCAGAGAGGTCTTGACATTTAATAAACAATGAAAGCAAGTGGTCTAATAACCCATATGTCATTTTCCAAGTATAAAAATGCCATACATAACATCAGACATCTCTGAGCTGGAAGACAATAAATTCTGAGATAATGCATTCTATTCTGATAACAATGAAGAAAGGGAAGCCCGGACAGGGTTCTGAGAGCCTGGGTGGCCAATGATATTCCTTCTCATCCCATTCCTTTCTATTCCAACCATGTTACTGACACATATGGGAAAAATCTCATTTTAGAAAGCGTCCTTACAAAGACTTGCTCCGCAGCTAGTTCAGCTACTCTTTGCATTGGCTATAATAGAATCATCTTACTGTAACCACACACTGACTGTACATCTTCCACAGGTGGCTCACGTGGAGGAAAAGGCAGCTGTGCACCAACACAATAAACGGACCCTGTCATAACTGACGAAACTTGAACTTCAGGGCTTGACAGAATTAGTGAATACTTGTGTGAACACACAGTTGGACTGGCGTTTACTGTCTCCACCCAGTGGATCTTCTACATCACCCACCAGCATTTTCTCCATAGAGGAGGGTGTGGGAGGCTGGGGAGATGGTTCAGTAGATAGAGCATTTGTTACTCCAGCGTGAAGACCAGGGTTGGGCTCTCTAGAACCCATTCAAACGCAGGTGGGAGCGGCAGCCTCTCTTCAATTCTAGCACATGGAAGGAAGGCAAGCTAGGGATCTGGAGTGACTGGCTAGTTAGACTAGCTATACAGGCAAGGTTTAGGTTCAGTTGAGAGACCTTGCCTCGGTGAATATGGTGGAAAGCCGTGGAGGAAGACTCTTATTGTTAGGCTTGGGTCCATGTGTACCCTCACACATGTGAACATGCATACACACACACACACACACACACACACACACACACCACCACACTGATGCAGGGATTCAGTTTCGTGTCTGCAGTAATTCTTCAGGCCTGCAATACAGCACCAGCTGGGCCAGGCCCCAGAAGGCTGGATGTGGTTCGTTGACCACAGTTACTGACCTGTGTTTTACATCAAGAGTAATCTTCAGGAATAAATTTAACAATGGAAGGGAAAGATCTGCATACTGAAAGTAATTTTAAAAAGAGACAAATATGGAAACATCCTGAGCTCCTGGATGGGAAGAATTAATACTGGAGGTTCCTCAAAAACACTAAGTTTTGACGGGCGGTGGTGGCACACGCCTTTAATCCCAGCACTCCGGAGGCAGAGGCAGGTGGATCTTTGTGAGTTCAAGGCCAGCCTGGGCTACAGAGTGAGTTCCAGGAAAGGCTCCAAAGCTATACAGAGAAACCCTGTCTAACTAGACTAAAATAAACAAACAAACAAACAAACAAACAAAAATAAAAAGAATACTATTTTTTTTGGGGGGGGGAGTAGCATCACACTTCCCAAGGTGATCTATAAAATACCAACTATAATTGTCATTGACATTGAAAGACCAGAGTCCGGTGAGATGGCTCACGGGAAAGGTGCTGCCCCAGGCCTAATGACCGGAGTTTGTTTCTCTGGCACTGACTTGATGGAATTCACACGGCGGAAGAAAGAACTGGGTCTCACAAGCTGATCTCCAAACTCTGCCTGTGCACCTTAAGGCCCCTGTGCCCCTACCTCCACTAAAATAAATAAGTACAACTGGAAGAGAGAGAACTAGAAAAAAAATCAACCCTAAAATTCGTAGGGTATGAGCAAAGAGTCCAAGCAGCCAACGTAATATAGAGTAGAAAAGAATAAATCCAGGGGCATCATACTAGCTGATTTCAAAATCTGCTGCAAAGAATGGTACAGGCAATAAAAACAGACACTGAGATAAATTCGGGCACACACAGCTGATTCTCACAGAAGGTGTCAGGAGCACACAACAGGGAAAAGTCGGAGAATGAAATTAGACCTTCCTCTCAAGGATATATGAAAACCAACCCCAAACAGATTACAGCCTTAAATGTGAGACCCCAAACAAAAGCTCTCAGAAGAAAACGGAAGAAAAGTTTTGTGATGTATTTTGCACATTTGAGCAAAGCGACACTACCACAGACGAGAGATCACGGCAGCCTAAAAGCCTCGGCGCTGCAGAGACACGCCTGCTAAGGGGTGGGTCATCTACAATGTACGAAAACCTCAAAGCAACTCAGCAGTAGGGGTACAGAAAGCCTGACTTTTAGATGGGGCAAATTGCCCGACACACACTCCTCTGAAGGAGACAAATGGCTGACAGGCACATGCCAAGCCGCTCGCCGTCACTAATGGCGCAGGGGACTCAAGTTAAACCATGACTTAGCATCGCCTCACTCAGCATCACCTCACATCTGCTAGAACAGCTACTGTCGAAGGATACAAGGTAAGGGTCCGTGAGGATGCAGATAAAATGGATCCTTTCAGACCCTCGGTAGGAATACAAGTGATTACAGTCATCTAGAAAGCAGTATGGCGATCCCTCCAGTGTAATGAAAAGAGAACCACTCTGTGACCCAGCAACTCCAGTACTGTGTCCGTGCATATTCCATAAGGATGTTGACTCGGTCTACCAATGAGATGCCTGCATTTCTGTGCAGAACTTTCAAGCATTATTCATAATGACTAATATCTTTTTTGTTCGTCTGTTTTTTGTTTTTTTTGAGACCGGGTTTCTCTGTAGCTTTGGAGTCTGTCCTGGACTAGCTCTGTAGACCAGGCTGACCTCGAACTCACAGAGATCCACCTGCCTCTGCCTCCCGAGTGCTGGGATTACAGGCGCGCGCCACCACCGCCCGGCCATAATGACTAACATCTAGAGTCAACCTAAGTGCCTGCCAACTGGTGTATGGATAAAGAAAATGTGATATGCACAATATAATGCCCAACCTTAAAAAAAAAAAGAAATTCTGTCATTTGTAACAACACACAGGACATTTTAGAAAGTGAAATAAAAGGAAGTGAAAGAGAAACATGTGTGCTCACTCACAGGTAGGATAAAGGGAATCCGTGTACAGAAACAGTGAAATGGTGGTTACCAGAGGCTGGGAAATAAGAAGGCTGGGAGGTATTGGGGCAAAGACACAATTTCTACCCTAAGAGATGCAAGTTGTGGCAATCTCTGTACAACAGTTACTACAATAGTGAGGAAGCACTGGTTAGCATGTTATATACTATATAAACTAAATGGACTATAACCACTCCACAATGAATATCCAATATCGTTATACATCATAAATACACCGACTCTTTACTTGTCAAAACACAAATGGCAAGAACAGGGCTAAATGAATAATATTAAAAGACAGTAAGATATCTCACGAGGAAGTCCAGCCTTGGCTTACCGTGAAGAGCCAGCATGGAGGCTTAAGAGATTTACCCCAGCCAGCGATCTCAGAGTGAAGTGGTACATGAATTTCAGTTCTCCCCTCCTCTCCCTTAACACCACCACCACCACCACCACCACCACCACCAACACCACCACCAACACCAACGACAACAACACCTCACCTTAAGAGTTGGAGAAGACCCAACATAAAGGGGTGGAGGATTTCCTTGCCAGCCCTCAAGACGGTAGATGTGTCCAACACGGGAACAAGGGACAAATAATAATTTACCGCCGCACTGCCAGATCTATCAAGAAAAGAATGTATATTGTGAAAGTGATCGGGAATGGAAAAAAAAATGGAAAATTTGTTCCATAAATGTAAATTTTAAGTTAGACATAATGGATTCTAAGTTATCCAAATTCTAAAATAATCAATTACTTTAGAAACACATGTAACAACAAGGAAGGCAGTGGTAATGTATACAGTAAGTTACTATTAATGAGTTCTTGTCTGTGTACATGGAGATCCAGGAGCCCTTTCTCAATGTAACCTTTCAAAGTACCGTAAATCCTTCATCCCTGGTGTGACCTGTCGTTTCTGGTGCTAATCTATTTCCTACTTGGGTGATTACCGTAATAACCTCTTACTGGCTTCACTACCTTGAACTGCTCTCTACGTAACGCTATCTTTATTTATAGCAAGAGATTACTGCAGCTCTGGGTCACGTTATCCTGTTGCTCAGTGTCTTCGGTGGTTGCCACCTGCTTATATGGAACAAGGGGGTGGGGGACTTCTTGTTTTGTTTTGTTTGTTTTTGTTTTTTTTGAGACAGGGTTTCTCTGTGTAACGGCCTTGGCTGTCCTGGATCTCACTCTGTAGACCAGGCTGGCCTCGAACTCACAGAGATCCGCCTGCCTCTGCCTCCTGAGTGCTGGAATTGTACTTGCCCGCTTTATCTTACGTGTCTTTCTTAATCACACTTTTTGATTCCACCCAATTGCTTTTGCACTTGCTCATGTGCTCCTCACCTCTCCTTCCTCTTCGCACACAGGAGGCCTGCTCGACGCCACTTATCTCTGCTTATTGAAACCATGCATCTTATTTCTACCTCAAATTCTACTTCCATCATGGTGGCATCTTCTTCATCCTACCCTATGAATGCCTCTGCCTTTTTATAGACTTACTATATTATACACGAACAAATATTTCTAATCTGTAAGGTTTTGGAAGGCAAGGATTAGCTGTCCCTAGCCCAACCCTCCCAATACTAAACACAGAATATTTAAGGTAAGAAGTATTGGACATCTGCTAAACTGGAATCTCTTCCCCTCTCTCAATCTCTGAAAATGGGGCAGGACTGGGGCTGAGTTGGACCATTCAGGGCACCTCGAAGCCAGCAGGAGGATGTCAGTCACTCCATCACCCTGTCCTACAGCTGTCAAGGATGCCTATGTCAGTAGACAGTCAGCATGCGGTCCTCCGCAGGGCTGCTATAACCCAAGGCTCCACTGAACAGAAAGCCTGGGAGCAGGAGAAAGGCAATTTCTAGTTCTGAAGCTTGTTGGCCATAATTCTGGGCTGAGCTCTGTAGACAAGCAATTATTTTACTTTATTATCCTAAGAGTTATGCTTTATTGAGGCATTCCTAATAATTTAGAGAAATTTATTATATATACATATATTTTTTTCTTGAAAAAAAAAAAAAGACCTAGTTTTATTTGAAAGTCATAACAATTGGGTAACTAGTTAGTAAACCTGAGGCAGGGCATGATGGCTCATGCCTTTAGTCCTAGTACTTAGGACGCAGAGGCAGATGAATCTTTGTGAGTTCAAGGACAGCCTGGTCTACACATCTAGTTCTAGGACAGCCAGGACTGCATAGACACAGACACCTCCCACCCCCACAAAAAACAAACACCCCCCCCCCCCAAAAAAACTAGTTAGAAAATAGTATTTGTTTGAGTGAAACGTTACCTTGTATGAGATTTCAAAGTTTTCACCACCCCAGATCTGGAGACCAGGGTCATAGAGACCTAGTTCGAAGAAGAACTCTCTTTCAATGGCAAATAATCCACCAGCCATAGCTGGAGACCTAAGAAAAGACACTGCATGCGATAACTGTGGAAACAGAGCCCCACTATCCCTTCACCAACAGACAGACAGCGTTTGGGAATACAGCGTAAGAATGCACAGGAGAGACAAGACTGAAGGCCAAACATTAAGAAACTATAAATCCTTCATAAAAGAATGCGCTCGCTGCACGCATTTACCAAAACTTGTGGAATAATTCTTTAGACTACCATGTTGTTTTGCCACTAGAGGGTGCCTTGGTTCTTTTGATGGTTTAAACATTTCTTTGTAATTAAGATAAAAATTTCTCTTTCTCCCCTGAAACACAGAACCATGCGGACATTGTCGACTGGCTGTTCCTTCAGTGATTCACGAGTGATTCTGGGATGAAACGACACTATACACCATGGAAGTAGTCTGCCATCTTTTAGTTTTATAGCTCAAGGCCTTGCCAAATAATGGTGTAAATCACCCAAGAACAACACGGTTCCTCCAAGATCTCAAGTGTAGCAGAGGAATCAACTTTCTCAGTAGCAAGAGGTGAGACTGCAAAAGAGTGCCCCATGAAGGTCTTGTGCAGATCTTAAGTTCGGTACATTTTTGAAGAAAGAGAAAAAACATTCTCTAACTTTTCAAGTCACTTCTGCCACTAAGGAAATGACAGCAGAATAATTTCACTGCGCTGTGGGTATTCCTTCTTTCTTACCATTAAATAATAATTAATGTATTATGACTCTTAAGTTTTAGGGAACTCGATACTGTTAGAATTCCTTATTCCTTATTCACACTAATGTTTGTCTATTACCGAGTCCTACTGATTTCACCTTGAAAAGGTATGTGTGTACCTTGTGTACTACTCACTACAGTATAAACTGCACAAGAAGATATTTAATTATATACAGGGTCTCACTGTATTGTTTTGCTTGGTCAAAAACTTGCTATGTAGACCAGGCTAACCTTGAGCTAACAGAGACTCGCCTGCCTCTGCCTCCCTGGTGCTGGGATTATCAGCAGGTGTCACCATGTCCAGCAAGAGAACATGTTTTTAAAAGGTCATTAACTTCTAAAATAGTGGCTGGTGCACAGTCAACAGTCAACAAACATGGTGAGCAGCCAATGAGTCAGGCTATTAGTGTTAGTACTGACAGAAAATCCCATCAAGAGTTGTTCTCTTACGCCTTTCTTAAAATATGCTGCCTAAATCACTAAGTTAGCACATTTTGGTTATACTTTCGTGTCATATTTACTTAGCTGCCATTTAACATTATTTCATTATGACTGCACCTTTTTGCTCTTCAAATATATTCCCATTCATCCCAATACAGATCTGAAGATGCAGCTTTAACTGTCTCACTAGTTAGCTAACTGAAGGGCATGGTGATAGAAACTTTCCTAGTTTACTTTAAAAACATGGCTTCACGGAACTGCTGGAGAAACTAAGGCAGTGAACCCTTGCTTTTTCTCCTAGGTGATCCGTGGGCTTAAGCAGCTCGGCAACAGATTTCTGAACCTTAAGTGTTTGGAAGAAAATTTGAAAGCTGTCCTGTCCAAGCTTGAAGTCCTGTAATTTCCTCATGTTGGCCATTCAGCGTCCTGAGCACAAACATGCCCGAATCCACGACACAAAAGCACTTCCCCAAATGAGTTCCGACAGGAGCAGTGTGACAGGAAGGAAGATAATGAAGGCGGAACCACGAGACAAAATAAATAAATAAATAAATAAATAGGAAACACATGATGGACATGGTCACACTAGCCTTTCATTTGGGGGTCACTTTTTGAAAGACTGTACAATGTTCCAATTAACAGATTAAAAGGGGAGAGTAAAATCAATCATTCTATTTGAAGAACCACAAGAAGGGACAAAAGCTGATTTGGGGATCGAGCTTTCTTTTAATCAAGCATTCTTTTGAGAACCAAGCGGCAAAGGATTCGATACAACATTTTCTAAAGTCATGTACTTGCTGTATTCATCACATTTAACCGAAACAAAATCAGTATCAGGGCGTTAGTATATAAAAGGGAGAACCCCCAAATCTCTTGCTAGTGCCGTTCACTGTCAACAGCGCACCCAGGACTTCGAGGCACAAACTGCATGTCTTGAGCTGTCAGCAGTTTGCGTGTCAATTTATAGAATACACTTTGCCGCCTGGTCTCCCCGGACAGCAGGAAAAGGCTGTTTCCTTTTTTCCTGCTTACGCTTCAAATTAACAATGCCTTTTGCGTTGCTTTTTCCCCAATGAAAGAGTATAATCCACATTAGTGCGGCTTGCATTGGGGGTAAAAGCTGTTGCAGGAGCCAATGTGAATTCAAAGCCTTGAAGCTGCAAGGAGCAAAGCTCGGCCAGGGTCCGAGACCACAGCTCCAGTTCTTACAGCGAGTTCTCAGCGTGGCAAGAGGTTAATAGGTTAGCAGCAACCGGAGGAAAGGGGGGTAGGTAAGTGATTTAGTGATTACCGATACGGCTCAGTTTTTGTCTTTCTCAGTCTCTTCTCGCGAGAGGTCAGAGGCACCCGTTTCCAGAGCATACTCCAATCCCATGCTCCTCGGGCATACCCATCTTCATCACCACCCCCTTGGGGTACAATTTCATATGTGTTGCCATTTATGACATCTATAATCGGCACAGTGCAAATGGTTCTGTGTTGTATTGATGATGCGGCAAGATCAAATGGAAACGTATGTATGGACCCACACATTTACACGCGTTCATAGGGAAGGAAAAAAAAAGGACTTAGGTAAACATTCAACACAAAAAAATAAAGTAATAGTCTTTACCGATAGGGTTCAGTTTTATGTTTTCTTTTGGCCTTTTCCTTGTGGCTTAGTGGAATACGTTTCCATAGCATACTCCAGTCCCAGGCCCCTCTGGCAAAACCATCTTCATCCCCACCTTGCTGTGGTTCAATGGAATAATCATTCCCGTCTATGTAATCTATTAGAGGCACAGTACATGTAGCTCTGAAACATTTACAGAAAATGAAAACGCATTTAAGAACCCCAAACTGACTAGGTCAGCATGCCTAACTACATCGGCTTCCTTTGTACTTGGTTTCATTCTGTATTAGGAAACTTATCTAATGGGGGCATAGAGTAAAGTCAGGTCTTGTGAAAGCCAAGGCCCGCTAGCATGAGGGAGGGCTGAATGGGAGGGAAGTTTATCTCGGCTGTCCAAAGAAACTCCTGGGGCTCAGAGCCACACCACTGAGCTTACTGTTCTCTCCCTTTTCCTTGGCATCACCGGCAGCTGTCTCATAGCGATTCTATAGTATTTACAAGATTTTTCTGCCTGCTGTTTCTCTCTGTGTCCCCCAACAAACACTCCTCCAAGTTTTTGTGTGCTCACACCCACTGCCAGCCCATCTGTAATAGCTTCCTTCAACTTTTTCTTGCTTCCTCGGAAGCAGTTATTATGAACAGGCCTTTCTGTGCTTTTACTTAATTTTCTTCCCTTCTTTTATTACAAAGCAAAACAGCTCCCTTAAACAAAAATGAAACCTCAGGTTCTATATTTATTTCACTTAAAAAAAAAAAAAAAAGGCAAGAAAGATGCTATAGTACCTGTTGAGGAATTTAAGGAATGAACTAAGAATTTAGATGCTAAAAGAAAAAAAAAATTGCTTGCATTTGGGCTTTGTAAAATGCTAGCACTGAATAACCAATTGGATACGGTGTTGCAGTTTCAATGATCCGGAACCCTGCTCATCATATCAGAAAGGGTTGAGAATGGGTTTCCCAAAATGGAGATCACAGAGAAATGAAAATCTATGGGACTCAAGAGTCTTGATACGAGGGCAGTAGATTCTAGAAAAGAGCTTACTTCCCTCCTGAACATGAACTCACAGGAGGCCCACTGCATGATACACAGAGTTCCCACTGTAACCTTTGGGAAGCCACGTCCTTGGTGCTGGGAAGACTTCCACATCGCCCTGGAGGCAATGGCTGGCTACCTGGCTAGTTATCTTTCCTCTTGCCACATTCTTTTCACAATTTAAAATAAATGTTGAAATGTAAAGAAGCACTAAGATCTGTCTGACAGTTCATTAAATCAGATTTGTGGCAAATTCATTTTTCTACGGCTTAGTATTGCTTTTGCAAAGTGTAGCTAATCATCTCTACCTGGCAGGGCTGCTGTGGAGATTCAGCCAAACAGCATGTACAGTGTTTAGGATGGGCCTTCACCTTAAATCTGATGAGAAAGTCTCCCAAGTTCCTCCATGCCATTTACCACAAAAAAATACGTTGCATTCGCCTAGATTCTGAAATAGAATTCTAGACAGAAAGCAACAAAAGTTTTTGGAACTAGAGACTGATGCTGTCTTTTGGTGTTTCTGTTCATTAATGGTGATGACCGCTTCCCACGGCACAGTTATCTATTTCTAACAGTTGGAGTTTTTGTAGGAACCCAAAGACTTGGCCTGAGTAACAGTTGCCCCTTATCATCTAACGTAACCATTTGAAAGATTGTAAGAAGCCCACAGGTTTAATTTCAAGACATGCTTCTTCAAATCTTCAGAGCATTTATCCAGTTTTGAGGGAACAATTAATATCACTCTTCGAGAGAGTCTCAACAAAGTACCAAGACAACTCTGCAGGGGGACACCTAGCTTTTTCCAAATACAGGCTGGCTACATTGGAATAGCCCAAATCATCCATTTAGCTCCACCCAGGACACAAACAGCTCAAGGAAAACACATCTCATACAGCATCTGGCAAACTAGATGGAATGGGGATCCCAGAGGAGAATAGTGTTTGTCCTTCTAGGACAAGGTTTACTTTGAAACTAGGAAAGAAAAAAAAGCAAGGTGATGTTACCTGTCCTTAGATATGGGAGCTACAAGTGGTGCATACCAGTTAACTGCCACCTCACAGTGGGCATCAAGGTATATCAAAACCTTAAAAAAAAGAGGCAGGGTGAAAGAATACTCCTCACATATGGTACATCATATATCACACACAATTTAAAATTAAATGCTAATGTAAATTAGCATTTTAGTCAATTTTTCCATATAAATTATCCGTTCAAACCAACATTCTCATTTAAATAAAAAAAACAAAACAAAACAAAATAAAACAAAGCTGAAGGATAATTTAAAATGTATCTGATTTTTTAGTTACCAAAAAGGCAGTGTTGACACTGTAAACAGCACAGGCTTCCTACCTGTCCGAGTTTAGCCTTCTGTGCGCCAATGCTTCGAGCTTGAATTAAACCTTCTCTTCTCTCATTTCGAAACACCTTCACAAGGCCATTCCACAGCTTAATGTAGTCATCCAGTTTTTCTTTTAAATGTTCTGTAAATATAAAAAAAAATTCACAGCCAACATTATAGATGTTTACATAGAAACTTTTTCTCTCTCTCAAGAAACAAAGATTGAGCTGGGGGGTTGGGGGGGTGGTGGTGGCGGAGGTGGCAGCGGCACACACCTTTATTCCCACCACTCTGGAGGCAGTTTGAGCCCAGCCTGGTCTACAGAGCAAGATCCAGGACAGGCACCAAAGATACAGAGAAACCCTGTCTCAGAAAAACAAAACAAAACAAAACAACAACAACAACAACAAAAAGAAACAAAGATTGGATACAGATGTGCTGTGCAATCACTAATCTTACATGGATCAGACCAACTGTTCAA
This sequence comes from Onychomys torridus, assembly GCF_903995425.1. Lineage (NCBI taxonomy): Eukaryota > Metazoa > Chordata > Mammalia > Rodentia > Cricetidae > Onychomys > Onychomys torridus. The sequence continues at coordinate 49,974,247 of NC_050459.1, forward strand.
TCAATTAAGACCGAAGGCAAGGGCTGGAGGTGTAGTTCAGTGGTAGACCATGTGTAAAGCATTTATGAGGCCCCGGGTTCAGTCCTCTGCCATCACACACAAGAAAGATGGAAGGCAAAATGTGTTACAAGTTAAGTTGTAAGCTTAATATATCTGCAGAGGATTGGGTAGCGTTAAAAAAAATTATCAAGCATCCCTGTGAAGAATAAATGAATATTCAAACTTACAAATGGCAGACTGAAAAATTAAAAAGAAAAACATATAGAATAGTTTGAAGTCGAAAGAGGCTGTGGTTCAGGATCTCTGAAGACACACAATATACTGATATTGTCATGCAACTTCTGGAAGTCTGCATGGGGCATAGGCTGCTTAACATTTTGTTTCTGGGCCATTTTTCTGCCACCATAACAGGTACTGAAAACTGCAGTCTTGCTGTGCTGAAGGCTAGCCACCAAGTTGGCCTGTAACAATCAAAAGTCCAATTTTTGTCTGCAGCTTAGCATTACAAGTATGTGTATAATTAAATTATAATTATTATAATTATATATACATATACATATATGTTTGTGATTTAGTAGAGTAAATTCTATGTTATGAGAACCAGGCACAATTGGCAAAGCTTGTACCTTGGCTTCCCTTTGGAAAAATAACAGCTTTTGTTTATCACTGTGAGCCCAGGAAATTGGCTCAGCATTTAGAACAAGCTCCCGATCCTGCTGAGATACTTCCCAAGGACATAGAAATTGTCCTAAAATAGTTAAAAATCTGGCTCATCACAAAAACCACCCCCCCCAAAATTGCTGTATCTAGATATGAGCTGGTGGTAAAATGGGTATGTTAGACCATATATTTAATAGTTTGCTTGTTTTAGGAGGCTTTTTAAATGTTTCTGTTTGTTTCAAGAGAGAGTATAGTATATCCAAGGCTGGCCTCAAATTCACTATGTAGCTGAGGCTGGACCTGAACTCTTAAAAAATTGTTTTAAAATTGTATGCATTTAAAAATGCATGCATGTCTGTGCACCACTTGTGTGTCTGGTTCATGGAGGAGGCCAGAAGACTGCATCTTATCCCTTAGGACTGGAATTACAAATGGCTGTGAGCCAGGTGGCTGCTGGGAATCAAACTGTGGTCCTTAAGAGCAGTGAGTGCTCTTAACCTCTCTCCAACTCCTAGACTTGAACATCTTGATCCCCCTGCCTCCACCTCCTAAGCACTAGTATTACAGATGTGCATAACTGCACTGGGGAGTTTATGCCAACAAGACACCCTCCCATGTGGGTTTTCAGAATTAAGACATCGCGCGCGCGCGCGTGCGCGCGCGCGCGCGCACACACACACACACACACACACACACACATTTTGGCACCAATTTTTAATGAGTCTTACAAATAAAATTCTCATGCTTAATTATATTTTCCTGCCAACATATTTGGTGATTTTCCTTTTCAGTTTTGCCTTTTTTTTTTTTGAGACAGGGTTTTTCTGTACAGCACTGGCTGTCCTAGAACTCTGAGACCGGCTGGTCTCTGCCTCCCAAGTGCTGAGATTTAAGGCATGCGCCACCACCACCTGGCGATTTTCCCTTTCAAAATTAGTTGTTTCTTTCTTTGTAGAAGAAGCCTTGCCTTTTTAAAAAGCTTGGTACAGTCCTATGTTACTATTCTCTAAAGGCTTTCTTAATTCCATTAGGGCTGTCTTTGGGGCATGTTACTTAAAACTATATCTTAAATACATCTTAATGTACAGAAGCGAGTGATCTGTTTTTTCAAATTTAGACTCTCAGTCAAGACAAATGTTTTCTTTGTGACACCTTACACTGTGGTAGACTGCATTTAGGCCTCAAAATACCCATTGCCACTCTCTAGGTGAATATTGCCTTCCTACAAACCACGTACGTCAGGGGTTGTGACTGTCCGTGGCCCGGGCTCGTGTAGAAAGGCCGTGGGTCACTTGTGCACAGAAGCCTTACAGTCAGTTCACTTGTGTTCTGCTGCTGTCTGCTCCTTTCTCTGTCTCTGTGGAGGCAGTACACAACTGAGGCCACTGCACACTGTAATGTAGGACGGAGAAAACCCTGGGCGGCTGCAGGCTGTAATGTGGGACCGAGAAAACCCTGGTCTGCTGCAGACCTCTAAGCGTCTGGTCTGGGGCTGTTTTATCTGAAACTTCATCAGAAGACTCACACACGTGGTGAGGAGCCGGCTCTATTTAAAGGCCCCAAATCTTGCTAAGAGAGAACACTTTCATTTCCGGGAGCCTAATGGTTATGAAGAGTAGTTAGATCCTTTTAGGGGTTTTATATTATTTTGTCTCTAAAATAAAACTTGTAACTTGAAAGTTTACTTTTTACTGGGGCAAGGTATAAACCACGTTTTTATTTGGGCCTGATTAACCAAATACTACAATTTTCCTGAAGTTAGTAGCAAAAGATTTCAATGTTGTCTTGAGATTGGGAACACTAATTACAGACCTTCTGGACTCCAATTCCAGGAGAGTCTAGAAGTTTTTACCCACTGTGAGGTAAGCAGATCCTGCCTGAGTGTGAGTCAGAACTGTGGAGAGCTATGACATGAGACATGCCACATCAAGAGGGTAGTCAGACGCACAGACACCTCAAACCTCAGGGTCCCCTCTTCTTTGGGGGGCCAAACAGTTATTTTAGGGTGGTAAAGTATCTATTCCTTTTATAATGATTATTAATAATCAATCTCCTACAATCAGTACCAAGGCAGTAGAGTTTAGAAAGTAGTTTTGTAGATTTAGATTATTTATACATTTAAAAATGACTGCATGGCTGCTTGCTTGCTGTATGTAAGTGCACCACGTGTGTGCTGTGAACCGGGAGGCCAGAGGAGGACGCGGGGTCAACTGGAACTGGAGTCAGAGGTGGTGGTGAGCCATCTCCAGTGCCCTAAAGTCTATTTTCAAATGCTTGTTTTGCAGAAAAAAAAATATCTGATAAAAGCATTTCTGTCAGAAAAAACTGCAACCAAGATAAGACATCTACGTTAAATAAATTTAATTTAGCTAAAAAATTTAAAGCTATACATCTAGAGTAATTAAAAATGATTAGTTGAAAAAGTTATCCGCTGCAAAAAAGTGAGAGAAGGAAATAAATCATAATTCTCTTTTTTTCTAGTGCTAGCACATGTGAGCACATCCAGATTCCAGGCACGTCCTTGAAGAAGCAGCACAGGGTTACTCAGCTTTGGAGAGTTCTGAACGGCCCTCTGGAGGAAGTTCAATTCCGGACACCGTATGAAGCTATCCTGAAAGGTGTTTTCATGGCACTGATGTCCTATCTTCAACCCTAACATCGGATTTGGTGGTCACGGCTTATGCAGAAAACCTTGAAACTTGTCTGTCAGAGTGCAAACATCCTGTTCTTACTGAGTAGGTGAGCACTTCAGTCAGTCCAAAAACTCCTGTTGTTCTGTGACGAGTGAAAATAAACGAATATGCAGATTGATACTGAAGAAGCAACGTTCCATTTTCATCTGCATGTTGATGTAGGATCTGGGCTACATTATTTCCACATTTCTGTGATTAAGAATATATATTTAACTTGCAATAACGTATTGAAAGAAATTATTCCCAATGAACTGTGGAAATTCGCTTCTCTAGCGAATGGCCACTGGACCACTCTCTTGCCAAGCTGAAGCAAGGTGACTCCTAAATACCGTCACTGCCTCCTTCAAAAGAACGAAGAGCAAGCCAGGTGCAGTCTGTGGTGACAGGGGACAGGCAAGTACGGACAAGAATTTCAGGCTATACTTAGCTACACAAAGAGTTCAAGGCTATCTTGAGGTACAGAAGCCCATACATTGTGTGTGCTCTCTCTCTTCTCTCAAAAACAAAAACCTTCATGGGACTGGTCCTTCAGACCCAAAGCTGCAGGATCTCTATGACACAGGGCAACAGCAGGATATCCCAGTGAGGAGGCCCAGTGAGGGTCCAGTGTCTGTAGTGTAGCAGAAAGCAGAGGCCTAGAACCAGACCAATGATTCTCTGCAATGATCACTTGCAAGTAAAAATATATGGACAAAATGGTTTATCATGTGACTCACTGTATCACACTGCAGCTGTCATGATGAGATTGATTTTTCTTTTTTCTTTTTTTTTCTTAAATTTTATTTTATTTGGGGGGAGCTGCAAGGGCAGAGGGTTGTAGTGCATAGCCATCCTGTCTTGGCCTGGAAATTCCAACCCCCATTGAGGCTTTGGTAATGGTCACGCCCACAAGGCGGGGCTGAGAGAGGACGCTGAAGACCAAGGATCGAGAGGAGAGGTCTCTCTTGGTTCCAGGACCCTGGACGCTGGACGCTGGAGGTAGACTGAGCAGAGTTCTCCAGAGAACACCGCCGGACTGCACCATACCTTTCCCAGACCCTGCAACCTACCTATCCCTTCATTTGTAAGTTACCCCACAAAATAAACCTCCCTTTTAACTACGTGGAGTAGCCTTAATAATTAAACCAATAGAGGGTGGATACAAAGGGACGGGGAATGCATGGGATGGAGATGCATGATGTGAAAGACACAAAGAATAAATGAAAAGAAAGTTAAAAAGAACAAAAAGCCCTGCATAACTTGTTTTTACTTAATAGTTTAAATCCCATACAGTATTAAATGAGCTGTAGAAGGTGTGTTCCGTATTTTAAAAAGTAGTCCAGTATGGCGAGTATGATGGTTAATGTGGTAACTTGGCAGGATCCAGCTCTCAATGCAGGTGGCACGGACTTGGGTCCTTGACTGAGGAAAAAGAAAATGGGCTGAGCACCAACATTTACCTCCCTCCTCTTCCTCACCATGGACTCAACGTGCCCTCAGACTATGCACCAAAATAACCTGCTCTTTTTAAGTGGCTTTTGTCGGGAATTGCGCCAGAGCGACAAGAAAAGTAGCTCCTCACATTTTCAGGCCACATTCAGTATTTGCATCATGGTTCAAGTGCAAAATGAAGTCGGTGAGATAGGTGAGTGGGTTCCAGTTTGAAAATTATGGCTGGACCTTCGGGTGGCAATGCAAAATATACACGATTCTGTTTTCCAATCTTTCAGTAAATTACTGTAGAACTCATTTGTGTGTGTGTGTGTGTGTGTGTGTGTGTGTGTGTGTGTGTGTGTGTGTGTGAAATCCAAGCCCCACAGAATACTGGTACAGAATCTGACAATGCCTGAAGACAGTCTTGAACTCATGGATTTGGACCTAGCAGTTAATGACTACCTCTGTGACTTCTGGCAAGTCACGTGGTTTCTTTGAGCCTCCTGTATAAAATAGAAATAATTATAATATTGTAAAGGTTACTGTTAGGATTAAACAAAATGATGTATATACGGTGCTTGGCACAGTGACAACATAGTAACATATCAGTAGACACCTTTCATTTTTAAGACTTAATTCTTTTTATATAACATCTTTAATAACTGACTTACTTTATACCCAGAATTTTATAGCCAAGATGTCAAGTCTATAGCCGTTATTACCTTTATTGCTGAAATCATCAATTAAGACAATTTCTGCTAAATACTTCCTCGGTGTCCTTTTGATTACACTGTGTACTGTTCTCATGAGGGTTGACCATCCTTCATTATGGAAGACAATGACAACACTCGAAGTGAGCAGGTTTTCATCATAATGCCAATACTTGCATCTGTAAAAAGAAAATTTCATCATACAAAGTTAGAGGGAATCTATAACACTTGCTCCAAAGTCTCTGTGATTGAATTTTCTGATTGGATTAAATATGTTTGACTTATCTAAGGAAACAGTATGAAGCGCTTTGGATCTCAGCAGAAACAAGATCAAAGCGAGACGCCGGTGTTTAAAGTTCCTCTGAGATAAAGCTCCGTGCTATCAGCACGTCCTGTGATAAAAGATGATGCTAAAGACACTATTACAGCTGTCAGCTGGTTTCTGTATCACAGACATCACTTTACTTTCCTTCTGGAAACTTGAGCTTTAAGACTTACTCTGTTGTCTAATATGACAGCAAAAAATGTTCAGAAAAAATTAAGCAGGTTAACCAGGTACACATGGAAGTCTCTAGAAAATTTACTAGTAAATGAGTACAGCTCTAATATTGTCTGGACCTTCTGGGCTGACGAAAAAACGATCTTTGGTTACTCTACAAAAGAATGTTTGAGGCAAAGGTAGTGGGAATAAAGCTGTTGGAAGCCTTTTCCTAACAGAAGGAATCTGAGAACAGGGTCTGATGAAGACTCCAGAGCCAGGGGATACTTGAGCACATCTGAACGGGGTGGGGTGGGGGAGCCAAAGTTAGAAGTCTCATGCTCTTTCAGAGTAATTGTTTAAAATGCAGAAATAGGACAGTGTAAATCTTGGGCCTGTCCTGTGACACAGAGCAGAGAAAAATGACACTCACTGAGCAAACCTGGTTACATTCCTGGAACCCAGACGGAAGGGACAGCATGAGTGTACTGACTTGGCTTTAAACCATTTACTGTATAACATTCCACAGTATGGGCTGTTCCATAATTGATCGAATCATTTTCTTACTGATGGGCATTGCACCTGACTCTACATCCTTATACGGAATCTATCCTTCTAGATGTTCAAGTTCATAATCCTTTAAGGACAGAGCTTCGTTAGTTCCATTCAACACCAAGTTCCCAGCAGCTAACACACAACAGCTGCTCTGTGATTGGGGATGACAGTTTTGATAATCACTCGATGTGATTATCTCTTAGTATGACCATCCCATACAATCCCATTCTGAGATGCCTCATATTCTGTGAAGAGAAGCTCTGCCCCTTCCAGGAAAAAAGAGAAGCTGAAGATCTCCTAGCATGGAGAAGTGGGAAAAATTGGAAAAAAACAACGGGACAGAATGGAACAAGAGCAGATGAAGAGCCAGGTATGGTAGCTCATGCCTGTAAGTAACCTACCCCAGAGGTGGAGGCAGGATCAAGCCAAGGGCACCTTCAGCGACATAGTGAGTTCTAGGCCACCCTGAGGTACAGAATGAGATCCTGTCTCAAACCAAACCAAAGCAACAACAAAACCAGGAGATGAAGGGAGGTTTGTGCCACCTCCATTTCGTTCCAAGCTTCAAGAGAGCTTCTGAACACTAACAACAACTGAGGTGTATTTAGACAGTCTTCATCCCACATCTTCTTGACAGTCTCTCTTGGCTCTAGAATGACGCCCAAGGGTCAGAAATTTCCACTTGATTTCAGTGGGGAGCAGAGAAAGTGGCTAAGCGTTGACAGGTTCACAGCTTGCCGGTTCTGGGTGGCAGGGTGCTAGGAGGTAATCTACGGTACAGAAGCTTTAAGCCATGGTTTGGCTCTAGTCGACAAGTAGGGCTCAGAGGACCCAGTGAGGTCTGAGGTGGAGATGAGTCACCAGGGTAAGGATGGCATGGCAGGAGCCACTAGTCACAAGGGCTGCCCAAGTCACCAGGTCACCGCAGCATGATTTTCTGTGGTTAAACTGTGGTCCCCAAAGCTCAAGTGTTGCAAACCTGATCCCTAGATGCGAGAGTGTTGGGAGGTGGAGCCTTGAGGGTGATGTATTCATCCTGTTATCATGACACTGGGTTTCTCAAAACCGTGAGTTTGGCACCCTCCTATTACGATGTCTCACTCATTTACACAGGAACAATTCTGCTTTCAAACTTTTCTCCACGATTAGCTGCAGCAAGGAGGTCCATGCCGCATGGCTGTCCCTCAGTCTAAAAGCTTCCCAGTCCTCAGAATTTTGAGACATTTCATTTCTTAATTCTCACTGTGTGGTCTGTGACAGTATAGCAACACAGTGGTCTAACACCAATGTCTCAGAGGCGGATGAAGAGTTCGGTGGACTCAAGGAGACAGGGCACCCCTCACTCAGAGCCAGAAGAGGGCAGCACCTCAAGGATGCATGGCCGTTCAATCACCGAAGGCCAGAGAGAAAGGTGACCTCTGCAGCGTAGAAACACCCTATAGAAGTGTGAGCCGGGGCCAGGGAACCAGCCCCACCAGAGCTGCAGGGCGACACGGATTGCGTTAATTTAACCACAGGCTTCCTCTGTGGTTAAATTAACAGCCTGAATGGATGCAGGTTCTTGACAAAGGTTAGCTTTCTGCCACCTTTTCTGTTTGCCGTGGTGAGAAAGAGCCAAAGCAAAGCGCACACTGAGTGCTCATCATCCGCTGTGCCTTGACATGCACACCGACGGGGGAAGGAGAGAGCTCTTGTACTGGCAAGCCGGCTCAGCGGGTGCAGATGCCTAACCACTGTGCCTGAGGATCTGAGATGAATTCCTATGACGGAAGGACAGAGCTAACTCCTTCACGTTGGACTCTGACCTCCACACACAATAAATAAATGTGAAAGGGAAGAAAAAGAACTCTCTATGGGACTGAGGTAAAGCCCTGTCTTGCACCATGTCTCACCTCACTGCTGTAAATTTGCAATAGAGTAGTCTCCCTTTATCTGTGGGTTTTGCTAGTTACTTGTGGTCAAACATGGCTCAGTAATAGAGTATTATACAGTTAAGATATCAGGAGAGGCCCACTTGGGAGCTTAGTTTGTGATCAGTTACTGCTGTCTGTTCACCTCTTAGGATGCCTAATTTACAGACTATTTTTATCATAGGAATACATGTTTAGGAAAAGATGTAGCATACACATATACAGGATTGGGACTATCTGTGCCTCCAGGAAGCTACTTAGGGGTCTTGACCGTATCCTCTCTGGATAACTCACTGGGAGTGGTGTAGGAAAGAAAACCAATTGCAGTGAGAAGCCACGTTTGGTTGGATGGGTTGGTTACATGCTTTTGACTCATTTCTGCTCTCCAGCCATCTTATGCTCCAAGAGAGCTTTTCAGTCTTCCAGCATCAAGGACAGCAGGGCTCAGCTGTGCGGGAAAACTGCTCTGATCACAAGCATTAGCATTCAGGTTAGAAGCTTGGAATGTGGAGTGATCCTTGTCATCCTATGCAACGTTTTCATGGTAACTTCGGAGACAAGTGCTTGCTATCAGGAGAAGAGACAGAAAGCGTCCGCGCATGTGGCTATGCTACGCGTTGTGTAGGGAAAGGAGGACACCAGGCTTCCTTCTCTGTCACTCTCTACTGTCCTCCTTTCAGACAGTCTCTCACTGGCCCTGGAGCTGCGATAGCAGCCAGAATGCCTCCCATAGTGCTGGGGTTATAGGCATGTGAGGACACACTTTTTTTTTTTTCTTTTGTTGTTTTAAATGTGAGTGCTGGGGATTCGAACTCGGGTCCTCATGCTTGCACAGCAAGTGCTCTTACGCCCGGAGGCATTCCCGCTTCCCCAAGCATTTCACTGTGACTTCTGTAATTTACAAAAGCACATTTCAAATCCAAAACATGAAACCTGTATTAACGTGTACTTGATCTATCTCTGTAGTTCTGGTATCTTCTGTAGCTGATACAGAGCCTTGTCACAGGGGCTCGGCAGTGGTGCTAGAGGGGAGAATTGCTTGCTGCTCTTCCAGAGGACCCGAACTAGGTTCCCAGGACCCACATGGGGTGGCTCACACATCCTGTAACTGCATCTCCGAAGGATCTAATGCCTTCTGGTTTCCCCCAGGCACCCACACCGTGTGCCATACTTAAGACAGATAGACACACACACTCACACACTCCTAGTTAGAACAGAATAATTTAAGCCTTATAATTAGACTATCGATAATAATATCTAGTTAAGCAGACTATGAAGCACCCAACGGTTTTAGGTTATAAGCTGTTGAGATTCACATGTATTATCATTAATCGACAGCACTATGTGTATGCACTTGTGTGAGGACGTTACCCAACTTCCACCCTTTAAGAGCTGTGTCTTATTTATAGATTATTCACTCAAAGTCTTTATTTTGATAGGGAGTAACTTTAGAGTCTCTCCTGTTAATTCTGCAGGAAGTCTACATCTAACAGGGAGGAAGTTTTAGGCATAGGAATTAAACTCACAATTGGAGAAACACTGACTTTATTAATTACCTCTTCCATTTAAAAATAATTACAGTGCTTTTCTGGCCTCCATCTGAAAATACTGTTATTTAAATAATTAACAGGAGAGAAAAATGCTTAGAACCTACCTGAAATGGAGCTTATACTAAATTCCCAAATATATTAGTAATGTAGACACGAAATTGAACAGCATTCAGAAATATCTATTTTATCTTTTTGGGGGGCGGGGCTTGAGACAGGATTTCTTTGTGTAACCCTGGCTATCCTAGAACTAGCTCTTTAGACCAGGCTGGCCTCAAACTCACAGAGATCTGCCTGCCTCTGCTGGGATTAAAGGCGTGGTCCATTTCCAATTAAACCAGAGTTACAGCCATTAAACCTGTGCATCAAACTCAACAGACTGGGGGGAGGTCCTTTATCCAAGGGTGTGGTTCCTGTGCACTTTGGGTGGAAGGGTACAGAGTCACCACCTGAGAATGTAAGTGCTACTCCTTCAAATGTATTCTATGCAGAATTTAACAACAAAAAACCTAGAACGTTACTTCCTCATTAGCACTCTCTGGATACGCATTTTATCAGTGTGGCTCCTGGAGAAGATTTGACGATTTTTAGTCCACTTAAGGGTGTAGTGCCTCAAACTGGCTCTAGGTATAATTCTTTCATGAGTTCAAACAAAATTACATTAGCCCTAAAGTTTGTTTTGTTTTGTGATCGTATCATAGTCTAGCTCCCAAATCCCTAGAACGTTCTTCCTTAAATGACTATCAAGACCAGTGTCTCCCATTCTGTGTTTATAATTGCATTTCATATATTGACTTAGACGCTGACGCCCTGATCTCTGGGACAGGTTTATCATCTGTTGTGTATAAGCATCCCTCCCAGCTTTCTGGGTTCAAAATGGGCTCAGTATGCTTATTATCTCTTCATCTACTGTTCCTGGGGTTAAACCTAAGCCCAGGTGTTGTGCTTAAAGCTCTGTGCTATCTCTAAGAGAGTGAGAAATTCCATCTCTACTTCACTTAGTAACGCTGCCACTCGAACTGTGTGTCTGTGCCTTGTTCACAGAGGTCTGAAGACTTTACAAAGCTGTCCTGCCAAACTGGGTTATCATGGTCTCCCAGTCTACCGGGTTAAGCATGTGTCTGCTTTCAAAGATACGAGCTTGGCTTGGCTCCTTCTCATAGACCATGCTGACGTTTAGCAAAGGTGAGTCTTTATGTCTAAACCACTGGGACCATGCCTCACATCAAGTCTCTAGAACCAAACTTGCTCCTTTCGGAAAACATTTATTTGCTCCTCAAGTCCCTCCCCGGTGCTTCAGTGAGGTGAGTGATGAGACTTAAACTCATCTGCTAAGGTCCTCAATATCTGGTCCTCTGTGGAGCTTTGAAGGCCTGTGAGCTGGAGGACTGGTTTGAAGGGTGGGGACTCTCAATGAGAAGCTGGGTAAGTTTGATCCCTAGGACCCAGCTCCTAGAAGGAGAAAACCAACTTCTGCAGGCCATTAAACACACACACACACACACACACACACACACACACACACACACACACACACGCTCACACTCAATAAATGAATCTAATAACAAAATAAACTTTTAAAGGCCTTAGTAAATCTAACACACTCTTTTTTTTGAGCTGAGGATCGAACCCAGGGCCTTGTGCTTGCTAGGCAAGCCCTCTACCACTGAGCTAAATCTCCAACCCTTAACACACTCTTAAGATGTCAATTATAAAATTTTAATATTCATCTTTCCTGACAATGAGGGAACAAAAATATAGTATGTTTACTTTCCTCATATTTAAAAACCATATACTATGCCCAAACAACTTATTTATTTTTTGCATTTGTACTCCAAACAGAATCTGCATTTGAGGGGAACACTGTGTTGGGATACATGTTTAGAATGTCTGCTTAAAGCAACCACATCCCATGGTTCTGTCTCCTTATCAATTCCTCAGGAGGAGACCATACAACATTATCTCTGGAACAGTGAATGTACGAGCAGGGAACACTGGTCCCAGCTGGGCCAGCTGGGGTCCTTCACTTTGGACTCTGAGCTCCTGTGACTTTAGTTTCTATTTATACTTGCATGGTGAGGCAAGGGGTTGAAACAAGAGTTTTTCTTGGAGAAATGCAAAAACAAAACAAAACAAAAACAAAAACAAAAAAGTATGGTAAGTGTATGAATGCTTAACAGACACATGACTTTACTTTCTCATCTGCCCTCCTGGTTCTGAATCCCCAGTGACTCTCACATGTCCTGTGTGATCTTGGTTTCCATGAGACAGTTCAACAGGACCTCTTCGTTACCTGTTTTAGCTTAGTTAGTTTAAAAGATTTGATTTTAAGAAATTACCCCATCTAACATGTTAACCTTAGTATTTTTACTAAATTTCAGCTTGTTATGTATGTGTGTTCATAGACTAAAACTTCATTGGCCAATCAGCAAATCAAGCTATCTGTCTATTTTCTCTTACATTTTGAGATTGGAGAGCTTCTTGGTGAAGTTACAGGAAAATGAACCAGAGATGACCTCTCTAGGTGGTCTCATTTTGCAGGTCCTAAAAATACTTTGTGTGGTGGCACACGCCTTTAATCCCAGCACTCGGGAGGCAGAGGCAGGCGGATCTCTCTGAGTTCTCGGCCAGCCTGGTCTCCAAAGCGAATTCCAGGAAAGGCGCAAAGCTACACAGACAAACACTGTCTCAAAAAACAAAAAACTTTGTGTAGATGAACATTAACATTAGAGAATTGAATGTTACCTAAATTATAGATATTTCAAAGTAGATTACTAATTAGTGTATAATTTGTGATATTAAGAGAAAAAGCCTTCAAGTTTTATAGTCTAGACACCACTAAAAACTACCTAAAATCAGATTACGTGGCCAGTACAGAGTCTGTGAGAATGGTTGGTGTCACAATTCTGAAGGTTCCACACACCGTTCCTTGGTCACAGCGAGCTCTGCTGGGCAGGCTTATTGAAGGACTCAGCCTCGAGCACTCTCTAAAGACAGCTGGTTGGGACACAGTGACAGTGATCGCCATTTCTTTGGTCCCCCATTCTAGCCTCCATAATATAGTCTTTCTTTTGACTAGGCATAATGGAATCGAGTTCCAGTTTGTTTTCATCCTAATCATTGTCTCAGACGTCTTTCCACAAAGAGCTTGTGCCCTTTCCCTTCACTGTTAGACACTAATTACTTTTCCCTAACGGTCTTATTAGTCAGTCGTCCGTTGAAGGTCAAAATGCCGTCTGTAGTAAAGAACACCCTCATCCTATTATCTGCAAAATGAAAGTATCAGAAAAGCTAAGTTCAGTTCTGCCCAAATCACAAACATTTCATGATTATGTCAATTCTCGATAGATATTTGTTGATTTGATTTCAAAAATGTCTACAGGTCTACTGTTTTTCAGTGTCGCCCGATGTCACGGAACCCATCCATTTTCTCTGCTAATGAGCCAAATATTATTGAGAGGGATAATAATAAATCTTCCATTCTTTGAGAAGGTTCAAAAATCAAGTCGATGTACACAGAATTAACGGCTGTGCCTGGAAAAAATGTCAAGTATATCACTTGTCATGTCAAAACTGAGTAATGGAGAAAGTGCAGCTGCTAACGGTAATTCTTGCTTGAGCTTACCATGTGGTACCATGGCTGGAAACCAGAGCAAGTATGAAGGGTAGAGCCAGTGGGCAGCTTTGGCCCTGCCCCTCACTCAGATCAGTTCAATCTCAATAATGACAGTGGTCTGTCATGTGTACATGGTTTAAGGCAAGTGGTCCAGTTCCAGTTGGGCTACTGCGTCAATTCTTGGGACTAAAGTCTTGTTCTGGGGCCAAGCTGGGATTTCGAGGGTTAGTTCACGTCTAAACAGTCAACGGATGGGAGGATGGGGACTGTTTGAGCAAAACAAGTTTGCTAGAACCTCTCCAGGATGAATCGGGGCTAAGAGCTTTGGACAAAGCAGGATAGCCATAGCCTTGTGCAGCATATATGCCCAAGAGCAATAGTCGCCTACCTGTCCAGAACTCTGCGACCTCTGCTGATTGGGATGTGGGCCAGTGAGATGGCACCGTAAGTATACGGGATCCCTAGAACCCACATAAAGGTGGAAGGAGAAAGACAACCTCCCAACTCCTCTGTTCTCCACACATAAGTGCAACATGATGCCCATCCCCCCTCTCACACACAGAGCCCCCCAATAATAATACATGAAAAAATGGAAAAACCCCTGTATGCATCCATTTCCATTCTCTATGTGAGGTAGTTAGTGACCTGTAACTCACAGTGCAATACAGCTGCCCAGTCGTTAGCCATGAGGTCACCCTTCCTTTCCCTCAGCTCCCCATCCAGGGTCACATTCATGGTATGGTTAGAATTCACAGGTCCTGAAAGGCCAGAGGAGCTAAATGTGATGCTCTCTTCGGAGAACTCAGCTTGAGTTCTCTGCAGTAACCTGGGCCAGAGACCTCCAAGCATGAGAACAGCTCTGTCTCAGCCCCCCAGCTGGTGCTCCAGCTCTGTTAAAGTGTCCAGCAAGCCAAACAGGGAGAAGAGGTTATGAGCTGGAATTCCCGAAGACCCTGCAAGAAGACACAGGAGAGACCTGTCCGCGGAACTGATGGTAAACATGCTACCGTGGCCTCTCTGCTGAGGAGACAGGTGGCTTTAGAGACGCACAGGCTAGCCTCAGAGGACACTAAATGAGCGGACAGCACTGCCTGAACACAAAGCAGAAACACAAGCACCCATGGGGAATTTTAGGGCATCCGTTTCCAAGCATGTGTCCAACATGCTTGGGCTCTCAGAACTCATGGGAAGAGCCGACAATCTTGCAGGGTGGATGTTTGAGCCAGAGAACTGGTCCTTTTTGCCATCAAGTATTCTGCTCATTTGATCCCAGACGGGAGGAAATGAGTTTCTAATAGATTTCATTCCTTCCCACACGGACCACCTTATCCAAGTTTCGTGGTACTCTTGCAAGGTAGGGAGACGCTTTTTATCATTCATTTTCTCCCTACAGGAACTGAGGCAGTTAGGTTATTTGACCTGCCCAGTCAGTTAAGAACAGCAGTGAGTTTCAAGATGAATCCTTCAGCTCTAGCTTTAAAGTTTTTTCCCCTTAAACCACAAATGTACTAAGCATACTTACAAATGCATGCTTATAAAGCAAATAGAAAAATGAGTTCCATATTTTCACCCATACGCAAGGAATGCATAGCTACTAACAAAAATGACTGCATGCAGTGTGGAGGATTTCTGCCTGATTTGAAGGGTCGAGAGGATACTAAATATGTTTTAAGAAAAAAAAAAAAACTAAGAATGCTGAATTATATTTTTGGGATAGCTGCCTTCAAAGTTTTTCTCTTTTCTTTTATTTAAAGAAAAACATACTCAGACAGATGTGTCCAGTTAATGATCTGAAATCTCAAACCACAATTTAGAAAAAAATCTGGCAGTGAGTCCTAGGACAGGACATATGTTCTTGTATATTTCTTCAAAACTCCCTGGGAAAGAAGAAGGAAAAAAAAAAAAAAAGGAACATTTCACAGTGTGAGCCATATGTTTATAGCTATATTGGACTCCCATTTCACATATGAGCTTACATATGATATTCTAATTTTATAGAAATGCCAGCTTATCAAACACCAATATATTTGAGCTAAAACAGCAACACTAAGAGGAGTTAAGAATCAACACACTGTGGGCCATGCACAGATGTGAAGACATCAGGAGTGAAGAAAGGTTCTCATCTTTGAGCTAGCTGGTTAATGCTCTGCCTCACTCTGTGAAGGACCTCAGACAGCATACAAAGACAAAGAACGAAACATTACAGAGATTAAAAATAGAAGAAATGGATTAAAAAAAAAGGACGTAGAGAAAGAAATAAGAATGCAATTTATAAAGTGCCTGGCAGAGTGTGAAGAGTTCCGACAAGCACAATTCTAGGGCACTGCTCACAAAGAATCCACTGCAGATGGTGCTACCCTGAATTCTACTAATGGTGGAGCACCCCTACTCTCAATACCTCTTATGAGTCTACCAGTTTGGCTAGAATTTTCTGGACCTAAACCTGGTTAGGTCTGTTGTTGATGTGAAGTCTAGTGTAAGTTTTTTTTGTTTTTGGTTTTTTTTTTTTCCCCGTAACATGAGGTGTCCTCATGGCAGGGACATACAGCCGTGAGCTTCACTGGGCTGTATTTCTACGAAGGCTTCAGTGGTGACAACGGCATCATACCAAGTGCCAGTCATTAAGAACAGTTGTACAGAGAACAGGTTGGGAGCTGGAGTTCCACACAGACGTGAAGATCACACTTTGCAAACATTCTTCGGATGTTCTTGAGTCATCTTCCACTTGGCATTTCCTCACTCTGAGAGTGAGGCTACGCCTTCCCAGTGCTCTAATCACAATAAGGAAACCACATCGGCCAGATGGAGGGTTTGCAGCTTCACAAGCACATTTCAAAGTCGTTAATGACTGGAGAAGAGGTAGACGCATACAAGGGTAGCGTGGTAACTTCAGGTTGGTGTTAGGGGGTAATTTCCCAACAGCGAATGGTTAGCTATCGCAGGCTGTGTAATGCTTAGTTGCGGATTCTTACACCATGATTCATAGATGCCCCCAACTGCAAAATGAGGGGATGCACTACATTAGTTTGTGAGGACTCTGCTTTTGGCTACAGACTGTTACACACAGAAACCCTGTCTCGAAAAATCAAAGAGGGGAAAGGGCAAAACAAACCCACTCTGTATGACGTGGATGTAACACGGAGCCTGAACATGATGGACAGCAGACGAGAGACACCAGAATTGAAAACTATGACAGTGCAAAAGGGAGGTCATCTGTTCTGTGACCGAGACCCTCCATTAGAAATTTGTCCTGCCGAGAGAGCTAAGAATGGGCAGAGACTGAGTCCCAGGCTGTCCATCATAACATTTTTTACAATAGTGAGAAGCTAGAAATGGTCCCAAATGTCCTAAATAAAAGACTAACAGAATAATGATTGTGGCTAATTAGGAGAGGAATGCTTAGCAGGCAGATAAGAAGATACTGTTCCAAAGGAAACAGACAAACATTTAAAGAACTCAAGAAACTAGACATCAACAAACTAAACAACCCAGTTAGAAAATGGGGTCCAGATCGAAAAAGAATTCTCAACAGACGAATATCAAATGGCCACGAAACACTTCAAGAAATGTTCAACATCCTTAGCCATCAGGGAAATTAAAATCAAAACGACTCAGAGATTTCCTCTTACGCCTGTCAGTCAGTCAGCATGGCTAAGATAAAAACCACAAGTGACAGTTCATGCTGGAGAGGATGTGGAGCAAAGAGAACTCTCCTTCAATGCTGGTGGGAGTATAAACTTGACCAGCCGCTTTGGAAATCAGTATGACCGTTTTTTAGAATATTGGGAATCAATCTACTTCAAGACCTAGCTATACCACTCCTGGGCACACACCCAAAAGATGCTCTATCCTATCACAAGGACACTTGCTCAACTATGTTCATAGCAGCTTTATTCATAATTAGCCAGAAACTGAAAACAACCTAGATGTCCCTTAACCAAAGAATGGATAAAGAAAATGTGGTACATTTACACAGTGGAGTATTACTCAGTGGTTGAAAACAGTGACATGAAATTTGAAAGCAAATGGATGGAACTAGAAAAAAAAAACCCATCCTGAGTAAGGCAACCCAGACCCATAAAGACAAACATGGTATGTACTCACTTATAAGTGGATGTTAGCTGTAAAAAATAATCATGCCATGGTCAGTCTACAGACTCAGAAAAGCCAAGTAACAAGGAGGGCTTATGGGGGCAGAGCAGCAAAAGTTCCCCTGGGAAGGGGAACAGAATAGATTTCAAGGATGGACTGGGGCAGGTGGAGTCAGGAACAGGAGGTATTGGGTGGCAGAGAAGGGAAGGAAAAAATACTGGGAGAGACAGCTGGAATTGGGGGGGGCACTTTGGGGGTGAGGTGGAAACCTGGTGCAATGAAAACTCCATGGGATATATGAGTAACCCTAGCAAAGACTCCTAGGGACATGGAGCCTGTAACCAGATGAGGCCTCGGAGAGACTGGAACACCAACTCAGCCACAAGACCTTCGACCTACGGTTTGCCCTGCCTGCAGAGTGTTCTGGGACCAGAGCCTAGCAGAACTGTCATAAAAGAGATGGGAGACTTCATCCAGCATCCGATGGGAGCAGATGCCAGTCCCACAGCCAATATTAATTAGGTGGAGTTTGGGGCATCCTGCAAAGGAGGGGGAGGAAGGATTGGAGGAACCACAGGGGTCAGGGAACACAGCTCACACAATCGACTGACAGGGACTCATGGGAATTTGCAGAGATCAGGGAGCCTGGTGGGGAGGGGCCTCACCTAGGTCATCTGTATATATGTTATGGTGGAGTAGCTTGGTGTTCTTGTGAGATTTCCAACAGTGAGATCAGGGGTGACTCTGACTCTTTTGCCTACTTATAGGACGCTTTTCCTCCTACTGGGTTGCCTTGTCCAGCCTTGATGTGATGGTATGTGACTGGTCTTATTGAAGCTTGTTATGCCAAGTTTGGTTGATGTCCCTGGGAGGCCTGCTCTTTTCTGGGGGAAGGCAGAGGAAGGTGGATCTGGGGGAGAGGGGAGAGACTGGAGGGAGAAGAAACTGCAGTTGTATATGTAATATGAGATAAGAATAAAAAAATAGTGCTTCAGGAAAAACAAACATTTAAAGACACATAAAATGTGTAGTATAATTTATTTATGAAATAATAATTGCCATCTAACTTCATTGTTTAAAAAAAAATAGTACCTGGAAGTGGATGTGGTGGTGTGTGCCTATGATTTCAGTATTTGGGAGGTGGAGACAGGAGAATTAAGAGTTCAAGGTCATCTTCTATTAAACAGGGAACTAGAGAGAGGTCAGTCTTGGCTACAGGAAACCCTGTCTTGAAGAACCCACAAATAAAAATCATTCTGGGTTGTAGGGCTACAGTGTGGGAGCCCAGCTGGGAGCCCAGCTCCTATATTTACAATAGGGTCTCCTGAGGAGTGAGGGCTAAGATATATTAGATAGAAGGACAGAGGGGAGAGAGACAGACAGAAACATAGGAGAGCCTCAGGAGGGCCTGGATCATTATCCGCCGGCCCCTTCTGTCTCTTCTAAAAGGCTTTTTATAGGAATGCCAAGGGGTGGAGCAAAAGACCTCCCCCCAGCACAGCCAAGTGCAGACCCTTTCCAATCTCCTGGTAACCACACACGTGGTCCAGCCATCCCCTTATACAGCCCTGCTGGGTAAAGCAACCTCAGATCTCACTAGGAAACGTTTGTGGGCCTCCACACTACAGGTTGAGGGTTTTTTTTTATGTTATCTATTAAATACATGTAATTTTCCTGTTTTTTTCAAGTGTTAAAAAATGAAATCACCAGTACGAACAACTACAAGTGTAGAGAACGTCACTCTGGCAGCTTCATACTCGGTAACTCCCCAGGAAGAGATCTGCTCTAAAACCTCGATTCTCACAAATGCTGTTATGTCAGACGAAGGCTTTGCCCAGCATGGGTACCAGCACATGGCCATCGTCATGCCAGATTGCCCCATTACCATGTAGGGAGCTTTGCTGGACACACATCTATTCTAAGTGAGGGCACATTAATACATCATTTATACCTAGCCTCATTCTAATAGTAGGGCAGCTCAAAGATTTGCAAATCCTGCTTAGGCTCCCTTCACACTTCATTTCTGCCTCTTTCTTTCCTTCATTATCTAAGTTGGTTGTCTGTCTAAAGCCACGTAATTTACAGTCCTTGCAGATAGCTGCACCAACGCAACAGGTCCATTACACAGAACAGAGCCACCAAGAAGGCTGTTTCTCTAAGGACTAAGGCAGCTAGAAAAAAGATAAATGTGCTCTTGTACAAATGAGAAACAAAGACAGAACTCTGCGGGAAGAGATGTTTTCCTAGGGCCAGTCCCAACTTTTGCTGATCTCCAAATCCAAGCCAGTACTAGAGTTCCATACAGTGTTCCAAATATTATCAAGTAATTGTATTTAATTATCACCATTTTAGAAGTAAAGTACTTCATGCATACACCTCAGAAATCCTAAATATTCTGAAGCAGCTGGGTAAGGAAGTCTGCAATTCCTTTAAATGGCTGCAAGTAGACATAATGTTGTGGTGACTGAAGGCACTGTGTTCACAGAGATGCACCTAACTGGTGATTTCCCAGTACTGTGCCGTCTGAACGCTTGTCTCATATTCAAACCTTCAAATGCCAGCTTGCTTGTGGCAGCACTGTTGGCCACTGGGCGAGTGCCACAGCACTGCTCTTTGGTCATATCTTACACTAAAACTTCCATGGCAAGAGATCAGGACTGAAGACATCACAGTGCTGAACATCAATTCTCCTAAATTGTAATTTCCCCTGAACAGCTGTAACGCACAGTGTGGCCTTTGGTTTTTTTCAGTCTCTGGAACTTAGGAGCGCCGGATCATGGTAGGTTGGCTCCTTTGGATACTGAATGTACCACTTTCTGAAGCTGACATCTATCTGTTGAGTCTTTCCTGAGAGCACAGATGCTTATAAGGCTTTATTGTCATAGGTTAAAAAAACAAAACAAAACACATGTCCCCTGTACTAACCACCAAATCTTTCTCACCCCAGGAATGAAGTTCTCCATATCACACAAGCCACAAGCCTCCCATATCGTTTCCTGTTTCCCTAGAACCAGACTTCATGGTTGGCTGAACTCAGTGTAACATTTCGTTGAGGCCAAACACTGGAGGGACAAGCAGGTAGAGTGTTCTTGGTTTATGTGCTACATGGAAATCATTTCTTTCTCTCGGGCAGGAGGGGAGATACAATCTAAAACTATTAAAATGCCAGATAAAAATCAAGGCCAGTTAACAAGACACCTGAGCGGATTCAATAGAGCAGCCACCTGTTGAGACGAGGTGATATACTGGGTGCCCCGGAGGAGGCGGCCACTGCTATGTTCCAGTCATCAGCACCTCTGGAACTCTGATTAGGTAGGCTCATCAACAGAGATTGCTGCAACACAAAGTCTAATAAATATTCCAAACAGTGGGGAAAGCTGCAGTATTCCGTTGCTTGTGTCCCGGACTGCAGCAGCCTCTGGGGAGCCCAGTTTGGCAGGACTCCAGCTTCCCTTCCAAGCCTATTTTAGCAGTGAGATATCTGTAAGAGGATGCGGGGGAGGGGGGTAAAGTGAAGAAAGGTGGGTGGGATAGAGGGAAAAAGATGAAATATAGGTGTAATAACAATAATAATAACAATAATAATATAATAGGCCAATTTATTTCTGTTCCTTGTATAGAAAAATTTAATATGCTATGCTTTTTTGTTCTTGACATTTCTATAATCCATTATCAGGTTTTATTTTGGCATAAATTAACAAGTGAAAATATTCACTGTATTAGTGGATCTTTATTATCCAGTCTTTGTCCCAAGGAGGATGGAACCTGGAGCTACCTGACAGACCGACAAGATGATGATCTCCCTGTTTCTGCTTTTGTACAGAAAATGTATCCTCACTGTAGACTATTTAATGCCCCATTGTTCCCCTTTTTATACTTTTTGTTGAGCATTTTGTTGTTTAAAATGGCCCCAAGTGTAATACCAAAATCTAGCATTTTGAACCATAAAGACACCGTGCTGTGCCTTACAGGAAAAAAACAACAACAACCAAAAACGCAGTTGTGTAGGTTTGTGTTGGCATGAGTTACGGCCCATGGCCATGGTTTCTGTCAAATACTCAATAGTATACAAAGGAATAGGAGGTTTTAAAGCAGTCACATACATAAAATAAAATGAGATGTGGGAAAATGTTGTGACCAGGAGTTTGCAAAGCCTAGCCCTGTCTGTTCCCCTTGTGTGGCGGTCTGAATAGAGACTCGTGTGTTTGAATGCTTGGTCCATAGGGAGTGGCTCATGGAGGAGGTGTGGAGGAAGTGTGACACTGTGGGGGTGGGCTGTGAGGTATCATACGCTCAAGCTATGCCCAGTGTGGCTCAGTCTCCTTCTCCTGCTCGGGGAACAAGATGCAGAACACTTAGTTATCTCTTCAGTACCATGTCTGCCTGCATGCTGCCATGTTTCCGGCCATGACGATAATGAACCAAACCTCTGAACTGTAAGCCAGCCCCAATGAAACATTTTCCTTTTTAAGAGTTGCCCTGGTCATGGAGTCTCTCCACAGCAATAAAACCCTAACTAAGACACATTGGAACAACAGTACAGTATTGGAAGACAGTATTCAGTCACTATAGAGCAGACCTGTGATGAATCAATTACACATCGAAATGCAGAGGCACAGAAATTACATTTCATCAGTGAAGGCAGTTATTGAACTGTCAGCTATAAGAAAAAGTAAAAAATAAATAAACAAACAAACAAATAAATAAAAAAGAAAAGTCAGCTATAAAGCCAAACTAGGTGGCATAGACCTGCAGTCCCAGATATTTGGGAGGCTGATGCCGGAGGATTATACATTGAAGATTCGTCTTGGCTACAGAGTAAGAGGAAGGCTAGCTTAGGCAACTTAGTAAAAACCATGTATTGGGAGGTGGGGCCGTATTCTTACCACACACAAGGCCTTGGATTCAACTCCTAGTATTGTGTTGATGGGGGGGGGGGATGGGAGTTGGGGTCAGCTGTGGAATCTGCCACTCTTGGACTGCTCTCTGTGTGGGGAAAGTGTGCTGGGCAGATGGATTTCCACTCTATAGGCAAATGTTTCTGCATGCAAGATGTAAAAAATAGGGATGGAGTCACATCTTTTCAATTCAAATTAAGTTTATGCTCTGATAAAAACAACACTGTGCCAGAGAACAGTCAATAGGCTTGTTCAAGTCAAGCACACCCAGTGAAATATTTAAGGCTGCAACACAAAAATGCCCTGCAAGCTGAAGCTGCCAGAGGAACAGCAGAGATGAGGAGGGCGGCCTTGCCACTTAGCAACAGCAGTAACCAAGCGGCAGTCAGAGAGGAATCAGCCTGCTTTATGACAACCTACCCTTGCAAGGACAATGTGCCCTCTCTACTAGACGCTGGGTCAGCCTACAAAGACGCTTAGCCCAAAGAACTATGGGACTAGATTACAGGGTTAGGTTTTCAGAAATGACAAGGGTGTTCTTGACTAAGAAGTACTTATTTAATTTTACTGAAATACTAAGCCCACACCCATGATGCGCTTTGCTGCCCTCCCTTGGATGCACATTAGAGACTGATCTCTCAAATACAGAAAAGCAAGCATTTCTTCACCCTCTGCTGGTGTGAAGGACTCTGTCTTCTCCCTGTCTTTAGCACTCCTACTCTGTGGGAAGGCAGGATGGAAGATGATGTGAGGCTAACACACTCCAGGACAAAGGGTGAATGCCACACGATGGGGGGGGGGGGTCTTATCAGAAGCAAGAACCCTGCACTGTGACACGGGGAAAGATGGCCCCTAACCATCACGCTCTCCAACCAGTGGGACTCTGTTACCTACCGAGATAGACACTTTTTGAGCTCTTTATTACATCTGTTCCTCACAGGAACTTTAGGAGGCAAGTTTTCTGACCCACATTTGCTAGCAGAGGAAATCAAAGATCGTTAAATGCCAGCTGTCGGGCTGACTGCTCTCCTCAGCTCTCCATGGGATTCTGCAGTGCACGAACCCCCAGCACCCTATTCTCAGGCTCGGACTTGCTAAGACGGTATTCTGCTGGGAAGGGTTGCTGCTTTGTAAGCTTCTGTTTAGTTTTGTTCCGAGGCAGGGTCTCACTACGTAGCTCTCTTTATTCCCAGGGATCTGCCCTCCTCTGCCTCCACTGTCCTGGGGTTAGAGGCACATGGCTCCACACCGATCGGATACTATTGATTTTACAGTTGTCAAGGCAGAGAACTCTGCACACCAGAAACGTGTAGTGTAGAACGGCAGGAGCCTGTTAGTGATAGTTTAGAAACTGTTGGAAATTCTACCCTAATCCCCAAACAAATATCTATTGAATTTCTTTTTCCTATGAAACTTGCCCGCAACTTGAACTCAAACAGTACATTTCTCTTTCCTGTTCCTGGGAATTGAACTTAGGTCCCTGTGCAGGAAGTCGCCTAGCACCAAACAGTATTTAAAAAAAACCAAACATCTGGACACAATCCATCCAAAGATTCAGTAATCTGACGCTTACATGTTGGTGAATGACAACAGAAAAACATTGTCTTTTGTTTTCTGCAGCTTAACTGTGCTTCTATGAAAGCAGAAAACATCATATATGTTGTCAAACACCACAGGTCACTACCACCATAGTGTCCAATCAGAGCTGAGGTGTTCCAGGAAGCCTCTGTGGGCTCTCCACTGCAAGACGGAGCGTATGCATGTGTGTGTGCGTGTGCGTGTGCGTGTGCGTGTGTGTGTGTGTGTGTGTGTGTGTGTATACTCTATGTCCGGAACCAAGGCTGTAGTGAAGTCCCACCACACAAAAGGGGGAATGCTGACTGCCGAAACCCCTGGGGCTCATTCAGCACTGACTGATTTTGAATTAATTTTTGGTTGCGCATGAACTTTTTTTTAATTGCCAAAATGTTCACAAGTCCTGTATTTAGTTATGCGACCCCATATGTGACCCGGAGCTAAGAATCAGCGACTAGGTGACTGGTGCGTCATGGCGGCTAAGCTGGCCCAGTCCCGTGGTGCTCTTCGGGTCCCTTTCTGTCCTCCTCTTGGCTCAAGCTCTACAACTTAAGTTTCAGCAGAAGCCCTTAAACACACATCTGGGATTTTTTTTTTTTTTTTTACGCCCACACTTTAAGAGAGTCAGGCTGAGATTGGTATCATACTTCCTTTACTTTTATGTTAAAAAACATTTAAACATTTCTTACATTAGCATAGAAAGCAATGGGTCTCGCAGCATCTTCATACACCATCTTGTAATGCTTTTAAGACATTTTAAATGCATTTATTTTACTTTTGCATCCTGTGTGTGTATGATGTGTGTGTGTGTGTGTGTGTGTGTGTATGTGGTGGGGTATGCATTGTGCATGTGTGGTCAGAGAACAGCTTGTGGGCGTTGCTTCTTCCCTTACACCATGTGGCTCCCAGGGATAAAACTCAGGTCATCAGGCTTGGTGGCAAGTGCTTCTCCTCCTCCACCTCTTAACATGTCCCCCACTCCTTCACTGCCCCTCCATTTCATTACTACACAAATGCTTTGTGAATGTGCCACAAATATTACACACAAAACTACTCTCATAAACAGACTTTCCTCATCTTGTGTGTGTGTGTGTGTGTGTGTAGGGGCAGCTGGTGTGGTGAAAGATCCTAGAAAATTCGGATTCTCTTTAGGTAGTCACCTACACTCTGGTGGTCACTTGGAGATTCCCTGTGCTCAAAATGAGGGGGGAGCACGGGGAGATCTCTTGGCCGCCTCGGCCTCTAAACTTCTAGGAATCCATGACATACAGAAGATGCCATGGACAATGTGGAGGCCATTCCCACTGAAAGCCACTGTGTGACTGATTCTTCCCCACGGTTTCTAGTCTAGTACGAGCTGGGGCATTTGAGGACTGGAATGAAAACAAAGACGTGGACTCAGAGGAAGAAGGTAGAGAAGGCAATAAACAAACAAACAAATCAGAAAACCCTAGGAATAGGTGCGTGGGAGGAATCCAAGGCCGTATCGTATTGCTTGAGAGAAGGAGAGAAAAGAGCCAGACAGAGCAAGCGCAGCCTTACACCACCGTCACTGCTATAAATAGCCTCTGTGTATGCGAGGCGGTGTGCAAACCATGTCACAGGCTGACCTCACGTAGGGAAGACTGATGAGGCTCAAACTCAAGGAACACAAGTGACGACGACCCCTCTCTGTACACAGAATTAGTTCTTGCGCCCTAAAATTCATGAATGTATTATAAATGCACAGCAAAGAACATGACAGATGTTCCCCAGGCAGCGGTTGCTGCTGGACACGGAGAAGGGACAGATAATCATTCACTTCTTCACTTACAGAGCAAAGGGGTCTTTCTCCATCCTGGGAGCTGGCATACACAAAGGTTTTCCTAACAGGGCTGTATCCCGGAAATGCGAGCAGGGCTGAGCTTGGCAATACAAACTGGTGACTGTCTCCTTGGCTAATCCATTCTGATCCCATGTCTATATGGGGAAACTAAAGAAGGTCGAGTCCGGTCTCTCTGCTGCCAGACTGATGCTTTCTCGGCCAGACCGGACACAGTGCCGTGTAGCTGGGCACTGAGGGCAAGTTCTGCCAGCGGAGCACCAACTGCTAATGTGCTGCAAAGAACGCAGGGCACGCCTCTGCTCGGATGCTGCCTAGCCAACTTACCAGCCACCACTACCTTCCAGCAAGAGCTGTTACACCTGGCAGTGGCTCCAGGTCTGCTGCCAGCACCACTCAGACCTCTGAGAACACAGGCAAAAGTAACCTTGAGCAATGTGCAGCTCAACGCCAGCTGCTTGCTCGATGGTTCTTCAGCTTCAGAATCTAGAAAAACTAAGGGTGAATCTGAGCACGGGAAGATGAGTTCCTTTTGATACAGGAAAGACTTTTGAAAACCATCTAGGGCAGTGATTTCTAGCCTGGTTTAAGGAGCAAGGATTCCAGGAAGATGAAAAGGATCCAAGTCCAGAGTTGTCTAAAAAAGACTGTTACAAAGGGAAGCTGGAGGATCCTGTGGATGAAACAGATTTAGAACATGCCTGTGCTGTGGGATGTTCTATATGTTAAGTGTGTTGCTCCAATTGGTTAATAAATAAAACACTGATTGGCCAGTAGCCAGGCAGGAAGTATAGGTGGGACAAGGAGAGAGAAAAATTCTGGGAAGTGGAAGGCTGAGTCAGGGAGACCCTGCCAGCTGCCGCCATGAGAAGATGTTAAGATACCGGTAAGCCATGAGCCATGTGGCAACTTATAGATTAATACATATGGGTTGATTTAAGATATAAGAACTAGAAAACAAGAAGCCTGCCACAGCTATACAGTTTGTAAGCAATGTAAGTTTCTAGCCGGGCGGTGGTGGCACACGCCTGTAATCCTAGCACTCGGAAGGCAGAGGCAGGAGGATCTCTGTGAGTTCGAGGCCAGCCTGGGCTACCAAGTGAGTTCTAGGAAAGGCGCAAAGCTACACAGAGAAACCCTGTCTCAAAAAACAAAAACAAAAACAAAAAAAACCAAAATGCAATGTAAGTTTCTGTGTGTTTACTCAGTTGGGTCTAAGCGGCTGCAGGACTGGTGGGTGAGAGAGATTTGTCCTGACCCTGGGCCAGGCAGGACTGGAGAAAACTCCAGCTACATGCATGCAACTTCCTCTTTTTACAAATAAGGAAACTGGGGTTCAAAGAAGAGCCCTGGGAAATACCATATTCTACCTTAGCAAATCTGGTCCACAATGCCACAGGTGTGTGGACCCACATATCTTACTCTGTGGTGGACACTGATGAGGAGGCAGGAGTGATTTCACTGGCTTGTAAGGCTAGCTTTGTCCACAGCCTTGTGTCTGGGACTGCAGGCCCTGCTACCTTACTACTTAGGAACTGTACAACAAACACATTCCTCTTGAAATCAGAATGCTGCTTGGGATGAAAAGAGCAAATGACACCATCCAGTTGTATTTTCCTATTGAAAATCTGGTTCTAAAATTAACTAAAAAAAAAAAACTTACATTATTTTGTGTCCGTCTATACTACCTATGGCAAAAATGTAGCCCCTTTCATATTCACTAATTTGCTAAAAAGAGAAAGCCTTGTATAGAATAAGATACACAGGGTCCCAAGCCCATGGATTGAAAGTTTAGAATTTAGGTTACAGAAATAATGTCTCATAAAAAGTTGGCATCATATAAATACTTACATCATATTGATATTTATCCTGTTACTGTCTTCAGGAACTACAGATAACCTTTGGGTGTCAGGTTGAAA
The DNA here is from genome assembly GCF_903995425.1 of Onychomys torridus. NCBI lineage: Eukaryota > Metazoa > Chordata > Mammalia > Rodentia > Cricetidae > Onychomys > Onychomys torridus. The sequence continues at coordinate 50,002,135 of NC_050459.1, forward strand.
TTCCTGAATTCCAAACAACCACTAGAAAATACTAACTATTACAATAAAGTGCTCAACTGAAACAAGGTTGCGCTCTGGATCATCACGTCCTTGAACCATGGCTGCCTTCAAGAATTTAATTTTAATTATTATGACAACGGCAAATACCTTAATTATGCCACTTAAAACCATTTCTGTCCTAGTCAACGCCGCCACAACTCCCGGGTCATTAGCGTAGGGACAGGACTTCATAGCAGCAGATTGGCTCCCTCTTTGCAAAGGCTCCAGCACCTTTACCACAGAAAACCAAGCTCTTTATCAACCACTAAAATAGGCTGAGGTGGGAAGACCCAAAGTTGGACGTTACAGGGGGTAACGAGACAGACCCTATCTCTACAATAATAACTTGAAAAAGTATAAACAGGATTTTTTGGTAATTAGGTTAGAATGCAATAATAACTACACTAGATAATTAAATTTCTGTTGTCCACAAATTTGCAATAAAAGGAAATCTTGTGTTATTCCAATCTTTAGTGAAGAAGAGAGGAGCTGATTAAACCAGACTTCGTTTTTGAAAAGCCTAGTGATACTTTCCTTAACCACTGTGCTTTCCAGACTTCGCCAAAAGCTTTCAGCAACGTTCTGTCTTCTGTCAGTCCCACCCTCACCCTGGATCCCTCTCGTTCAAAAAGAAGAATCCTAAGGAACAGACAGACCTTCCTTGGAGGAGGCCTAGGGCCTGCAGCCCTGCAGCGCCGGGCTCTGCCTCTGGAGGGCGCTCTTGCCTCAGAGGAAGATGAGCCCACCGCGGACTGTGGCGGTTGCGCATCTCCAGGGCCTTAGGAACTTGGAGTTGGGATTCTCAAATCTTTCTCCAGAGCCCTTTATCCTAGTTTTTTATTTCCTCACTGGGACTCTCCATCCTGAACCAAATGCAGACATTTCCCCCTTCGATTAAAACGGCAGTGCTCACTCTAAAATAAGTTACTGGGTCATTAAAACTGATTTTTCCACCTGCACGTTAGCTACATTTTGAAGCTGGAATCTCCCGCAGGGTTCAGTGAGGAGGGAATAGCTATGGGCCATTCTCCCGTGACACACTAAAAGGTATTGCTGAGATGTAACTAAAGTGTGTTATTTATACGACTGTAATTGTGTAATTAGCTTGGCTTTGGTGCCGAGGGGTTTTGTTGTTGTTTTTAACCTTTTAGCACATTTACTTTTGTATCTTGTAGGAATGACAAAACAATAATCCTGCTGGAGCCATAACCAAGTGCATCTTTTACATATTTAGTTTCCAGTGGGCAAAGATAATTAACTTTTTCAAAGAGCACTCGGGATAACCACACCGTTCTTCATGTACTGCTTCCACAAGCCCCACTGAAGAAAAATGGTTCTTCCTCCAGGTCTCCAACAGCTTGCCTTCACTCCTGCGATTCGGCCCCACACTGCCTCCTGAGACAGAGAAAGCATCCTAATTGACTCGAATCTGATTCAAACACTTTGGCAAACTGCCCCCCTCCAACACCGATCTTTAAAAAACCAGTCGTGTATGGGGCGAGGAAATCATGCCAGGGTTTACAGCCTACCTGGCAACAGTGAGGCCCCTCACTAAACTGCCCTGAGTGTGTGACCCAAGGACAACACCAGCTCACCGAGAGCAGTTTGTTTCTCAGAATGAGAGCCGTGTGTCTAGAATATGTGTGACAGGGAGTCCCTTCCATAAAAGGACTGATTTTCACTGTGGAAATGCCTCCCTTTCTTAGACGCTGGATGGCCCTTTGCTCAGGGCTTTGGCTTGGACTGTTATAGCCAAGAACTTCTGGTAAGATGTCATGCACATATTCCCAGGTAGCTTTTCATAAACAAAGACAAAAGATGGGAAGGAAAGATTGAAGGTAAACGAGTAAGTATAAAATCAGATGACTCAAGCTTAGGACTTGAGGAACTAAGAGGCAGAGCCCTGTTTTCTGGCTGTGGGAGCAAACCCTGATTGGAAGCAAAAAGCAAACACTGATCACAATCCCTAAACGTTTGTTCTTCGTACCACATCCACGGCCCATCCACCGCAGCCTTAAAACCCACAGGCGTGCACTCTCCATTCTGGAGATTTGGGGAGACATTACGTTCCAGACAGAGCATTTAAGAGAAATGAAAAGCCCAATCCAAGGAAAGCACAGCTCATCAATCAACTCCCTTTCAGCTTTTCTGGACTCGCATGCAGTTTACCTAGACAGCTTAGCACCATGCCGACTCCAGTGGGTTTTGAAGCCACAAGGCACAGAAGGGGAGGTCTTCACAGGTACACCATGTTCACCTCTTACACTAGGAGAGGCCCGCCCCTGACTACCAAGCCGTACCCTCCAGGAGGAAACCTCGGAACCCCCACCCCCCACCCCCATCCTCCACACCAACTTGATGCCACCTCCCTGTTTCCCAAACAGAGCCAACACACTGTCAAGACTCACACTTGGGTTAACGGGCTGTGGCTAATGGTGCTGGCTGCTGCTCAGTCTCAGCCAGCAAGTTCCCAGAGGAACCGTGCTAAGCGCGGAGGACAGGCCTATACCCTCTATGTGCCTGGCGCTTCCACACTGCGGCACTTCACACCGCTGGAACGCCTGGATCTGTTGGAAGTGGTTCTCTTTCCTGGGGAATTGACCTTTGAGCAGAAGCCAAAGGCTCATCACTTTGCGGAGATGAACAGCTCCTTAGTCTGAGACATTTTAGAAAGAGAAGGTATAAAGAGCATCCCCCAGGGTCCCAACTGGTGTTTCTGATAGTCAGGAAATATACTTCATTTTCTTTTTAAAGTTGTGTGTGTTATGCATGTGGAGGTCAGAGGTCAACAGCAGATGTCTTTCTTCTGTTTTTTGAAACAGGGTCTCCCACTGAACTTGCAGCTCCCTGACCAGGCAACAAGGCCCTGGGATCTGCCTGTTTTTCCTGGACCCCAGCACTAGCGTTATAGACCCGTGTTTGTATCTGGATATGTGGACATACCCAGCATTTATAACCTGTACGCATGTCTGTGCACCACATGTGTGCAGTGCCCCTGGAGACCAAAAGAGGGCATTGGACCCTCTGGGACTGGAGTTACATATGTTTGTTAACCACCATGTGGGCGCCGGGAACCGAACTAGAATCTCCTGCAAGAACAACAATTGTTCTTAACTGCCCAGCCACCTTTCCAGTCCTACCATACACATTTTTAGCTGCTTTCTAGAAAAGCTATTCTGGACTCCTGGTGGGTAGCAGAGAGTTAGGAAAAGCCACTAGGAGCAAGGGGTGCTGCTAACATCAGACACTCTGGATGACGTGTAAGACAGGCGACTGGGATGAGATAAACTTGGAAGAAACAGAGCCAACTCCCCTGGCACAGCAACCTGGACGATCACCAGCAAAGGGGAAGAAGCTTGTGAGCCCAATGAGGTCCCCAGCAGGAAGAAAGCCCCCAGGGAGTGTCAAGGGTGGGCAAGGGGATTTAAGATGTCTGGTGTTCCGGTGATGGGAGCTCAGAGCAATACACTACCACAGTTTCTGGTCTCTGTGGCCTCGGTCTGTGAATTTGGTACCCTCTTCACTGTGTGGAAATAAGGGTGACTTGAGACCCTTTGATTTCTGTAACAACTTCAGTTTGCTTAAACACACCTCCTGCTGTCAGCCAGAACCTTAAACAGAAACCAGCTCTGTGGTCACAGCTGGGGGAATTCCCGAGGGCAATGTGTGTCCCTGTGCATCTCTTCTTACGTGCGTGTTCACTGGAGAAAGAAGAAGCAGGGCATCGGAGCAGAACTTATCTTTAAAGTAAATCTGGAAAATCCCTAAACACATGGGAAGTTTCCAAGAGTGAAAAATTTCAAGCTAGCTAGTTAGAAAGTACCTTTTGGATTCAAAGAAGAAAAATACTGTAGCTCATCTGAAACACTTCCAAATGAGCTTGCTATGTATCAGACTTATACGTCAGATCGAAGACTACCAAACTAAAATTTGCAAATAAGACAGATTTTGGAATTTAGTAAAGAAAAGGGATGTGGGTTAAATATCGTTTTTAGTACAGAGCCATCATATAGTCTGACATAGACCCATCATGTATTCAGATGTTCATACAGACCCATCATATATTCTGATAATACAAACTGGGGCAAAGTACTGAAATGTGCATTCATGTATAGGAACCATCCACTCATATGAATGCATATGTGACATATATCGCTCAAAATATGTGTTTTAATTTCTTAGGAGTGCCTCCAAATTTTAGTTTGCTCTAACTGAAACTTATGAGTCATGACAAATAGAAAGTGAAATTAAAGACAACATCACAAGGCTGGGCCTGGAGGAATTCCCACAGCCCAGAACAAGGGAAGGACACATGAGTCTGGCGACATGAGGTCCGGCCTCTAGAACTCAGAAAGAAAGCTACAGCATTGTAATTAAGTGACATTTTTCAAACGCTAACCATTTTCCAAACTGCATTACTATATCCTAGAAAACCCAGTAGATATGGAAGAGAACCTTTAATACAGATGGAGAATGAGAAAAATCTCATGATCACAATTCATCTTAAATAGAAAATTAGAGTCTAGAAATCAGTATATATTTTGAAATCTGGTAAGAGAAGAATTCTTATGTATAAGGGACGGGGATAATTGTAAGTATTTTCAAAGCACCTCTATGTTCCATAGAAAAGCTTAAGAACGTTATTAACAATCATATTAAATTTTCTGTAGCTGAGTTTTCAAAGCGCTTTCCATCTATTATTACAATTTTCAAATGCAGCTAAGATAGCTTGATAAACTGAGATGCAAAAGGCGTGTAAGTGGGAGGCAAGGTTAAACATCAGAAGGAGGTGAATTTGCTCAAGTCAAAATATTTAATTCATTTATTTGAAACAAAACTAGCTTGGATTCTACACCACTGACTGGCTGCCTTCTTGAACAGAAAAGGGATAGAATTCTTTTCATTGTCTGTGTCAGCAGTTCACAGTCATGGAAAGAAAATCCCAAACTTTATCAGAAGGTAATTTATCATAACCACAAGTAGAATTTTCCACTTCTTCACAGAGACGAGTTCCTCTTGCTGCATGAACTCCCTCAACCGGGGAGTAACTAGTTTCGGCAAAAGGGTGGAAAAGCTTTTCTAGCCAGTTCTGTCTGTCTGTCTGTAACTGGCACCGTTTCGTCACTTTATCTTTGATTCTTCCTGGCACTCCGTCACCGCCGAGACCTACTCAGTCTCCTGTGGGTCTCTCAGAGCCTCCTTTCTTCTGGTCCTGCAACCTCTACTTGTTACTACTCTTACTACCACTAACCTGGCCGTCCCCCCTCCTCCCGATCCAGCCTAGACACTGGTCTAGCAGGCCTAAAGTTCTCTTCCTCAGCCTCCTGAGTACCAAGCTCAGGACAAACGTTGTGAATGGTGTTATGGACTGCCAATGCTCTACCTAAGGTACCAGCTTCGTTTATTGTTGTTGCTGGTGTTTTCCATATACCTTCTGATTCAAGCAAACCTGACCATTCATTCGTGGTGTTTTACACCACACCTTCCCTGGAGCATTCTACCCATTCCCGGGGGTCTTCCCCAGGGACCCCTTCTCTGAATCCTTTACTAACCGTCCCTGCCCCATGTGAGCGCTAATTGTTCTCAACCTTGTCTATGCTCACACATTTCCTATGGCTCTTTTAGTTTATAACATTCTCCTTTTCTCCCTGAGGACAGATGGTGAGCCTCTTGGGGACAGAGACTGTGTTTGCTCATTGTCAGATCCCCTAGCAGGCGAACTGGTTATCCCAGTTAAGACCTGTTGAATTACAATAAATTATACTCTATTGTTAAAAATAAACATGAAGGCAAGAAAGGTCATTCTTGACTCAAGTCTTCAAAGAAAAGATGGCAGCCCCAGTTCCCTCAAAATACTGCTAGCCTCTTCATAAGCTATCAACAGCCAGTAAATTACTGAGCCAGTGAATGCAATTCAAAGCATTACATCCCTGAGTCATGCTGGCAGCTGGGCAGCTCTTTCCGGCTGCTTGGGTACAGAACATTCATCAGAGAAGGCTCTGGAACAGCCACAAGAACGAGCAAGTTAACCACAGTGTTAGATGTCACAGCTGGACTGACACCCAGAAGCAGGTCCCTAAGCTTTGCAGGTGGCTTGCTTATGTGAACAACACAGGCAAGGGCCCAGCTGCGGAGCACCAGCTCCACCAACGGGCTCTGATGGGATTAAGAAGCACATTCTCTATGAGGGGTACAAGGTGTGTGTGTGTGCAATATGCAAGTTCTTAACATGCTGTCAGGAAAAGCAGAAAAGTACTCACAGGTACACTAGACCATATGCAAAACTAGGGGGTTGTTACTTTTCTAAAATTTTATTTTAGAGAAAGTTCTTAAGATAGTTGACATCCTAACATAAATCTACTAAATTACTTGTTACCTTACACAGTTTTAAGTGTTCAAAGAGAAATGAAACCTATTATTTTCTATTTGTTTTTTTGCATGTATGTGGAGTTCACATGTCTATGTGGAAGCCAGAAGTTCCCACTAAGTGTCTTCTTCACTGCTCTCCATCACCAGATGGTATATTAAGGCAGGGTCTCTCCTGATGAACCCAGAGCTCACTAGTTCTAGTCTGGCTAGTTGCTTGCTCCTGCCTTTTCCTGTCTCTGCCCTTTACATGCTGGGATTACAGACAGGCTGCCACAGCTGCTTGGCTTTTAGACCAGTGTTAGGTCCCTGCAGAACCATCTCCTTGCTCTGACGTCATGTGCATGTGCGTGTGCGTGTGCGCGTAAAGGAGTCCAATCTTAAAAATAAATTGCATTCAGTTAAGATGTTTCTGATGGTAATTACATTGAGTCTTTTGAAATATGTTTTCAAAGAAAGGAGTATCATGAATAAAAATAAAAAAAAAACTTCAAGGAAAGGCCCAGGAGCAGATGTAAAGATGGAGTGTCAGAGCATTTTATTTGATGGGCAACAATGATGCTTAATAGGAATGATACATGAAAAGGAAGCTCATGTTCTTTCTAGGTTCTGTTGCAGTTGTGCAAGAGAATAGACTACGGGAGACAACTGGCCTATGGCAGGCAGGGATGCTGCAGACACAGGGAAGAGAGTTAGATCAGGCAGTAGTGACATTGATGGAGAATACCGAGGTTAAACAGTAACTGAACACATTTAAATGTGATGATAAGGCACCGAGAAAGCGCCACAGTAGTCAAATGAGCCAAGGATGCTTAAGGTTTGAGGAAGACCGTTGTTTACTATGCCATTAAAGTCTAATTCCAGCCCTGACAGATCAGTACTGTTAGACCTATTGTTAAGAGTTAATAACTGGGCTGGAGAGACGGCTCAGAGGTTAAGAGCCCCGACTGCTCTTCCAAAGGTCCTGAGTTCAATTCCCAGCAACCACTCGGTGGCTCACAACCATCTGTATTGAGATCTGGCGCCCTCTTCTGGCCTGCAGGGACACATGCAGACAGAGCACTGTATACATAATAAATAAATAAATAATAAATAAATAAATCTTTAAAAAATAAGAATTAATAACTAAAGTTAGAGAAGGTAAATGGCAAATCAAAGATCTCATCTCTGGTAACAAAGCCGGGGCAGAACACTGGCAGGCTGCATTCATTCATTCATTCATCCCCTCAAGAGATATTTACCAACTTGGTCCTGCTGACCTAGAAGTCCCTAGTGAGGAAAAGAGACAAAAGTTCTCAAGCTCAGCTGATCGTCTGATAAGAAAGAGACCTAACTCACTAAATCAGCCAGCATCTAACTTTGAGATTTGATGAGTACTATAAGCAAGGTGGCCATGGGGAAAGAACAGATTGAATCTCGGCATGACAAATTAGATGCAAGGGTAGAAGAGTCCCACTAAATAAGACGTGAGAATGGGAAGGATCCAGCCAGGAGAAAAAGGGAGAAGGAAAGCACATACAGACATCCTGAGATGGACCAAGGCAGGCAGGAGCTATGAGCCAGGACCATGGCAGCAAGAGGAGGGTGCGAGGCAGGGTCTCGAGCAAGGGCTGCTGCAAGTTACAAGTCTGAGCTTCTTTCAAGTACAATGGGAGAGCACAGAATAACCTTACCGGGGCTTCTGAAGGACCACACTGGTCACTATGTGAACAACAGAACAGAAATAGAGAAAGCACTCAGCAAGCTCTTGCGAGGTTTCAGGAGAGACATGGTTGACGGAGAGAGATGGTGGCGTGGCGGTGGTGATACACAAAATCAGCTCTGAGAGTGACCAGAGCGGCCTTCGGTGGTGAGAACCAAAGGCCTCTCTCCCATGAACTGTATCCAACAAGACTCCCTTACCACATGTTTATATTAGAAATTAATCAAGCTGGCACCAGTGGCTTAAACCATGTATTTAAAAAAACACAGTACATACTTTCACACACACGTGCCTACTGGTGAGCCTTGCCTCGGCCCCTTTGTGGGGTTTATATGATTCTGAGCCTCAGGCTGTCTATCCACAGGTGAGAACTCTCTCCCGGGTCAGTTGTGAGAACCACCGTAGCAATTCCAGAACACTAGGCTGTCCCGGCATGCAGGAGAGAGACAGCAAATGATGGACATTTGTCCCACTCGCCCTGATCTTCTTCCTTCAACAGCGGCATCAGAACACACAGAACACGGGAGTAATCACATGAGTGCGATGCCTGGATAATGGGAACACACTCGAGCTTCCTACAGATCCTGTTACCAGAGCTAGAAAGGATTTACATGACAGGCCCAACCTCTGTAACATCCATCTTCATACCTGACTGGGAGGGTTGCCAGGTAAAATATGGAATGCCCACGTAAATTTGGATTTTAAGTAAGGAAAAACCTTAAGATATGCCCGTGTATGACAGCAATTTATTCTAAAGTTTTTAATTAATTATCTGAAATTCAGACTTAAACTACGTACACTGTAGTTTGAGTTGTTAAATCTGGCAATCTTATGACTAAGGCTCCCGTAGGAACAAATTGTCCTACAATTCTCCCTTCATAGCCCCCATGAGATGCTAATGCTTCTCTGGATAAGATGGATATAGCTCATCATCATTGTGCTTTTCTTCCATTTCCACATTTTTTTCTTATTTCATTCATCACCTCTCAGTCTAAATACTAAGTGTACACATGTCAAAACCTAAGGAATGGTATTATATTGGGAATTTTATCATACAGTCATAAAGAATGCTGATCCACACACGTGTGTTTGCAGTGGATATAGAGGTGCGTGCACCTGCTGTGTTAACCTTTTAAAATAAAGATTACAGTAACAGCACATCAGGAATACCTTTTAAGGGTTTTCTAGTCACAGTAAATTAAAGTTGCATTCACATTCATGAAAGCTACTTAGATCCCACCGTAGTAGAACCAATTATTGAATAAACGAGAAGAGAAAGCTTTGAATTCACTCAATAATCACTGTCTATCAAAAGCTAAGCACTGAAAATCCTTCCCTTCAAAATCATAACACATGAAAAGAGTTGAAAGGTGTAGGCCACAGTTTTCCCTGAGTACCCTTCTTGCATGCACAGCTGTTTCCATTTCTGTTTCAGGATGGAGGGAAAAGTCAAAGGAGGCACAAATCCAGTTAAGGACATGAGATGTCCAAAGCAGCATCGGTATTTGCTACTGTTTCACAAGATGAGGAGCTTTCTTGTCCCAGAATGAAAACACACAGAGGAAGTTCTGCGACTTTATACACAAATTATTTAGTAGTGTGATTTATTTTCATTCTGGTGTAAGCTCACTTATGTACTGTGGACTGGAAATAAAATACTCACAGACTGGTGCTAGTCTGGAGACCACGTTTTGACTACCACCAATGTAGGAGACCCCCAAAATTAACATTCCATATTTTCAATGACAAAAATAGAGACCTACTTCTGACCATTCCACTAAACGAAGTTCCTTTTCTTTCACTGAAACAAAGGCACAGACATGTCCTTCATCCCTAACAACCTCGCTGAGTCTAAGGACCTGTAGAAACAGTAGTTGCCCCGAGTTTAGAAAGAAGAGGATGTGTGCTTACTCTTCTTGACGTAAGTCATTGACGCTGCGGTCCAGTGAGATCATGTCACTTGCCACCATGTTAAATCCAAACTCCTTAATGCTCGCTTGAACTGCTGGCTTGTATTCTGGTCCCAGAACCAATGGCTTGGCTTTCTCTCCAGGGCCACCAACCACTCCGTGAGGCTCAGGTTCTTTGGGCTCAAAGTTACCGAGGACCCCTGGGCGGAGCACAGGATCGTGGTAGGTGAATGTCTGAGGCTTAAACGTGAGGAACTGCCTCTGTATTATGTCTTTTTGGGAATCTCCTCCAGCATGACGCTCCTGTTCATTTTTGGCCTTGTTTTTTCTTCTAATAGACTCTAAGTCCACTTCTATTCCTTCAACATGAGGCCATGGTACCACAGGTTTGAATCTGTCATCCCCAGGAGCTAATCCATTGCCTCCTCGGTTAGGCATGGGGTTATTGACATCTCTGTCTTCCTATACAAAAGGGAGGGACATACAGTGAGTACACGAAGGCATACAAACCGCAGCAGAATTCATGATATAAACTTTCATGTGCAAGAAAAGGCTGAGATGATGGCAAAACATTTTAAAATGTGAAATGCAAGCAGGACACCATTAATCAGGACGTTGCGCTGGAAGACAGCTTTCAGATTGGAAAGGAAATATGATCAAACAGGCTATTTCCTCACCTTATTATTTCAAAACAAATGAACACATTTTTACTTGTCTCTTTATAAATTTAACTCGCTTTAGAAAGATTTCTCAATGATTGAGACAGACACTTAATTGGTCTAATGGTACAGCGGTGTTTTTCAGTTAGCTTTTCAGTTAGCTGATATTTAACAAATAGAACCTTTTGTTAGCAATACGGCCATATGGTAGCAGTGATATCAGATGGATGTCACCCATCAGCCAGCTGGCTTTGTGCCCCAAATGGCAGAGGAACAAGGTAAACTTATGCATTTGGTCCCAATTCAGGATTTTTCTACTCAGTCAGAGTTTGGCTGAATAAGTACAAAAATAAACAAAACTCAAATAACTGTAACCAAGCCACCATGGCCTTTTAAGCTACTCTCTGCACTTGACTTTGCCACATCCAGGTAATACGGTAAAGATGAGCCCTGCTTGTAAGAATATTCGGTAGATATTCTCTCTTCAGTTTGGACTCTCTTTACCTATGTAGATCATTCAGCCAGAAATCCCCAGTGCTATTGCTTCTGAGGTAAAATATGTTAACCTTTGGCCAAGCCTTTCACGAAGCAGTGTTTCTCAACATTAGCACCATCTCAGGCGACCTTAAAGAATACTAAAGTGCCTGCTCTCGGGCACTGTGATTTAATTGGTCTGGGCAAGTGGAGTTTTGAAAGCACCTCAGGTTGTAATATGCACCTGAGCTACTGAGAGCTACCAGCTTAAAGTCAGAGTGTTAGCTGTAATTGGGCAGGGGAGGTATAGAGCCAACACAGATGGGTAGGATGCAAGGCTCCCTGTGAACTGCAAAGCAGGCCAACTGCTTGCCAGGTCACTCCACACTTCAATTACACCGCCCCCTAACAGGTCAGTAACAGAACTAGCACAATCCACCCTCCTCCCCAAATTTTTAAATTGAATGACCCTGAGAATTAAAGTTCAAAAGACTATATGAAAGCTCTAGGGACAATGGTGATGTTTGGGCTGCTACCTACTTACAATTCATTAGAGACAGACATTTCTGGAGTAAGTTACTCCAGATGGGAATCTAGGTAAGGAGTGGCTAAGGACTGACTTTAGAGAAGTCAAAACCAATTTTTAAAAAACGATCAGTTTATTTTAGTAATATTCTAGTAGCCAATAAGCTACAGACCCGATAGGCACACAATGAAAAACAATATTTTCTCCCAACTGTTTACACATTTCTCCAGAGACGCATGTGAACATACATGTGTTTTACATAACAAGTGATTTTAACATGGAATGCAGACATTCGCTACTCCATTAATGAGAACTTGTATGTTACAATGGAATCAAGGAGAAACCCAAAGAACAAACAAGTACACAAATGTCAAGAATATTAGCTCATACAGGGCAGCAATCAACTGTATTCTATTCTACACAATTTCCACTTCGGTGGATGAGAATCCTTTGTATATAGTATAAAATGGTCCAACAATAACAAAAGTGTCAAAAACAGGAGAACTGGGTGAAATACACCAGTCATCATTTGGGGTCACTTTAAAGTTTCACACAGCTGTACCTGAGACATGAAAATATAAGGTGCAATGTAGCTTGATTTTGTAAATGTGATGCCTTTCTTCCAGAAGATACGGCTTCTGGATCAGGCTTCTGAGCCCTAGGGCTGCGTAGGCGAGACTTAGCGTGGATCTAACTTTTGATCCCTAATAACATCAGAGGCAAACAACTAGAAAGAGAAAGAATATCGGACAAAGAAGGCAGAAGAGTGGACCCCTGCGGGTGGGGAGAGAACCAGCCAGAGGGGAGCAGGGGACACAGAAGGGCAGCGGCAAAGGGGAGCAGGTGGAACAAAATACACTCTCTTACACACATGAGATGCACAGAAATGCCACAGTGAAACGCATTACTCTTACATAAAACTTAAAACAATGACGGTAAACGACTAGGAGGTCATCTTGCCAAAAATGTCCATGAAGGATTGGAGAGTCCCTCGGGATTAGCCAATCATCAGAGGAATGCACCCCAAGCAGGACTAATTCTGCAACAGAGGGACAAGCATTGAAGCCAGGTGTGGTTCCCATGAGCGGAGTGCCACTTTCTCTAGTGTTTCCTGGCTCGTTTCAAACTCACAGTGTTGTAGATGAATCAGAACAGAAATCATTAGAAAACACCGGAGGGTGTGAGAACAAGGTTACTGACATTGACCCAAATTTAACACAAGAAACAGACAGACATTGTCTCCCTTCAAATGTTCATATTCTCAGTGTGAGAACTGGTAAAAGCTGGGGAGAGGAAATGCCACTGACTATGGATGGGAGTCTGGAGAGCCATACTTCCCACTAACTCACTACGGTAGTTTGTAATTGGCCCCCATAATCTCACAGGGAGAGGAACTATTAGGAGGGTAAAGGAGGCGTGGCCTTGTTGGAGGAAGTGTGTCACTGTGGGGGTGGGCTTTGGGGTCTCTGATGCTCAAGATACGGCCCAGTGTCACAGACTATTTCCTGTTGCCTTCTGACCAAGATGCAGCCAGTACCATGTCTGCCTGTGCGCCACCATGCTCCCCACCATGATGATATGGACTGAACTTCTGAATTGTAAGTAAGCCACCCCAATTGAACATTTTCCTTTACAAGAGCTTCTGTGGTCGTGGTGTCTCTTCACAGCAATAGAAAACTGTAACTAAGACATTATCTAATGTCTCCTAGGTGGAAGCAGTATCGGAAGACTATGGAATAGCAGATGAAATGGATTTGAGATGGTTTCTAACTTCATGTGTACCTTCCACTAAACGTTGACGTAATGGTCTTCAACTTTAAGCTGTTAGTGTTTTTCTTAGGGTTCTCTGAGAAGTCTGTTCTATCTTCTTCCCTGGCTATCCCACTTTCTTCCAAGCTCCGTGACCAGTGTTACACTGATGTCTCTTGTGCTTACTTCCCCGCGCCACACCACACTTCTGATTTCCAGATAATGCACACAACTGTTTCCAGACCTTTCCACTTATCTCCAGTATCCCTCCTTAACATACCCCCAATGGAACCTGCCGTTTGCCTCACACAACCGTTTCATCACCGGCTTCCAGCCTTCAGAGCCCGGGTCACCCACCCTCCAAAGTCACATTTCATGTCAACTTCTTGTTTTGTTTTCATCTGTTCTACTGACATCTGGTCAGTCCCTCATGATTCCCTGTTAATTCTGTCAGCTAGGTAGCTCTTGCATTTGGCTGTGACTAAGTTGGGCAGCCACTCTCCTGTAAAGAAACATTAGCATGATAGTAGTCCCAGTGATGACTGGGAACACTGTGTTCCAAATGCTTCTCAGACACGAGCCTGTGTAATCTCATGGATGAGGTATGATCATTATCATACAGAAGGAACAGTCCAAATTATCTGAGACCAGAATCAGCACCGAGTGGAATTAAAATTTGCACTCTGACTGGCTGAGGAGTCTCTGCTCTTGAGCTCCCCACTTTATGCTCCCTTCCTCTCACTTACTGCCCCCTCATTTTGCCTTCCCAGCAGCCAGAAGGATTTTCCTCAAATCAAATATGAAGATACTGACTTTGGTGGATTCTATTTCACCGGTGGCCACAGTTCTCAGTAGACATTCTCTAACAGTACTGACAAGATTTCCCTACACTCCAGGCTGCATTGATGGAATGTCTTTATTATTACCAATGAAGCAGGGGCTAGGTAAGTTTATCTAAGAGTCAAACAGTACCTTTTTATTTTATTTTTTTACTTTGCAAACCACGAGGTCAGTCAGTTATTGTAGTGTAAAAGCGGTCACAGATACTATGTAAATAAATGGTAATGACTATGTTCAATAAAACTTTATGTGCAAAGACAGGTGGAAGGCTGGATTAGGTTCCTCCACCTCTGTACTCTACTGGAAGTTTGAGGAAGGGACAAAGGCTATGTCTATCATGTCCCCAATGTCTGTCTTTGTATGGAATTCCTCAAAAATTTTTATGGAATAAATGAATCCTAAAATTTGTGCTTTTGTAGTAAGAGAGACAGAGAAGAAAAGGAAAAGACAAAGAATGGAGAATATAGTATTGGGACCCAGAGGCTCGGATTAGCAGACAGACCCTTATTGGCAGTATTTCACGAATTCACTGGGGACATAACTATATTCTCTGCATGACACTGTACTCTAATGATATATAACAGGGCCAGAAAAATTGAATCTACTGGCTTCTCAAAGCCCGTATGTCGTTAACTGTGAAGGTAGAACCAAATACTAGAAGTCTGTCAAACCTCATGTCAATTAGGAATAATCATGTCAGCTCTTAATGTTATACGATTCAGAGAGCAGCTCTAAAGCAGTGCAATCCTTAACTCCCTTGGGAAACAAAGCTGTGCACGCCTCCTCCCGGGAGTAAATGAGTTAGGAGCCTCCATGACTCACGGTACTATAATAGTGGCTGACTTACTGTACAGCCAAAGTCAATGAATCACTGTTAACCAGGAAAGCAAGGAGAAGCAGAAGGCACTTTTGCAGGATGGTTACATTCACAAAGGTGAGAAGGACAGAAAAACCGCAACCACTTATCACCAGATGCTAACATGAAATAGAACTGAGGTCTACCTTACATTATAAAACACTCCCTGCACCCACCCCCCAAAGCCTTTTTATGTGTGCTATTTTTTTCCGGCATGATCATGCCTTAGCAAAGATGACACTAATCTAAAAGGACTATAAAAATGGTCTTTAGAGCAAATGACAGTAGTCTAGAGTGGGTATGAAATCATAGGTCCTGAGAAAGAGCTTATGTAGTCACAAGGCTCCTTGGTAAACAGTTTAGAAAAAGTGGCCAGTGCCGAACAGCATCATTCTCTGTGAGCCACAGAATTTCAAAAGTTTTATTTAGTAGTTAAAACCTCCCTTAACCAAAACAAAGTACACCAAAGAAAAATTTAAAAAGCTAAAAAAACTCAACCCTTTAACTGGGGAATTCACATCATTTCTTGGACTGCACTCACCACTCACAACAGAAGAAACAGGCAGAGAACCGGAAGGGAGGCTGTCAAAAATCAACCAGCTGCCACCAGCTTTAGAGGAAACAGTATGCTTGTAAGCGGGCCCCTCAGCCTCTACTCCACATGTGGCGGGAAGTGAATGGGAATGTAGGATGGTCAGGCCTTCGTGCTTGGTTTAACTATAGCTAGATGCTAAACTAACCTATCTGATAATATGCTGACCAGGCCTGCAAGAGTTTCTCCTTTCAGAGCGCTGAAAGTGGGTGGCATTGCAAGTTGTGGCCCTGCTGGGACGTGTGTGTGTGTGTGTGTGTGTGTGTGTGTGTGTGTGTGTACACATGTGCGCACATGTGTGTGTAGGGGGAAATTTGTGCTTAATCAGGGCTTAAAATTGATAAGTCCAAGATTAAATCAGCCCTTGAATATCTAGTACAGTGGTTATCAACTTGTGGTTGTGACCCCTTTGAGGTCACGTATCATATATTCTGCCTATCAGATATTTACACTATGATTCATTACAGTAGCAAAATTATAGTTATGAGGTAGCAACAAAATAATGTTATCGTCGGGGTCACCACAACACGAGGAACTGTATTATAGGGTCACAGCACTAGGAAGGTTGAGAACGACTGCTCAAAAGTATTATCTCTTGTAAGGTATGACCCGATTTCCAAACATATTTTAGACGCTTGAACCAGGAAGACACTTTGCCATGGCAACGTCTGTGTAAGGGGCTAGGGCAGAACGAGGTGTGCTTCTAGGTTCAGTGAATACAAAAATTCCATACAAGCTTTGGGTGTGACGTAGTAAGATAAAGGATGACATTATGACAAGGACCATCTATGGGCAGAAACGGACTCCCTTAGGAGAGGCTTTCTGTGAACTTGTGTTATTTTCAAAGTACCAGACTAAAAAGACTGGAGAAAAGTCTGTAGCTGATATTACGGTGATCACTTCACACAGAGAAACCCAGCTCAGTCACTCAAAAGACAGTGGTAGACTGTATCAGGGCAACAGGCTGAGTGAGTACTATACCTTAAAAGCCACTTCCTCAAATGTAACCCTGAGACCACAATGTTAAGATCCTGACTGTGGAGAACCTCCGGTTACGTTATATAGCTGGAGGTTACCCTTTTCACACGACTTTTCTCTCAAGACTTCCCCCACACTACAGGAAACGTACTCACAAGAGTTGCAACTAGCTGCTGCCAGTTTAAGCCCTGGGAAGATTGTTGTTGTTGTTGTTGTTTTTCCAAGTTTCCAGACAAATGAAGGAAATCAAAAATACATCCTATAAAGTCCATTCTATAGTATCCTGTACCGTGTGACAAGCACAAAAATGGCTATCTTCCTCAAAATTGGCCAAACTGTAGTTTTGACATTTAGCTGTCGGAACAAATGAAAACAGCTATTCCATGAGAGCATCCCAACACGTCCCACTGCTGTGCAGCTGGTCCAACCATCTTTGGGCTTCCTTGCATACCTCAGTATCTTTTGGTATTCCTTTCTTCGTTTAAAAGACACTCGGGACTGAACCTAGGGCCTTGCCCATGCTAGGTGAGTTCTTTACCACTGAGATCTTGGGTTTTTGAGATGGAGCCTCACTAAGTTGCCCAAGCCGGGTACAGAACTCACCCTGGAGCCCTGGCAGTCTCCAGAGTCACTGAAATCATAGGCCTGTGTGATTAGCCCAGCTTCATTTGCTGTTCTTAAATGAGGTATCCATCCGCACTGACACAACCATTTTCTCAAGTAACCTAAGAGTAATCAATCACACGTCAACAACAGAAGAGCCCAAGATGGCAAATTTAAAGGCTCTGGATCTTTGTGCTAGCTTTAACAGTTTCTTTTCCACTGTTAGAATAAGAAAATTTTGTGATTTTCCTGACTTCATGAGAAATCAAATATACTGAAATACTATACACTCAGTAGGAAAATGTCCATTATTTTTGGTAATCAACTAGTGGAGTGATGATAAACTCACTAAGTTATCTAAAATTATCTCCATTTTCTGGTGTCTGGTCCAAACATTGCTTTCAGCTATCTCCTCCTGGACACATCCGAGGCTGCATGCTCTGAGTGGCAAACTCATGCTCCCTCTTGAAGCGTGAGCCCATAAAAATCTATTTAGTAATTTATTATGGGGTACAGTGGAAATGCAGACTCATTGATATAGAACAAGGGAGACTCCAGTGCTGTTCCTGCGGGTCCAGCTGCCACTGTCCTGTCCAAGGAAAACAGAGAGCAGCCGCAAGCTGCTTCAGGCTGCTCGGTTCAGTCCTGGCCCCCAAGAGATCCCTTTTCCTCTGCTCTTAAGTGGTCATGTATGCAGGCAAGGCCCGCTCTAGCGCTACCTCAAAGCCATTGGCTAAACAGAAGAACTTCCCACAACACTCTCTAAGCATTTAAAATCATCTAAGAAACTAAGCAGGGGTTAAAAGCAAGTTTTTTCCTACTATTCAATTTGGTACAAAACCAACCAAACAAAAACCCATCAGGCCTGACAAGGCCTGGAAGATGGATGGCTCAGGAATAAAATGCTCACCTCATAAGCATGAAGGCCTAAGTTCAGATCCCTGGTACCCACGTAAAAAATCAGCTGTAATGTGCCTTGTCGGAGAGGAAAGGGTGGAGACAGGTGGATTCCTGGAGCTCATTGGTCAGCCACCCTAGCCCAAATGATGAACTTTAGGTTCAGTGAGGCCTTGAGCTAAAAAATTAGCGTGGGAGAGGGAGAGGTGGCCCAGGGGTTAAGAGCACTTGCTGTTCCTGCAGTAGACTTGGATCAGTTCCTAGCACCCACATGACAGCTCACAACAGCCTGTCATGTAACTAGATTCAGGGCATCCCAGCACTCCTGGCAAGCAAAACACTCATACACATAATATACAAAAAAATAAATCATATAAAAATAAAGGTGGGGAGCAATCACACAGACCTCCAGCCTCCACACTCAAGTGCATATGCGTATATGTACATGTGTACCACACATGTTAGCAGGTCCAAACAGCGTGCCCGCACACACACACAGTTACTGACATCATTTCTTTATGTTCTTTTGATGATAATTATGCCATGCTTACATTCCAGCTTTACATCAGGCATCATACAATTCTCAGTCATCTATCTCTCTTTGAAGAAACAACTTAGTAGGGTTTTGACACTGAACACTGTGATACTTTGTGTGTGGGGGAAGGCATCTCTTCCTTAGGGTTTTAGGAAAGCTACTTTTCAACTGGCAAGAAATAATTATTTTTTACTTGATCAGAATCCAACCCTAATGGACTAATATAAATGTATTTACAGAAGATGTATTTATTTGAAATATTTCAGAGATACAAGTTTATATTAACAACAGCAAAACCTTTAGAAATATAAAAATATTATTTTGTGGTTTTGTTTTTGTTGGTTTCTGAGACATGGTTCAGGCTGGCCTTGAACTTGCTATGTAGCTAAAGATAATCTTGAACTTCTGATCCTCCTACATCCAAGTGTTAGGATTATAGGCATGTGCTACTATGACATTTTTTTAATTCAATTTTTAAGCTTGAACTTTTGGAATTTTAGATTATTCCAGTGACTGAGTATGCTTACAAATATCTCTGGAAGTACTGTAACCAAGATGGGTCACCAATCCAGTCATTTATTCAGAAGTATACACTACATTTCTAAGCAAAATTTAGTATATCCAAATGAAAACTAAAGTAGTTTGAAATCATGAAAGTTATGTTTTTTAGGGGGGGGGGGAGTTTCAAGACAGGGTTTCTCTGTAGCTTTGGAGGCTGTCCTGGAATAGCTCTGTAGCCCAGGCTGGCCTCGAACTCTAAGAGATCCACCTGTCTCTGCCTCCCGAGTGCTGGGATTACGGGCGTGTGCCACCACTGCCTGGCGAAAGCTATGCTTTAAAAACAAAAAGTAAAACAAACAAACAAAACCACAGGGTCTCACTACATAGCTCTGATTATCCTGGAACACACAACTGTGTAGAACTCACAGAGATCCACCTGCCTCTGGCTCCTGAGTGCTGAAATTAAAGGCATATACCACTACGTCCAGCTGAAATTGTACTTTTTAAAAAGTTATGTTTAAAGTATCAAGTTGTGGAATTCTTAGTAACTTAAACTTTTAATTTTCAACATTAAAGTTATAGCTTGAAAGGAGATTCCCTCAAAATCTTTCACATTAACTCTGTCATCTGTAATGTTCTAGTCTGCAAATGTGAAATTGCCAACGAGCACACAGTAGTTCAAACCTGCAACTTAAACTAAGAAATCAGCTGGCAGGCTTCCCCCGACCCCCGTGGACCTGTGCATACTTCTGTCATTCTGGTCTTGCACTGCCTTGGTATCCACGTGTTTCTTCCTGGTCAGGCAGAAGACAGTGTATTTATCTGTGAGCCCCGAGACCTGGCAGACAGTGGGTTTCCAGTGCATGCTTGCTCGAGGGAGGGCTGAGTACATGGAAATAGTCTAGCTGTGGATTATCTGTTATTACAGTACTTCCTGGAATATAAACGGACTTTGGATACATTATCTTATGCTCGCTCGCTCGCTCGCTCGCTCGGTTTAAGCTAGTGCTTTGGGAATCTAAACGAGACCACAGCAAACGTTCCCTACACATCTAAAATTTGAATAATCCTTTTTAAAGTTTCTTCTTTTGTTTGAATAAATCTTCTCTGCAACTGAAATCTTAGTGCTTCACAGAAAAAAAAAAGTGCTTTATTTAAACACGAGGAAGTAAATCTACTGAGGCCGGTCCTAGTTTTCTAGACTAACTTATCTCACACGGAGCATCCTGCTGAATTTTATACTGCAGTTCATAGGACAGAGATGCTAAATGAGTCCAGAAAAATCTGATGTAATATTAGAGATAACAGATTTTTAAAAAAGTGAGAAAACAAGGCTAAAATATGGTTAATTTTTTTTTGTGGTAGGGAAAAACCACAAGCAACAAACTGATATTTTTAACAACAAAACAACTCCGCCTTTATTCATAAGGCTGTATTTTTTTGAGACTATGTAGCTCTGACTGACCTGGAACTCGATAACGTAGATCAAATTGGCCTTGAACTCAGTAGAGATACACTGGCCTCAGCCTCCCGAGTGCTGTTATTGGAAGTGTGCTCCACCACACCCAAAGACTAACTGACCAAGATCGAAGTTATTATCAAGGAAACTATCAGGAAGCTAGCAAGCGGCAGTAGTGGCGGCTCGCGTCTAACACCAGGAGGAGGCAGAGTCGCTCCTCTGTGAGTTCCAGGCCAGCCTGGTCTACAGAGCAAGTTCCAGGACAGCCACAGCTGTGGCAGAGAGAAAGAAACCCAAAACTAAAATAAAAATACCCAAGAAGCTTATGAAACACATACAATTTTTAAATAGTCGGGCGGTACTAGCGCACGCCTTTAATCCCAGCACTCGGGAGGCAGAGGCAGGCGGATCTCTCTGAGTTTGAGGCCGCCCTGGTCTACAGAGTGAGTTCCAGGAAAGGCTCTAAAGCTACAGAGAAACCCTGTCCCGAAAAACAAAACAAAACAAAAATGTATTTTAAAAGTCTAGTAATTTTTACCTTCGGGAATTCATGAAAATTCATGCTTTAATCCCCAAGATGAATCATAAATACACATATTGAAAGATATCTTATTGTGAGTATTTAATATTAAACAGGTAGCTGATTTTAAATAATTTTTAGGAGCCAAACAAACACAAGTATTGAATAAATGATCAATAACTCATTTCCCAATACGTTTCAAAAGATGTTACCAAATTGTATTTCTCAGCTTATGCTGACATTTTAGCAGTAAGGACACAGACTTTCAGAATACGGCTATAAATACAAGGTACAGAAATGTCATTAAAAACCCTCATCCAAGGTAGTAAAAGAGAATCATAATTTTTTTAAGAAACCATTGAAGGCTGTAGCATAGTTTTTTTGTTTTTTTTTTTAAACTCTCTGTGTTAGAAGCCAAGAGTCTCTAAAATTGTAAAGGAAAGCTCCTAAGTAGAACTTTCACTTTATAGATGATATATAAGCTACATGGAATATTTGAATAAATTTGCCAATACTTTATAGTAAATCTTAGCAGAGTATTTTAGAATGAGCTGTCTGAAAAGTAAGAAAGATGTTTGGGAAAAGTGAAGAGACTAGTGGAAAAAAATTACAACAAAGCAATGGGATTTTAAGATAAAATCTGTGAAGATTTTAAAGCAAATGAATAATGTATGCATGAATATATATTATGTATGCACACGAGGAGAGGAAATATACATTTTAAGACCAAACAGTTTAGAAAGAAGGGAAATTAACCCTGCTGAATAGACCCTTCAGAAGAACAATCAAGGCGTTTCATCAGGTACTGAAAGGAGAGGGCACTTAAGGCTGAACTGATGGAGATGAGGCCACATCCGCTCAGCCCACCCGCACCATGTGTTAGGACTTTGTTTCGGCTTGTGCCAATCAACTCTATTTTCTTACCTACAATTGCTCAGTAAGATTCCATTCCCCCTTCACTCCACTTGGTAACTCATCTTCTCAAAGCCTGTTCTCAGTATTAATCCCTGGAGACCATATTCCTCTCTCTCTCTCTCTCTCTCTCTCTCTCTCTCTCTCTCTCTCTCTCTCTCTCTCTCTCTGTGTGTGTGTGTGTGTGTGTGTGTGTGTGTGTGTGTGTGTGTCCTTTGATTCTTATTTCCAATATCACATTCAATTTTGTAATTTAGTATCACTGGAAGGCAAGCAGACAATTGAGTTCTTAATCCTCCTTCCCACCTGGAAAGTCCAGTGATGCTACATAATGATTTCCAATCTCCCTGAAAGTCTCATAGAAAAATTATGACACCAACGGAATCCTCAATGTTCCTTACAACATTTAGGAAAACACTTTACCCAGGGAGAGTAAAATGAAGTCTAATGTGGCGATTGTGTTGGGAGAGGAATGTTTGATGTCCTCTTGAAAACGAAAAGAGCAATGTCCTGTTGTCCCTCTGGGAAGAGTCAAGAACGGAATACAAAGCTCCCCCATGACCCCGGGACTATTTCTGCAGCTGCGGCTGGATAAAGCAGCCTTTGCTGAGAGCTTCCTTGGCTCTGCCCTGATGGCTGGGTCCACAACAGGTCAAGAACAAAGGCTGCAACAGGAACGTAGCAACACGTACGCTTCAACTGGTGTAAAATAATCTCCTCTCCCAAATCTGGGGGAAAAAAGGAAAATCACGCCAAGGAAGAACATACTTCATTGTGTAGGGTAGATGTGTCATTCTGAAGCAGAGCAAAGCTTTACTACCGTGTTATGACCAGGACGAATCTAAGGGGAGTATGACACAGTAATATAATCAGATGAGACCGAAACGTCACAACGTAGATCAGGTTGTTTGTGTCATAAATGTCTTGACTTTTTTTTTTTTTTTCTTTTCAAGTCTCAACAGGCCTGATCTCAGGAGAAAATGCTTGGCCAATTATTGTCTAGTTTGTCCCAAGTGTTCTGTGGCCTTCAAGTTAGTATAGAAACATCATTAAAAGACACATGAACCATCTTTTTACTTCTCCTATTATGTATTTCAGTTTTCTGATATGCCAGATGCTCTACCTCTAGGGAAGAAGCAGGGCCTATCCAGGGAAAGCTGTGGCCTGGGGCCACAAGATGGAAGGGTGGGTCCACTGATGATGAGGAGACACGAGAGAAGGTGGTGATAGTGTCTGGATAGCACAAAGGCAACAGAGCAGAAGCTGAGAGCTGAACTAGTTCCTCCCAGGCCCTTTGGAACTGTCAGGGGGTCCAGATGTCATCCTTGGATACTGGAACCATGGGACTGGACACATCCAATCAAAGCAAAGCACTCTAGTGTAGCAGACGAACCAGAAGGAAGATAACTTAAGAGGTTTTTGGAGAGCTAAGGAAAAAATATGAAAAAACACGCTAGAAGACAGTGTGAGAGAATTTCAAGAAATGAGTGTCCAACGGGCCTAACAAGTCTGGGCATGATTGTGGTCTTAGGGTCGTACCCTGCTCTGTCGGAAACAAAGGCCACCCACCACATTTTACAAGCAGCACTTAGCTTCATCTTGAACGCAAACACAAGCCAACTCCACACCTTGTATATGTAGACAACACCTCCTTTTCAATACCACCCAGCAGTCCCAGACCAATAAAGAAGTTATTCCAAAAGCAAAAGGTCAGTTGGAACCAATGGACACATGGGCATATTAATACCACCCCAGAAAAACCAGGCTGGAGAACTAACTGAGCGACAGAGGGGAACAACAAGCTCACCCCACGAGGAACACAGAAAGGACGTGATCACCCAGGGTCCGGCTGCAGAGAAGTTTAGCTTTCCCAGGAGCTCCAGGTAAGCTCGGTCCTGGGCGTTATTTGTTTAAGAAGACGATGCTCCTGCCCATCTCTCAGGCCAACCTCAGGCAGCAGCACATCTTGGTCCAGTTTCTCCCTCTTCTCTCCAGGTCTTGTCTCAGTGTCATTTACACGGATCTGCGCTCCCACCTGCTCTGGATGTTGCGGTATTAATTCCCTGGCTTCTCCTCAGCATGGTTCCAACTCCCCAACTGCCCTTCATGCTAGTTTTCCTTCCTCAACCAGCACAAAAGCTCTAACTGAGAAAAGCCTTACACACTCTTCTCGCCTTTTCATAGTACGAGTGCCCGATCAGAATTGAGCCCTCCTTGTGTGTTTTTTTGAGACAAGGTTTCTCTGGGTGACAGCCCTGGCTGTCCTGGAACTCAATCTGTAGACTCAGCTGGTCTCGAACTCACAGAGCTCCACCTATCTCTGCCTCCAGAATGCTCGGACTAAAGGCGTGCACGGCCACACCACCACTCAGTTGAACCCTCATTTTTATAATCATTTAACAACAATGTCAAAGCATTTCAAAAAAGACTGTTGAGAATGACTTACACTTTCTAGGAGCTGAGAAATTTACACAAATAATTAATTTTTGGAGCCTTTAAAAGCCAATTAGCATATCCACTGATGTATCTTCCATCTGTTTTTTTAATTACATTATAAAGTCTGGCTTTGGCATCCACTCACGCCAGAGAAATAGCCAACTGCGACATTGAGCAATGAAATCTGCCTTGTCAAAGCTTCTCTGCTCCTCAGTGTGTTAGGTTATAATTTCTCTTGACAGCATGTGAAAAAAGGGAGGAGGAAACATTTCCAGTCATTTTGCACAAAGTAAATCAGTCTTTCTCAAAATTAAAGACTAAAGTGTTTTCTGTCCTATGTTAAGCTGGCTATTCTGAAACACTGACTTCTGAGCAGTCAAACCACCACTAAAGAGGACCCAAGCCTTTTTATGACCAACAGGATGGCTGAGGCTAGGAGTGTGCCCATGACTGTATCTTCATCCACAGTCTACTCTAAGAAGGACCTTATCAAATACTTGTTTCCACAGAGACGGTGAAAGACCATTACATCATCCTGAAGGACTTGCTGTTTCTTAGGACAGGCTAACTGTGCTTAAGACTGGAGTTCTAGGGGCTGGAGAGATGGATCAGCAGTTAAAAGCACTGGTTACTCTATCCAGACGATCCAGGTTCAATTCCCAGCACCCACATGGTAGGTCACAACTGTCTGTAACTCCACTTCCAGGGGATCTGACACCTTCACACCAATGCACATAAAATAAATAAAGATCACCCAGGGTCTGGCAGCAGAGAATTTTAGGTGGTAGTTTATTTCTTCCCCTGTAATGTAAAAATGTAACAATCTGGAGAAACAAAAGCGCCCCCCCCCCCAAAAAAAAGATAAAAACCCAAACCAACTAACAAACCAACCAAAAACCCTACAGAATACTTATCTACAAATGCAAGCAACACTCCATTCTTTGGGTCACAGCAGAAAGGTCCCAGTGAAAACTCCAGGGGAACCAGAACAGGATCGGAACTGAACAGTGAAAGGAGATATTAAGACTGCTTTGGCAGAGTGTAGGGACACACCACTCTTATACGGATTCACAACACACCCCCATGGTTGGGCATGGTTGCGCATGCCGGGCAGGACCTAGTCACTTCCACCTAGTCATTTCCGGGTCAAAATGTCTCACGTGACCAGGACCCCCGTGGCTTTGTGTGGTTGTGTATGGAATAGCTACATGGGCCTGTGTGCGCAGGTGCGGCCCCGCGTCATGATTCCCGGCCCCACTTTACTCATGTGTCTTTCCACAGGCCTGTGCACGTCTGTCTCTCTACCTTATCATAATAAAATTCTTGTTAGTGGATTCTGTCATGTTTCGTGACGTTTCCTCGCAGAGTAAGAGCAAAAAAAAAAAACCCCAACACACTCTAATGACAACTTTTAGGAGGTGGAGGCAGGAGGATTGAAACTTCAAAGGCAGCCTGAGCTATCTGAGACCATCTCAAAACAACAATAATAAAACAAAAACAGACGTAGCTTTTACAGAGAATGATGATTCAGGATGTTTTCTTAAGCCCCGATTTACTAGGAAGTAAATAGATTCTGTTTAGATTATCAAAACATTACAATTTTGTTGCAGTGAATTTTAAATTAATTTCTATGTCTTAACCTTGCTAACTACCACTTTTTAGGTGGTAGGAAAACAACAGTTAGATTTTATTCTAGTGCTGTTCAAAATACTTACACTTCTTTCTAGAACACCTTACACGCAATTGAAGTGTTTATTTCAGGAAACTCTGGGTATTTTAAGAGACACTAGCCGTTGAGCAATAGGAACAGCTCCATCCACTGCTCGAGAAACAAGCCAGTTTCATAAGAGGAGGCATTGTAAGAAGGTTCGGTCACCCAACCTTCTGCGTGTGTGCTTGTGTGTGTGCGCCTGCTGAAGCCTAGGACCACGGTCATGCTAGGCAAGTGCTCTGTCCACTGACCTACATCCCAATAGCCAACACCTATCTCTTTTCACCCCTCCAGGAACTCCTTGCCTGAGGTACCATAAACCCTCAGGTTACAGATAAGAACTGGGAGAGCGGCTCTCTGAAAGCCTTATCAAGAGGCAGTAAGGATGGGAGTCAAACACAAGGTCACCAGCTCCAGGGCTCATGTTCTTAATGGTCTGTTCTCTTGATTCCTCTTGACTATGAAATCTTAGACCTAGAAATATATTTCTGGAAGATAATTCTAATTTCAGAAATGACATTATGCATAAATGTTCACCAAAAGAATGGGACAGTCAAGAAATTAAGCTACAATTAACACAGCTGAAAAGTACATCACTTTTAAAAATTGAAGCAAAAATATTTTTGTTAAAAGTGTCTGTTCATTTTAAGGGTAGAATACGTACATGGGCTACACATAATGCTGACACTATATGATTCCAAACATACAACAATAAGTCAACAGAAGGAAGCAAAGTTTGCAGCTTTTTCCAGTGGTAAGATTACCAGTACTTATTTTTCTTCTATCTCGGCTTTCCTTATTTTTTTTTATATTGAATGCACTTATATAACTCTCTTAAACTACTAAGCTTATTGTTGAGCTTGTTTTAAAAATTATTTATCCAGAAGAAAACTGGCCTGTTTAAAGTCTAAGTTAGAAACCCAAGGCTCCCACTCTCAACCCTGTAAGGAAGTTCTTTGTCACAGTAGACTGTAAAATTTGTTGACTGCCAAAAAGATCGTCCTACAAAATGCAAGGACCAAGCAGAAAACAATTCTATGAGCAACTGGGAAGGGCTCAGGGGCCCAGCATGGAAGCATTTGGTTGGAGGTTCACAGACAGGGCATAGGTAGGAATCCCCCTCCCCCCATACCTATTATTATTATTATTATTATTATTATTATTATTTAATTTAAGAAGACAAGATTAGGCAGCACTAAAAATAACTACCACCACAAAATAACAATAAAACTCAAAACAAAACCCAAATCACCCTCATGCATTTCTCTTTTCACAAACAAAATCTCCTGTGGCCCAGGCTTGGCCTCAACTAGCTGTGTAGCTGCGGATGACCTGATCCTCCTGCTTCCATCTCATTGCTCTAAGCAATTTTTTCCCAAAGGCCTAAAAATAGAAGGATGCTGTGAAGTAAGCTATTAATCATTCAAACATCAAATATCAACCACAAAGAGATTTACACTGTGTGATACCTTCAGCATGAGGCATTCGGAAGCCAGAAACCCGAGGCACACAGCACAGTGTCTTAAATGAAAACAGATTTTGTTTTAAAAGCAGGTGAATTCTTGGCTCTTGACTGAGTTCTCCACTTATATGTGCTCCCGGCTCAGTTTTCCTCAAGACATCGCTGTTAAGGTTAAGACAGTAATAGAGACTTGTGGGTCCTGTAGACCTCCCCCACACAAAAATTACAGGCCGCTGCCATTGCTCTTGGTCGCCCCTCAGAACCTGATGGTAAGATCCCGCTGCTGAAGACATCACATTCGGGAGTCACAACAGGAGAAAATCAAGCCGGCACTAACCGGAAGCCCCGCCTCTCTAACTGGAAGCCCCTCCTCCCCAAACCGGAAGCCCCGCCTCTCCTGGCTGCTTTCATGGTGCTGGGAGGTGCTATGCATTCTACCAATGGAGCTGCCTCCCGAGCCCGGATACATACTTTGTCTTAAACAAAACTATAAAGAAACCTTAAAGCTTTATTCTTAGCACTAATCATGTCAACATTATACTTCCAAACCGAATATACAAATTCATTAATTAGGAGTAAAACTGTTGATGAGATACAAATATTAAAAATTAATGCTACGTTTCAATTAGAAATCTCAATGTGATTTTATGAGAAAAAGAACTAAACACATTTCCTTGCTAGGTATACTGGAAGAGTCTAGAAGCAAAAGGTATGCTGAGCACTCAGATCTCAGAATACTGTCTCCCACCAAATGGAACAAGTCTCCCTTGGGCAATTTTAGGTCACAGGCAGAAAATTATAAGGTAGGTGGATCTGGCTGTTGGAAAGAAAATGGCACTGAGAACTCTGGGGAGACCTAGTCGAAGCGTGGTAGTTAAAGGGAAGAATTAAGTATTTACCCTGACTTTTCAAAAGTAATTGTAACTCATTTATATTTGACGAAGGAACAGTGCCCTTTACAAAAGGCCAGCTAACTGCGGTAGTCAGAACAATACAGTCTGATGGGAACTTAAGCAAATTTCTCTTTAAAAAGCTTACAGAAAAAAAAAAAAAATAACATTGAAACAAGCTTTCCAGGTGATTATGACGATCAATTAGCTTGTCAAATTTTCGACTGCGTGGGGTTTTCTTTATGAGAGACAGGTTTATTCCAAAAGTGAAGTAAAGAAATTAATTCCTAAAGAAAACACACGATACAAAGTGGTATCCAGTTATTTTAAATTTAAAAAAAAAAAAAAACAAAACCAAAACCCAGCACTTTAATTACTAGACAGTTACATCGAAGTTAGAGTGGTTTTATATGAAAGGTATTATATGTAACTCAAAGTTTACTTATAAAAAAGTTATTCTTCAAATACTACTTATTCATCAAATTTATTGAACATTTACTATGTTAGAACAAAGCAGGGAAGTGGAGGATATGTCTCAGTGGTTTGGAGAGCTTTTTTTTTTTTTTTTTTTTTCAGCGCACCTGAGCTCAGTTCTCAGCACCCGTATGAAGTGGTTCACAACCGCAGGGGATTGGACGCCCCCTTCTGGCCTTGGTAGGCATTCTTACTCATATGCACACACCCAAACACAGACACTAACACATAATTAAAACAAAATAAACCTTTGAAAAAATGAACACGGCAGGGAAATGGCATTTAAAAGGGGTAGGAGGCCTAATGTACTTAAGACACAGTGAATAGGGCTCAATGCAGAATACAGACCCTGGTCTGAGTGCTTGATAATTATTGTAAGTATTAATAGCAGTTTTAATAGAATTAAAATTCTAAGGAAGCATTTAGAATGGAAAGCCTGACTTCCTTGCTTCAAACTGTAATTTCACTAAACCCTGAACTTAAACTCATATCAAACATAAGTCTGGGGCAGTGAAACAAACACTCCTGCACATGTCAGTGAGGGTCCCCAGACCCCGAATCTCGGGATGCTGGGGGCAGCTCCACTCTCGGCACTGTGACAGCTCTTGTGTGCACAGGAAGCCAAGCTCACACCGAGCACACACACTGCCTCTGGGAGGCTCTGTTCCCTTCCTACCAATTCATCTTTATTGTACTGTGTAAAGATAACGGCTGGTGACGGAAGGGAAATAGAAAAATGAACCCCACCCCTACACACACACACACACACACACACACACACACACACACACACACACGCCGCACACAACTCCAAACATGGCGTTTTCACTGCTCATGGAGGAAACCACTGTAGATAATAAAGTCGTGAGAACAGTTCCTGGCTCCTTTTTTAAGCCATACTAAAATGTAAGCACATCTGTCTTATGATCAGTCCCTCTGAACAGCAGGAATGATTAAAGTGCAGGAGAGGCTGAATAAAATGGAATTACATTGTACTGAGGTAACTGTAATGACTTTCAATCTTTGCCTGTGTCAGATTCATCACATCACGGCAACTTAGTACTAGTCAGAGTGGATCTTAAAAGCTGGCCATATATACCACTTTTTAACTTCTCCTTTTTTAGCTTTCATTTTCATCATTATCTTATGTGTGTGCTTTACTTGCATACATGTCTGTGTACATGCATTCATGGTGCCCTCAGAGGCCAGAAGAGGGTGTGGGATCTCCTGTTACTAGAGTTACAGACAGTTGTGAGCCGCCATGTGGGTGTTAGGAATCGAACCTGAGTCCTCTGGAAGAGCAGCCAGTGCTCTTAACCACTGAGCCATCACTCCAACCCCTTGCTTTTTAACTTTTCAAAGAAAGTTTAAATGTACTTTTTTTTTTTGTTTTTTTGGTTTTTTTTGGTTTTTCAAGACAGGGTTTCAATGTGTAGCTTTGGGCCTTTCCTGGAACTCGCTTTGTAGACCAGGCTGGTCTTGAACTCACAGAGATCTGTCTGGCTCTGCCTCCCGAGTGCTAGGATTACAGGCGTGCGCCACCACCGCCCAGCTAAACGTTCTTATATTACTTATATTAATAACTCTTACATAGCTGACATTGAAATCTTAAGATTCTCACTAAATTATAGAGCATTTTTTAAGTTTAAAGAGTTTAGCTCAGTGACAGGGCACATGGATAGCTTGCTGGAGACTCTGGCTACATCCCTGGTACAAAAATAAAATGAACTCAAATCGCTGGGCAGTGGTGGCGCACACCTTTAATCCCAGCACTCGGGAGGCAGAGGCAGGTGGATCTCTGTGAGTTTGAAGCCGGCCTGGTCTACAGAGCGAGTTCCAGGAAAAGCTCCAAAGCTACACAGAGAAACCCTGTCTTGAAAAAACAAAACAAAACAGAACTCAAGGCTAACAGTAAAACAAGTATAAAATAAGTTTTCTACTGATGGTTAATCCATTAGTCTTAAAGAAAAAACAAACTCTAATTTTATTTCATTTACTTAATTAGTTTTTCACCAAAGGACTGATTATGTGTCTCAGTACTAGTGTGGTTAAGAGCTCTATTCTATTTGAAAACTTTATCTTAGCACTGGCTAATTATTGTACTCCTGTTAAGTCTTCTCGAGCCAGAGAATAATGTCATCAAGGGAAAGGTTTTCCCTGTCTATTTTCTGTTATATCTTCAGCACGTAGTAGACAGACTATTGTTGAATATAAATAAAATACAAAATACTGAAATGACCAAGCACTCACTGAGGTGGTGGTCGGTTGAAAAGCGTGGTGACGCATCTATCATGGCATATTGCATATGGCTTACTCTCCTAGTCCAGTTGAGAAACTGGGAACTGCAAGAGCATGAGAAAAAGAGACAGATGGAGAGACAGAGTGAGAGAGACAGACAGACAGACAGACAGACGGATGGAGAGACAGAATGCTGCTGGATGAAATAAGACCGAATGAATCGCGGGTAGTACTGGGTAACCGCCAACACTGGAAAGAATACATACACTTGTCTTTAAGACATTTTAATATTCATTCTAAAGTTAACTGAGTAGAAACTGTATTTCCCTGTCATTATTTAGACAACAGAGCTAATTTCTCTATACTCAGCACAATGTGGACACTAATGGCTAACTACAGAAGCAGGAAAATAGTTGGTTGAGAAAGTTGCCCGGTTGTTCTTCCTGGTGTACGTGGATGGAATACACTTTAAAGAGCACACACAAACTCCTCAGGAGCCACTGCTGGATACTGTTTCCCTGGCAAACCATGCGGAATAATGAGGAAGAACTTCAGGTGTCACACCAGCTTGTTATCCCAAATAACAACACTTTCTAAAATCCTTTTAAGGAACTTTTTGCTTTTCAGAGACCATTATTCCACCAGATTCCATTCCTTCTCACCTTTATTCCATTAGACTAGTAATTGGAATAAAACCACCTCCTCATCCTAAAATTAAAAAAAAAAAAAAATGAAAACAAGTCTGGGGAAATCAAGTAAGGCCTTGTTATTTTTGAGTATCTGAAGCCATGTGTCACCCCCGAGTGAAGACTTCTTCCTTAGAGGAAGCCACTGTGTAAGACTCAAGGAGAGTAGGATTTGTGTACTATTGTTTAAAATTTTAAACCAATTCAACTCACCTAGTGAACAGATAAGATACTGGAATTTAATCTGTCTTGCCTTCTCTCCAGATGCCAAGAGGAAATTTAATAAAGGGATATGGTTACAAAAATTAAAGTTATTAAGAAATCTAATCAGTTTATGTTTTTTGACAGTATTTTATAAACACCTTTCAGAACCCTCCGAATTTTTTAAAAACTACAAATTAAGTTTACCAAACCACCCTTTAATAACTGGCAGAGTGGCAGCAAGCTTGAAAAGTATCTTGACCTCTCCAAATCTGCACAGAAACGGATAAGCACCCAACTTCATAGTCCTGTGTATCTTTAAGGAAAATCATAATTGGCAAAACCACCCCCTTACCATCAAAGAAATGCATAAGACAAACCACTAGTCATCACTAGTGACTGTGTTGAGAAACACAGTCACTAAGCCCAATTTAAGTATGGAAGTTATTCAGAGTAATTTGTGTAGTTGTTGGTGGGTTAACAGAAATTTATTTTGAGCATTAACAGAAATTTATTTTGAGCTGTATATGGTGGTTCCTAGAAAGCCAACATCTGGGGAATGTTACAAGTTCCAGGCCATTTTGGGCTACGCATAGAGACCCTGTGTCAAAACAAATAAAAAATATACAAACTAAAATATACTTTTGACATCAACTCTATTTCCCATAGATGCTGTGGAATAATCTTTCTGAACACTGTGAATATGTATTACTCTCATTGGTTAATAAAAAATTGACAGGCCGGTAGCTAGGCAGGAAGTATAAGTGGGACAGCCAGACACAGAGGACTTTGGGAAGGAGGAAGGGCAGAGTCAGGAAGACACCAGCCAGCTGCCTAGGAAGCAGGACATATAGAAAATGAGGTAACAAGCCATGAGCCACATTGCGAAACATAGATAAGAAATATGGGTTAATTTAAATGTAACAGTTAGCTAATAACAAGCCTGAGCTATCGGCCAAGCATTTATAAGTAATGTTAAGCCTCTGAGTGGCTACTTGGGAGCAGGCAGTTGGGAGAGGAAAACTCCACCTATGCATAGATATTAAAAATGTATGAAGTACTAATGGGATAAATTAGTGGCTTTTACCATGTCACGTGAAATTTATGTTTTCTAACAGAAGAGGGTGAGATGCTACATTACTTTTATTGCTCTGACCAAATACCTAACAGAAGCAACTTACTGGGGGGGGGGGGGAATTCTTCAGGGTGAGGGTTTCAAGCTATATAATAGTGTGAAAGGTATGGCCCAGGGCTTGGTCCATGGCAGCAGAAGCATTCAGCAGTGGCCCTTTACCTCTCCACAGAAACAGAGGGCTCAGGAAGGAACCAGAGCAGACATGACCTTCAAAGCACACCTACACTGACCCCTTTCTCCTAACTTGGCTGTGGTGTTAAGGATTCCACAACTTCCGCATACAGTGGCACCAGCTAAGGGCCAGCCTAAGCACAGGGACCCTTTATATTCAAATCATAACAGATGCATAATTTCCACTTTGAGCACTTTTTCTCACAGTAATGACAGGTTACTGTACCAAGCTATCCTTATTGACACACTTGTCCTAACTAACAGTCACATATGTAAAAAGGGCAATGACTCTAGTTGACTGTGGCACCTGAAAAATTAATCCACGAGACTGTCACCTATACAATTTGTATGGATTTTTTTTCTTTTCATTCTTAAAATTTATTTATTTATTTATTTATTTATTTATTTATCTCCCCCCCCCCCCCCCCCCCGGGAGCTGGAGACCAAACCCAGGGCCTTGCGCTTGCTAGGCAAGCACTCTACCACTGTAGATGTCACCATCTTGTTAAATAAGAAACACAGAGCCAATTGCAGAGTTAAAAGCCAAGAGGTCAGAGCAATAGCTAAGAGCTGAAAACCTTACCCTTCACTGCTGCTCTGTCTTAATGTGGTGGTATTGTGTTCCCCACAATATTGTGCACCCTAATAAATTTATCTGGAAGATCAGAGAAACAGAACAAGCCATAGCTACCTCACCTCTCCAGTTCCTCAGCTGGTCTTGTTTCCTCAGACTGCAAGCTTCTGAGCCCTCATCCAAATGGATCTCAGCTGAACTGTGCTGCTCAAAGCCTAAAAGCGTAACCAGCCAAATGCTTCTAGTTTCTGGTCTTAATGCCTTATATATCTTTCTCTTTCTGCCGTCACTCCCTGGGATTAAAGGCTCGCTTTCTGGGATTAAAGGCGTGTGTCACCATGCCTGGCTATTTCCTATGTGACCTTGAACTCACAGAGATCTGCCTGGCTCTGCCTCCCGGGTGCTGGGATTAAAGGCGTGCACCACCACCACCCAACTTCTGCTATGGCTTGCTCTGACCCATTTTCTAGCCACCATTTTTGGCTCTGTATCTAGTGGCTGTCTGTTCTCTAATAAATTTATTAGGGTGCACAATATTTTGGGGAATACAATACCACCACAACCACTGAGCTAAATCCCCAACCTCCCTTTTTTTTCCCCCATAATGGTACAATTCTCTGTAAACTGGGCTAACTGGCCATGTTTTTCTTTTAGTGTTCTCAGAGTAAATGGTTTACAGATATGAAATGTAACCAAAGATGAGACTCAGATCTCCCATGGATAACCTAAACTGTAATGCAAATATATAATAAAAACAGTATACCAGAAACGCAATTCACAAAACCAGGAAGTGTACCAATCTCAATTCAGAAACCCTCACAACCAAACCCCTAGGAAACACACCCATCACAGACTTGTCCCATAGAGGAACCACATGCTAAGTGCTTGCCAGTGGACCTATGCTAGTAGACACTTTCATACATAACTATCTCACAAAAATCTTCTTGACAACTATAGTTTTTAAGCAGGAAGGCAGTAGAGCTTGGCAGGTGAAATAATTTGTCTAGGTCAATGTATTTCTTCAGTGAGAAAGCCAAGTTTTGGACATAGACATCTTTGACATCAAACACCTCCCTGAAATCTCCAGACTTAAGAACTTCAAGCATTTGCATTTTTGTATAAAACATTTCATTTATATTCTACTTTGAAATGCTTTGAAGATCTGTAAGGTTTAAGTTTAGCTTTGCACTCTTTAGGAAGAAAGTGTCTCAAGGCAATTAGTGGTTGGAACAATATTAAGAGGAGAGGACACACTGTATAGATAGCATTACAGTTTGCTTTAAAGCCAGTTTCTAGGAGCTGCAAGTTGGTAAAATGAAGCTGGTCTCATCCAGTTCAGTCCTAGCTACTAAACAGTTTCCAAACAATAGTGGCTTTTATATGCACCTTGAAAAAACTCCTTGAGCTGGATGAGGCTCTGCATCCTAAACTCAGGTCTCTGGGTCAGCAATGGACAGCTCTGGGTTAGTGCAGTTGCTCCTAGGCTTTGAAAGGGTTAAAAGCAGTAAAGCACAGGCAGGGGATTCATTGGGAACCACGTGAGTGCTTGGATCCGCCCCTGTAACTTCTTTTGTACCACCCCTGAGCTTTGAGCACTGCTGGTCCTAGAATTAGAAGCAATCAACGCCATGGCATCTGCCCTTTGCTTGGATTCCAGTGGAGTACAAGGAGTCAGATTATGATAAGGTTACAGAAAGGAATGGGTCCACACGCCCAAACCACAGCTTGGCTACACACACTGGCATATGGCCATCACCAAGGCAGTGGGTGTATTCCTGAAATACAACCACAGGCTGGGTGCCAGGGTGAGTTGATACTGCCTCTGCTATTTGAAAGGTATTGAAGAACATTGTGGGAAATGCTGTCCAGCTACTGGAGTTAGAAAGAGTCTAATTTAAAAAAGAAATCCATAAAGCTGTTAAGTCTGGGAGTAAAATGAAGACAGGCTGACAGGCTTTCCATCAAAGCATTCTACAGACTCGGTGCCAACCACCAGTAACCTGACTCCACCAGGCTGGGGAACCTCCATTTAGACCAGTGGGTGGAAGAACTTTGCTGGTGTCCTGTGTGTGGGCCCCAAACACTTAACTTTTCCCTAGGGCTAAGCTGGGTCTTTCACTCCCTTTTCTGTACAAAGACTTCTTAAAATTCAGTGTTCTCTTAGTCCCCACAGGCTTGATTTCATCACACGGAGACCTTGACCTTTCTTCTTAAACACACTTTGCACCCCAAGGGGCAGGCAAGTTAGAGATAAGAGATTGGAAGCCACCCTGACCTTAACAATGTGATCTCCACTAATGCCCAAGTTAATGACTTCTCAAAATAAAGCCGAGGCTATCAGAACCCAAAGGTTGAGATACTTACTACCATAGAGACTCCTGAGTTACAAGAGCTTTAGAGCAGACCTGTAATCCTAATCCCTGGGAAACAGAAGAACGAGGGGCCAGGAGGCCAAGGCCAGCCTCAGCTATAAAGAAAACTTGAGGCCAGCCTGGGCTACGTGGCATCCTGTCTCAAAACAAACAAACAAACAAACAAACAAAACCCAAACAAACAAACAACAAACAAACAAACCTGGGGTGTACTGACCCTTGTTTTGCAAAGCAGAAATTGTCTGGGGTTTATCAACTTTGCCTGGAGCAACAGAAAAGTCCCTACATTAACTTTATGAATGTGGGGTGGAAAAAGTCCATTTAAGTTTATCTAAAAGTCCTCAGTCTAAAGCTAAACGTTCTAGAAAAATTATGAGGAATCCTTTCAAGTCATAATGGGAAAAGATATTCATATAATTTACTCCAGGAGAGAAAAAAAATAAAGACTTTTAAAACTGAAGTTGTGATGTATAAGCATAGTGGACAGCAAATGAGTAGACATACTATGCTGTACGCTTGTCAGTTTTTCAATTTTTACCTGCAGTAGTTTTTTTTTTTTTTGTAATTTAATCTTTAATTTCATAAGACTGAATTTTTTAAATAGCATTTTTAGTTCACAGACCTTCAGGATTACTTAGAAATAATTACCATATAGTCATCAAATTACAGTTTTCAGGGCATGTGCCAAGGGTGTCCCTTGAGAGCAAAGGCCATGTAATGAAAATCTCTCTCTAGGACTCTTATGGACAATGTATCTCCATCCATACTATTTACCACGGCTCAGTGGCCTCAAGGGTCATTATCTTGTTGCCTGAGCAGCTCCACAAACATTACTATAGACAGAAGTCCCTTTTCTTGTGTACTTCTAGCCTGGTTCTCTATCTTTCTTGGCAAGCAAACCCTTGAGCCCAACAGCCACCAGGACAAAGGACCTTTGGAAAACTCAGATTCCAGGGGAGCTGAAGGCCACTCATTTCACCTGAACTAACCCCACCTGAACAGCACCCAGAGCTCAGGATCAGGTTTATCAGCTTTATTTTCACAATAAAAACACTGTCCTACGCAAGAAGAGGAAACGCTAGTCAGGGCAATGTAAAAAGAGATATCTTTATCTCTTCTTGTTTCAAATAAGGATACTGAATGCTAAGAAAAAAACAAAGCCTTCCAAATAGGGGGTTTCCATTTTAGTTATCTGGTTACCGTATATGACTGATAAAATACAAACATGCCCATTTTTTTCCTCAGGTAGTTAGGAAACTGGAAGTCGGGCCAATGCTCCCTGTGCGTTGTCTCCAGTTATAGCCATGTGCCCAAACCAATCACCTTCCTAAACCGAACACACATAAGTGAGAAGTGATGATGACAAATATTAGTATTTGCCATACACGCCATTAAACATTTTTGGCTCTTCATCTCCAAGACTCCTATTTTCGAAGAAGTGACTGTTCTCTAGTTAATGCCCTGTGGCCCACAGGACACACAGAAGCACCAGCCACACCTGTAGTGCCTTTGTTACACTATGTCAATAAGCCCCGTGGGTATGTCAACATACTGCTGTCATTTTATCTCAGCACACTAGCGCACTGTACCACACAACTGCGCTCCAGCGACAGTCAACGCAGCCAGACAAGGGAGTGAGTCAGAGACTGGGTGGGGAGCCCCGAAAGGAGCCTGGGCTACCCCGCCCGGATAATCCACCTCTTCCTTTTTCTGTGTGCGTTTTCCAGTTTCTAGGGAGTTAGTTCAGATTCAAACCAGAACTTCTTTTAAGTAGAAGCTATCCATCCATCCTAACTGATCACTGGTGAAAAGGCTTTACTTGACACTTCTGTTGATGTATCTGGTATTTCATGAACATGGGTATAAAGAATCATGAAAATATCCAGTAGTTAAATTCACTTGACTTAAACTGAACAATCAAACTTTAATCATTTCATACAGACTTAGTAATAAGGAGCTATCTTGTCAGTGTAGGCATGAGGATCCTCATCGGTCACAAAATGTGTTAAAAAGCAAACCTTTTCTTCATATTTTCAATTCGTCCAGACTAATTCTTGAATGACCTCTGGATGACCTTTCTGAGGTTTACTGCCTTTCAGTGAGCATGAGTGCTGCCCTTCCCTGCCATGGAAAACAGCAGCTATTTCTGACTCACCCTGTAAAGAATTCCCTTAAAATCACAGAGTAGGCAGCCATGACGCCTGCTGGGCTTGTCATTATGTAAACATGAAATGTTGACTGGTTAGGTCCAAAAAACACTGGCCTATCAGGGCAAGTCCGACAAGATACCAAATCAAGACAATGGAAGACCCCAGAAAAATCTGCCCAGTCATCACAGTGAAATTTCATCAAAGCAGACTACATATGCAAAGCTTGTGTGCTGACACAGTTAATTTTCTTAGACTCCAAGGATTAACCTGAAAAGCACACTTGTCCCTAACCCTTGTTGTAGAAACAACCACACAAATTCTTGCCCTGGTTTTCTCATCTGTGTCAGAAGTAACTGTGGTATAGAAAACAACCCGGCAGGCTTGTCTGTGGAAGGCCAAAGGCTGAGTGATTACTCTCTGAAACAGTCTTAAAGCTGGAGGTGTTCACTCATACTGAAGACGAAGGAGCTGTACTACCTCAGTAGTTTTTAATTAAGGGATGCTTGTCTGAATGCCCAGTGTACTTTTCTCAGAATACACATGCTCCTACAGAGATTTTTACTTCAGTAAATTCGATGGAGGTGGAGGTTCAAAACAGGACACGGTAAGAGAGGGTATAAACTCTAGAAATAAGATGATCTCGCATGTGGCTCGTGCGACTGGATGGGCCCTGTCACTGTCCACGCACCTCAGATTTCAAACAGAGAAGAATGTAAAATAGCTCATTTAAAAATTGTGGACTCTGTGGTGATGTATTACTGAACACAGTGGGTTCAATAAAATGCTAAAATTGTTTTACCTGGCTTTTAAAATCTAAGTGTGGGTGCTACTAAAGTTGACATTACACTTATATGATCAGAATTTATTTTTTTCTAGTAGATAGTACTAGAATAGAATTACAACAAAGGGTTTTCAATAGAAACCACTTGATATGTAAACATTTAATTATTATTTTTTTGTTGGAGACTCAAAAAGGATGAAACGTATATAGCCCATATGTGAGAATAAATAAATATGATTTCTATTCTGCTTGGTTGCTGCTACAGATTATGCAAAAAGTGACCATTTTTTCATGTAGCTCTAAGTATGTTTATGAAACAGCTAACGATGGCTGAAATTCTATCTACCTCAAACACTGGCTCCATGCCCACAGAGAATCCACAGCTTGGGTTTTCTGGCATGGTTCCTGCCAGAAAACAAGTACTCATTCTTCTGGCCTGACCTTGTCATAAGTGAGCTCCAATGTTTCTACATATGCACAATGAAATAAGTAGGTCTTGAGTTGCTAGGTCCCTATCTGTGGTCCGTGCCAGGGGCAACAGAGGCCAGAAACCTCTGTGTTGATAAGAGAAAGCCAAGGAAGGAGGGACAAAGGGACAGGAAACAGAGTGTGACAAATGGCAGAAGGCTGGTCACACATGGGTGGAGGCAGTGATGGAGGCTGGGTCGGATTGCCAGAGATAGGCGGATCAGCTTGGGTGACTTGGAGGTACTGGCAGGTATTGGCAGGTGCCTGGGAAGTGGAAGCACACAGACTGAGACACTGAGAGTGAAATCTAGCCAAGTCATTAGTTTCCTTTGGCTCCAAGGAACTACACACAAAGGCCAGAGAAGATGTACCTTCGCAGACAGAATCCGCAGGAATGGCGGTTTTCAGTTCTGGATCTGGAAAAGAGTAAGAATAAAACCTGGGAGCAGGGGGAAGTTAACACAACACCAAGGGTTACTCCTAGTGCCTAGGTGGGGCAGCACCGAAGACGAGCTAAGAGACGGAGCCAGTCTTGGTCAAACCCTACTGCAACGGTTCTCACCACGTGGGTCGTGACCCCCTGGGAGAGTGAATGACCCTTTCAAGTGGGTTGCTACCCCCAGGGGGAGGGTGTCAAGTGACCCTTTCACAGGCGTCACATATTGGACATCCTGCATAACAAATACTTTACAATTCACAACAGTAGCAAAATTACAGTTATAAAGTAGCAATGAAAATAATTTTATGGGGGGGGGTCACCACATGAGGAACAGTACTAACAGGTTGCCCAGTGTTGGGAAGGTTGAGGACCACTGCTCTGCTGCATATTCTGCAAACTCCCTTTTTGCAGCGGGGAAATGAACAATCACACCGTCGGTTGAGAAGATTGTGAGACAGAAGAATAATGATGGAGAAGGTGGAGACCCTGCCTTCCAACAGTAAAGTGAATTCTCAAATCTACAGCATAAAAATAGAGCGCTTTCTATAAAAGATTCACTTCATATTAAAAACACAAATACACTGAAAGCAAAGGGCAGGGAGACGATATTCTCTGCACAGGGAAACCAAAAGAAAGCAAGAGTATTTATACTTGTATCTGCTGTCAAATAAAATTCAAGCAAAAATCTGAAAAATGAGACAAAGTCACTGTATGGTGATAAAGCAATCAATTCATAAAGAGGCTACCATTATAAATGTGTGTGCACTGCACACACAAAGCAAACAATAGATGTGCAGGGAGCAAGAGTAAAAAATGAATCTGCAGAAGTGATGGCATTACGATTTAAATCAGAAGTACCCACGACAGGCTCAGTATCTGACACTTTCTCCTGGTTTGTTCCAGAACTGACGCCACTGTGTTTGGAGGTGGGAACTAGCGGGCCAGGGCTAGGCACTGGGAACCCGTCCCTGAAGGTAGAGCTCAGCCCTGGCTCTGCTTAGTCTGACTTAACTCTGCATCCTCTTTGCCCAAAGGTAGCTGAAACCATGAACCTCAGAACCGTGAGCCAAAATAATGTCTTGCCTTAAAGGGACAGAGATCGTAGCTGAGAAAGCAAAGCACCTCACGGGGCTGCCGCGGAACAAAGACAAGCACGTGTTCTTATTTAGTGAGATGTAAAAGTACGTGCATCAGGTACACGGAGACTGAATCACAAACGCTGTACATGATCAAACAGTAGTCCAGGTTGTAAGGACAAATAGAAGCTATAAATGGTTAAGGAAAGAAATACATTGGAGCCTCCTGCAAGGCTTCCAAATGGAAGCAGAACCTTAACCAGATAAGGAAAAAGCAGAAAAAAGTGGAATTAGTGATTCAGGAAAGGTACATCCAAATTAGGACGAGGTCAGCGCTCGCTTTCCCTTGATGTTTTGTGGTTGGTGTCCAGTTCTATGACCACTGTGAGCCTTAACAGAAAGCAGCTTCACAGGCTCCTTCCAGGGTCCTCCAAGTTTAGGAACTGCACTAACTTCTTACTGGTCCTGCTTTAGAACGTCTAAATGAATTTGCAGACATTCTACAATGTCTGGTGTAGAACTGGACCCTCGGTAACACACACTTCTCTCTGGAAAATTCTCTCTGGCTCTACGAACTCTTCTCTAGCCATGAGTTAGGACACTGGGAAAGAGCCAGAGAAAGCAATTCAAATACTGGTTGCATTCCCATTTTCAAAAACACACACGTGTTTCCCTTTGGCAAAATAAAAATAATATACAATATCAAGATTTCTCTGAAACAGCAACAGTCACCAGGGAAAAAAAGAAGAAGAAATCAGTGTTATCACTTTTCTAAGCCAGCCTGGCTACTTCCATGCACACCAGACTTCCTGCTACAGGACACACACAGTGTCTGCTGAGTTTTCTTTGGGGAAGATTTTTCTGAAATCAGAATACACCATAGTCAGAATACAGGTATACACTTCTGAAAGCTGCCACTATCCTCAGACTTCAAAATCTAATAAGAAGCAGAGACTGGAAGCCCCTTGCCTTTCTACAAAGGAAGTGCCACAATAAGAATATCTATGAGAGGTGATCTATAGCTATTTGTGGGGTTCTGGACATCTGGCTGGAGCATTAATAGTTTACTCCAGGCTAATTAGCACAGCAAGCTGTAGGATACAAACAGCAGTTACTAAAATGAAGATTTTTTCCCCCCTAAAGTGTCCTCTCTGATTCCACCTGTTGGTCACCCGTTGTAAATGGGGGCTGGCATTTTCATTAATGTTAAAACAGGGCTGATCTGAAGCCTCCAGACTGAAAACATATGGATTTGGCTCAATGTAGAAACAGTATATAACCTAGCTCTCTTTTCTTAAAATAGGGTACATTCGAGTCATGAGGACAGCTGTGAACCCTTTCCAAGCACTTCAAGTTTTCATTTTTATCTTCTACAGGCAGCAAAATG
This sequence comes from Onychomys torridus, assembly GCF_903995425.1. NCBI lineage: Eukaryota > Metazoa > Chordata > Mammalia > Rodentia > Cricetidae > Onychomys > Onychomys torridus. The sequence continues at coordinate 50,044,904 of NC_050459.1, forward strand.
CAATGGGATCAGCAAGCACAGCGAAATTTGAATTTATACTTACATCAGACTCTTTTATTTCCCACCCGAGTGACTTTGGCCAAGTTTGTAAGTAGCCCATTCATCGACTTAATATCTCATTATACTGAGGATATGAGGTGACTATACTTAAGAACATGTGGCATAAATGCAAAAAAAAAAAAATGCTGGTTTGAAAGAAGGATTGGGATAGGGAGGTAGCTGCGAAATGCTTCCTATAGACTGAGGAGAGAGCGCCGTGGTAGAGCACTTGCCTCACTTGCACCAAGTACAAGGGGGCAGAAAGTATTCTAAAGGGTCTCATAAATTACCAAAGATAGGTTAAAATTTGAACTTCATAGATGGTGAAACCAAGTAAAAACCAAACCATTTACAAACTCATTGCAAATCTGATCAAACAGAATTATATGTGAGGAACACTATCACCAATCTTGAGTATTCAGCCTGTGTAAACACTCAGCACAATCCCTAGAGCGTACAGTAGCTGTTCCATAAAAGTCCTTCCTTTCCTTCCCATGATAAATTTAATTTAAGCTGGAGTTCAAAAGCAGTATTTGAGAAATAGATGTTGTTGAAAATGCTGTTCTAACCCTACTTCATTCAGATTATTGCTCTGGTCTCACTGAAATAAAAAGCAACACACAACACAATCTACGATACAGAATTTCAGGACTAAAGAATCTTAACACTAAAAAAAGTTGGCAATAACTAAATCTTGCAAAATATATTTGAGACCACAGTCTTCACGAGAACATATCCACTTCCTGCTCCTTCACATATCCTGAAGACCAGAGAGACACAGAGTTTAAGAAAGCCAAATTAAACAGCTAAGAGCAAAGACAGGGAGAACACGTGCTAGTTACTGGCCAAAGGACCAGTCCTGTACGCGGCATCCTAAAATGGTCTCTGTATCAGTGCGCATACTGGGTACTCATCTACTTCTGGGAAGTGATCCCACAGGTTTCAGAAGGCACTGTCTGAGGGCAAGGAGACCTTGTAGCATCAAGTGGCCCATATGCAGATGACTGAAGATGTTCTAAGCAGATTCAGCTGAGTGGCTGTCTTTCTGCTTCCAACAATCTAGAGGAAAAGTGGTTCTCTGTAATAGAAAGACCTGACATTTTCATTCTCTTGGCATGAAATTGTCATGTGCAAAAGGTGAGTGACTTTCAAAAGAACACAATTAGGTTAATTCCAGAGGGCTGCCGCAGAAGCTAGTGTGTAATTGGCTAGCTAAATGGCCTCTCCAATGCACTGACATCAGGTTACTCATTTCCTTGACTTTATAAACTCTCCTCTGTCTAAAGGTTGAGTGAGGAATGGATTCTTTAAGGGCATTTGCAGCAACTGATATCATCCTGTTCTCTACACTGATTGGTAGTTTTCTGAAAACTAGAAGCCAATAATGTATGAAAACAATCTCAGATAATCTTACCTTTTGTTAAAGACCATGGTGAAATTTTAAGAGTCCCAAGGCCACTGCAATGAAACTCTGGTACCAGCCCAAGTCTGCGGCTCTAATCTGCGGCTCTCATCTAACTGAACGCAGCAAATGTGCACTGCAGAAGCTGGCCTACACGATCCTGCACTAAATCCTATCGCCACCACTATCACCAATCAGAAGAGAAGACACACAGGCATAGGAACCCTCAAGAACCTTTGTGTGTGTGTGTGGGGGGGGGGTGAGTAGTGATTGAAGGACAGTTAAAAGTTAATGGGTAGAAAAGAGATGAGCATGTTTCAATCTTTTCTTTGTTGGGTAGGGATGGTGGGAACATGATGACATGAGATGAGCATGTTTCAATCCTTTCTTTGTTGGGTAGGGATGGTGTGAACATATGATGACATGAGGTGAGCATGTTTCAATCCTTTCTTTGTTGGGTAGGGATGGTGGGAATATGATGACATGAGATGAGCATGTTTCAATCCTTTCTTTGTTGGGTAGGGATGGTGTGAACATATGATGACATGAGGTGAGCATGTTTTGGTCTTTTTTTTCTTTGTTGGGTAGGGATGGTGCTAACATGATGACATGAGGCGCTCTATCAGCAAGCTGCAGTCCCATTTGCAAGAGAAGGTACTGGGGCATCTAGACCGAACCACGGCACTAGGTAAAAGACTACAGTAAACAACACTGTAACCAGTATAAGAAATAGAATAGGAATTATTACCACCACGATCACCACCATGTTTTTAACAATGGCTTCCATGCCTGGGAACTAGTCTAAGAACTTAGCATATATTAATAATCCAACAATGTTGCCTAATGTTCAAACACAAAGGTTAAATAATTTACCCCAAGTTATAAAACACATGAATGGCAGACCTGAGATTTGAACTTAAATAGTCTGCTTCACTTCACACACTATACACTGTACTACCCAATCCCCTAAGTGTTGACTCTCTCTCCTCTGACTTAGTCTACTCTAAATGTGCCTGGATCTGTGTCTACGGCCCTTTGTGCCTACAGGGCACAGCATCTAGCAGCCGATGCTCAATAAGAATTCCTAGGTCTCAAAACTTGACTAGGAAGGACACCTGCATATGTACTTGATCTTTTTCTAACTCTTTTCCTCAAAGTGAGAGTAGAGAAAAGGAACTCCTTGGTTACTCCTCCTTTCAGTCCACAAGGTTCTATCACCCACAGTGCTTCTAAGGGCCTTTCACTTGCATGAGGACGATGCAGGGTTTAGTCTGAGTCACACCTTTCCTAGGGCCTTTTGTGACCACCGGATTGCAAGTAGCTTTCTCTTCTCATCCAAAACACATTTGAGTCATCCTCAGACTACCCATAACTACCCAAATCAACACCATTAAAATCCTTTCACCTCTTTCTCTGTAGCTTCCCAGCATTGTCTGAGGTGCTACCCAATGGTCTCTGGCACACAAGTTCTGAAACACTACGCACTTCAACAAATTACTTGTTCATTACTTACTATCATACTAACAAAGATTTTGTTTTCAGACGTTTGTGAAACACTGCATTAGAAAAAGTAAAGAAATTTCCTTAGGAATTTCCAAGCATGAGAATCATCCAGAGTCAGGATGACGAACAGCCTCTGCCAAACTTCCGTGGTGATAGAAATGAGGCGGCCTGGAGAATTTTGTTTCGATTTTTAATGGATCTCACATAAACACTTTGAATCTGGTTAAGGCCACAAGAAATGCTTGAACTACCAGGAGAGCCTGCACACTGCACATTGCTTTATGAAGTTGCCTTCTCCCAGGCTTTCTCACTAACCAAATGGTTTAAAGTAAGGTAAAAGCAGGCTGACTCAGCCTCCCAGGCTGTGGTAGTTTGAATGAGATCCCCCCCCACCCCCACCCCCACCCCCCCCACCCCCCCCCCCGTTACGGCTCAGGCATTTGAAAACTTGGTCCCCACCTGGTGGTTGTTTCTGAAAGATTAAGGGGTGTGGCCTTGCCTCAGGAAGTATTGCACTGGGGTGAGCTTCAGAAGACTCTCTGCTTCCTTTCTGAGCTCCCAGCTACTGCTCCAGCACCATGCCTGCCTGTCACCTGCCTGGCTTACTACCACAGTCCATCCTTCTGGAACCAATAAAGCCTTCCTTCTACAGAAGTTGCCTTGGCTGTGGTGTTTTCTTGTGGCAACAGAAAAGTAACTAAGACGTGGGATGCCATGAGGACCACATATGACATACATATGGCTTCTTATTGTACTTCCTGCCTCTCCAGCCATCAAGGCTGCACTGTGAAGGTGGCAGTTTCCACTGTCCAGAGGAGGAGGTGCATTTCCGACCAATTAAATAGTATGCTCTAAGAGAAACAGTGGGATTATATTGAGAACCGCCCAGGCCGGAAGTCATCTTGCTCCCACTTTCCTCTCTACCCTCCACTACTCTCTAACTAGAGCCTGAGCATCCTGGGGTCTGGACTTGGGGAAGACCTTGAGTAGGGTTTAGATAGCCAAACTGGACCAGAGACTGGATAGCATTTCTTTCTTTCCCTACATGTGCTGACACTGTGGCTTCAACAACCCCTAGACCATGAGCGACGGCAACATCCTGTCTAATGTTCATCAATATGAGGTATGATAGAGCCTGAGTATCCAATATGGTAGAAACACCTCTGATTGTCACCAACACAACTATTTTCAATCTCTTTCTAGTATAAGATTTGAGAACAAGGACATGTTATGTATTTATTTTGTGGGTGCCGGGGAGTGCTTGAACGGATAAGCAGGAGTGGGGACTCAGGCTGTCAGACTTAGGAGCAAGCACCGTGACCAGCCGGGCCACCCAACACTCATAGGGAAGCTTCTTTTCCTCCTTATTGCTGAATTAATTAAAGGATGAATCAGTTTTACCGTGAACATCTGGTCCAGGGTTTATCAAATTCAGTTCTTTTGCCCTTATAGGCACAGACTTCTCTCCATTTTTTAAACAGGACATAGCTCAATAGTTCTATACATCACCATCTTGATCTCTTTTACTTAACAAAGTGGGGCGGGGGAGAGGTTACAGTTTAGTGGTAAGTCTGAAATTGCCACTTTCCAGAATGTGCTGGGTGGAGTCAGAGCTCCGCCATTACCGTTCTCACAGGTCCAAATGGTTGTTCATTCTGTTTCCCTACTGGGAAAAACACAAAAAGGAAAGGAGAGAGAGAGAGAGAGAGAGAGAGAGAGAGAGAGAGAGAGAGAGAAGAAAGAAGAGAAATAACAGGATTTAAAAACTTCGCCTTCTCTGAAATGCATGTAAGTTTCAAATGAATCTCTAAATGTCTGGGCAAAGAACACATTTCTACAGGAATACACCTGCTAGTTAAACAAGAGAAGTTAATAAAGAAAGCATTTCCAGAACAAAGCAAACAGCAGCGAAGGAAGTGGCCCTGGGGTTAGGTCAGTTACTCCACGACTGCACCATTGACGTCAAACTACTCTGTCGTCAAGACAAGCAAACATCAATAACCTTCATACCAAATCATACCGAAGGATCAGGCTCCAATTTCCAGATCTTCCCACAGATCTTAAGGAACATATGAAATCTTTCTAGTTTAAACAGCTCAAATACATGTCAACATGAGAATCCTTTCACCGTTAAAATCTGAATAAGGAAACTAGTGATTTTCCATAATCTATGTTTTAGGGTTTTTCCCCTGTTAGTTAGGGAATTACCAAGTAACTTTACTTACCATATCTTGAAGTAAATAAAGCCAGCATGCAGGGCTGTTATGTTCACATTAACTTAAAGGTGGCTATTGACTATAAAGCAGACATTACTAAGAGGCATGTTTAAGTAGGCTTTAAAGTGTCAATCAATCAATGCCACTTCATGATGGACACTGGTTCTCCTCATTAATTTTTTTGAGTGGCAATTGAGGTGGCTCAGTTGCGAAAAGTACACACTGCTCTTGCAGAGGACCCGAGTTCACTGCACCCCTGTTTTAAGGCCCACAGCCACCTGTTAATTCCAGCTCAAGGGGAAGCGGAACCCAGTGGCCTCTTCCAGTCCCCTCAGGCGCTGCAGTCACATGACAAACCCACACAAACACATGTATACACATAATTTTAAGAAATTAAAATATCTGTTGCTATGAAAAACACCATGACCCACAGTAGGTTAAGGGGGAAAGAACTTATTTCATATTACAGATTACAGTCCATCCCTGAGACAGATGTCAGGGCAAGAACACCAGCAGGGCAGGAACTCAAGCAGAAACCATGGAGGAATGCTGCTTACTGGTTCTCTCCCACGTTCAACCTCAGCTGTCTTTCTTATAGAGGCCACACCCATGTGCCCAGGACCCACTGGGCCTTCCTACATCAATTAATCAAGAGAAGGCACACAGTCACACCCACAGGCCAATCTATCTGATCAAGGTAACTTCCTCAATGCAGACCAGCTCAGATAACTTTGGGCTTTGTCAAATTGACAGTTGAAGCTGACAATCTAGAAGAATCTACTGTCGTAGAGAAGAAGATACATTTGTGGAGGATGTTCAGGTACTGAAGGCACAAGGGCTGGGCAGAACTCAATGGACTAATGTTCCTCTACATGATGGGCCCAAGATCCTGGAGAAATCAGATGGCCACTCAAGCCTTTAAAGGCATGGGAAGGGATTAGCTTCAGAGACCTGTTCCAAAAGTGAAATGCATGTGAGTTAGCACCTTCAATCTTCAAAGGATTGTATTGTTTTTATGGACAAGCTCTGCATCTTTTCAGAAATAAGTAAATTTAGCAACATGGGACGTTGTTAGAAATGCTCAGAGAAGAAAATGAACAAGAAAAGAATGATAGACCATGACAGATAATCAGGGGCACTTCGTCAAGGCCAACCTCAACAGTAATTCCAAATCCCACAGGCAGATTTTGTACTTTCGCCTTGAATTAAAGGAAATAAGTGAGTTTATAAACACTTCATGTACATGAGACACAATCTCATGATCAAACTGAGTTATTATTAAACCAGCATCGGAAATTAACACCTGCCACTTACTTACCTACTGATTCCAAATGGAAATTTAGCTAAAGAAAACCAGGACAAAAGATCTTGGGTTTACAAATCTTTATACTAATTTCTGGAATAGCAATAAAGAGTACAAGGGACATTTCCAAAATCCACATCAAACTAACTTCCTATAAGACAGAAAGCAAGCCGGGCGGTGGCAGCGCACACCTTTAATCCCAGCAAGTGGAGGCGGAGCCATGAGGATCTCTGTGAGTTCGAGGCCAGCCTGGGCTACAGAGTGAGTTTCAGGAAAGGTGCAAAGCTACACAGAGAAACCTTGTCTGGGTAAAAAAAAAAAAGAAAAGAAAAGACAGAGAGCACTTCAAAATCTCCCATCAAACCACCTCTCAAAACAAGGGCTTGGATTAAAGAAAGCTAATAGTTTCATTTATCAGTGAAAATCATCTTTCCCTTTTTTTTCTGAACATAATAAATTCCTCAGTTTACATTCAAACCCACAGAGTATTTCTACAAATGTGGAATAATTGGCAAAAAAAAATTCCCAACAGCTTTCCAAGCATTTTTAAAAAGTTGCAATGTGGTTATATACTAGCCCTCAGGCAATGAGACTGACTTTCCAAGTTGATAAGTGTCTATTTAAAACTAAATTGTCCCTTTAAACAACCCAAGGCATGTTCAAACCATGCCTCCTGTAAGTGCTGTATATTAACATGTTACATTAAACCTGACAATACAAACCCCAATTAGTTTATACCATTAATCTTCTTAACGCTCTATTATCTCTTAATGCTTTTTACTTTCTGTACCTTAAGCAAGCACAGTGAAATAAATAATGGTCATGAAGCAATTAGCTGAGCCATTAAAGAAATATTTAATTGGTTCCTTGACTATCAAAAGGACTTTCAATCTATTTATAAACAGAAAAGGAGAAAACTAAAGTCTAATTACTTTCACTATCTGTAACTTTACAGCATATGAACAAAATATATTCTGAAAACTGACAAAGGAAAATAGAAACCAATAAATGACTAGACCTGTCAGCCATTGAACATACTTAGCCTTGTCCCCAACGGTCTGCTTTCCTACTATACACAAACTACTGGATGCCTCTTTGTAAATGAAAGATTTATTCAAATGTATTAAATGCATCCTCTAGAAAGATGTCTAAAATGGTATTTTACCTACTTGGAAAAAAGTTAAAGTTTGGGGGTTTGAGCAAAAACAACTGTACTACTCATTAACTGCATTAGTTGAAAGCAACAATCTGGGACATTAGTAATTCCCGTTCTCTCTTCCACTGCCTTCTGGCTTATTCATCTACACAGAAACTTCTCTCACAATACCTATCACAATTAAAGACTCTTCTTTTTGTCAAAAAAGATCATCAGGAAGTCAGATATGGTAACAAAAATTATATAAAGTAGATTTTACTCTGGCATAGACACATGCTTTATCTCCCTTCATGTCCTACCTCAAAAATAAAATAAGTAAGAAATAGCTGCAGTTGGAGGAGAGGTAAGACATACGAGTCCATAAAACTGCAGAGCAACCTTATGTACAGTTTTGAGGGTCCTGCTCAAAATTCTCCCTTTTTGTCTACCACGTGGGATACCCATAATACTGAATTCCCTTAGGTTAAAATAGAGGCTTATTTCCACGTGGGATATATGGTATTTAGAACAACTTGAGCGTGTTACAGAATCCATGCGAGCTAGATTAATGAAAATGGCATTTATTACATGAACTCAGACCAGCGTTAGGGATGCTAATCAGTAACAGGTAACAGGAATGAGAAGGTTCCCCAGAATGTTTTCTGTTAGTCTGTTTCAGCTGAACCCTCGATACATTATCTTCTGTCTCTCCTAAGAAGTCTCCTTTATGTCCCCTCTGGAGACTGGATTCCCTAACAAGATTTAGATGGTTTCTTCCCCCATAACTGTACCTCGTACGGGCGGTTGGCAGTTAAACAGTTGACATTGACGTCACATCTACAGGCCATTGGTGATGTCAGTGCTGGGCAGTGCCACACAACTAACAAATGCAAGAATAATGCTCCCGTTTCTGAAACGCGAACCCCTTAAAATTGACAAATGAACACCAAATAAGAACTGTTACTACATGGCATGTTCTTTTAATAATTATTTCTCATCTGCGTTACATTTCCAGATGATTCTGGTCTCTCTCCCCATTCCATCCTCCGCACAAGCACACCTACACACACTTCTCTGTCAGCCTGGCCAGGCTCTACTTTGGTAGATGAGCATAAAGGTTGATTCTCTTCCAAGAAACTTCCGTTTTCTACTTCCCAGTGGAAAATTCTATTTTAATCTCACACAAAATAGTATTAATAATTTCACATTTAGCTAGTAGTAAAACCAGACTGCGGCTTCCCTGGGGACAGGGCAGTCAACTTTGTATCCTCAAGATCTTAACACAGCACGAAAATAAGCCAATGCACATACACATAAGAACACACATACACGTAAAAAAATAAAAATAAAAAGGTTTTTGTTGTTGGGGTTTTTTTTGTTTTCCGAGATAGTGTTTCTCTGTGTAGCTCTGGCTGTCCTGTCACTCCATAGGCCAGGCCAGACTCAGAGATCCAGCTGCCTGATTACAGGTGTGTGCCACCATTGCCTAGCCAAAAATAAAATCTTTTAATACAATAAAAGCTCCCAGAAATTTCCCTGAGGAAACAATAGGCTGCATCCTTAAGCCACAAATAGAAGGCTGGGAGATATGCCTTCTTCCATGGAAGGACTCACTTAAGATGTAATACAAGGTTGACTGGACCACCGTTCTCTTCGGATGCAGAAGCGGCTCTTGGAAAGGGCAATCTACTCCTGTCGATGTGGAGGACTCCCTCCTGCTCCCATCCCTCCGGTCCAATTCCACCCCTCAAGATTCTCTCACAACACTGTTCAATGAAACAACAACAAACCCCGCAGACCTTCCAAGGAAAACATTAGCTCAGTATTGTGCTCGTAACTAAACCGAACCCCCACCTCTCCAGACTTCACTTTGTGACCTTTTGAAAGGCCTTAAGCATTTCTCCTCTGTCAACCTGTCCCTGTCAGGAGCTCCTAGAAGGCTCCAGAGACAGAAAGACAGAGATCTGGCAGAAGAGGTTGATTCTTGTCCTTGTGCTAAAGACAGCTCACCACAGCAGCTGGAGTGGGCCAGTCTCCAGCAGTCATCCAAACCCCCTGCTACCAAGGAACCAGCCTCAGGGCTTTCTACAATAGGCAGCCGCCATGCATCCAGCAGTCTCCCACTCTCTCCTTATTATCTCGGATCCAGGATGCTTGCTCTTAAGACTCACTCTTTCTGTGTTTCCAGAGTATAGTATGCGGGTGTCTGCCCACCACCCCCCATGCACCAATATCCTCTTTTAAAATGATTTTTATTGCCGGGTGGTGGTGGCGCAGCCTGTAATCCCAGGCAGGTGGATCTCTGTGAGTTTGAGGCCAGCCTGGTCTACAGAGCTAGTCCAGGACAGGCTCCAAAGCTACACAGAGAAACTCCTGCTTCCTTCCCATCAGGCGGCGTTCAGACTTCAGAGGCGCACATGTAGACCAAACACTGAGTAGAGCATCGAAGACAAACGATGTTAATTTTGTACACAAAGGTTCCTCAGAGCCAGAAAGGGGCATCCATGATTATTGTGGGGAGTTTCCAAAAGAAAATGGGGTGTGTTTCAGAGCAATTGTTATTAGACTAATACTCCAATGTTGCCAATGCAAGAAAACTTTTTCCATGTAATCAGTATTGCATGGCTTTGGTTTTACATGCATGAAAATGCTTCGGTTGGTTTGAAATAGACATCTACCTACTTTTATACAAACAGAAATCTGAGTCGTACTTCAAACCCCTTGACCTCCAACCAAAGTAAAAGAAACGTACTCGGTTGAGGTTCCTTATACAAAAGTAACTCCTGGATGCAAACACTAAGCACGCATGAACTGTCGTGGCACAGGGACAAGACAGAAGTGACGCACGAGAGATGCCTATTCTAAGAAACCCATTAACTGAGCAGTAAGATTTTCCTGCACCTCATTTGTGTAACACCTTCTGTATTCAATGAGACTAAAATTATTCTAAAAGAAACAATAGAGAAAAATCAATGAGTGATCTCCAAATGAAACAGAATACAGGGAACACAACTGTTGAGAGCAGTGTAAGATGGTTATATGAATTCTTGGAGCTTGAACGTTGAGAGTGTTCACCTCCAATGAAGCCCACAGACAGACAGACAGACACACACACACACACACACACACACACACGCCCCTCCCCTCAAAACAAAAACTCAAAACTCAGCAGCCACAGGCATAGTTTACTGGGCACTTGCCCAACATTCTGAAGTCTGGAGGCTCTGGGTTTTTCCCTCAGGGTATCCTTCCCTCAAAAGAAAGAAATAAAACAAAATTTGACCAGGGAGACAATGAGTATGTGTTAAGTGGACAAAAGCCACTCCTGAGACTTGAGGCTCTCTCCGCCAGGGACTAGTCAGCAGAGGACCTGGAGGCTGGCTTACAAACAGCCCCCCTCTGCCCCCGGGAGCTCAGGGACAAGTCCCGAAGCACTCCTTACTAATGGCAGGACAGCAGGTCTCGTCATGGGTCACATGGGAGCCTTTCTGAGATGAGATACATCCCTGCGAGAACAGTTAACAGGAACAGCGTGGGAAAGAGGTAGACCCTGAATGGTCTGAGAAAGATGGCGGGATTCCCAGTTAGATGCCGGAATGGCATCCATGAATATAGACATTGGAGTTCTAAAAACAGACAGCTCATCAGCCAATGAAGCTGGATTCTTCCCTAGAGACTCCATCTGTCCACACAGCCGCTAACATCACCCAGGTAACTTGCAACTAGTTTGGGGACCAGCAAACTATCCTTTCAGGAGACATGACTCCTTTAATGAAGATGAAGAGTGGCTAGCGCAGGTCAGTGTGACAGCTGAGCTCCAGAGCTGAAGGCCCTCTTCTGACTGACTCTCCATGACTGCGAACACACCCGTCAATGTGCGCTATGAATCTGATAAGGGTAATATGATGTGCAGCGTTTTTCAACCTTAGTGGCTCAAGGACTCTCTTTTAAATAAAGTAGCACATGCTGCCATGCTGACAGATCTTGGCTCACAGAAAATGGTTGAGGAAGTCCTACGTGTGGCACTGAGTCCTTCCTGGGAAGGTGGACTCAGCTTTTCAATTCTAAGTCTATTATTGTAGGAGCAAGGGAACTTGGGCATGCCATTTCACTTCCTGAAATACAAATCCCTGCATTGATAAAATGTTAGAATAAAACAGAGCATGTAAACATGTCTAGCAGATGGTACTGTTAAGAAGTAAAGATGAGCTAACAGTACTTGATGTTCCTCAGTTTTCAGGCTACCACCTGGCACATAGAGTGTGCTGAGCACAGAGTTTGAAAATGAGACTTAGAGACCTAGAAAGAGCCAGTGATATGGCCTAGTCATAGATAGTTGCTTAACACGCACAAGACCTTGGGTTCGACCCCTAGTACCACACACACACACACACACACACACACACACACACACACACGACTCTGAAGGCAATAAATCAGTAGACAGACGACAAAGACTTTGCAGACAGCCCTGCTGCTGTGTACTGGCATCAGTGTGGCTGGCTACGCAGCGGGTCAGTTTTGTTTTTAAATACACTATGGAGGAAAACGTTACATAAACCCTGGTAGCTGAAGTTAGCTCAGCAGAAAGGGAAGAGTCGGTGGGACTCAGAGTACACAGCCAGGACAGTCATGTCTGTCCTCAGCCTCATGACTGACCCCACTGCACAGACGCCGACCTCACCGGGCAGAGGTTTAATGGCTTTGGAGAGTTACAAGAACTCCAAGGAGAAGTTCACTGCGGCCTCCTGGGATGGGCGAAGACGGAGGAAGAGACCGTGAAATCAGTAACTTCCGCACACTTGCTGCCTAGCTCTCCCTCAGATCACTTCTCCTTTCTTTCATCTGGTTGGCTGCTGGCTTGGTCAGGAAACGCCAAGTTCTAGCAAGTCATAAAACGTTTTAAGTCCTATAAAATTCAGAGTCAGGCCTAGGCATTTCCTTTCTTTTCGGTTTTTTGAAGACAGGGTTTCTCTGTGTAGTTTTGGTGCCTGTCCAGGCTGGCCTCGAACTCACAAGAGATCCGCCCAGCTCTGCTCCTGAGTGCTGGGATTAAAGGTGTGCGCCACTGCCGCCCGGCCTGAGTATTTCTAAAAGGGCAAATGAGAACAGTTGTGCAAATGTGGTGTGTCGGTGATTCCCAATACACAAACATTTCTTCTCTTTTTCCTCCCCCTCCCTCCCTCCTTTCTTTCTCTTTTCTTTATTTAATGTCTTCTTTGTCCTTTTTTTTGAGCTGAGAATCGAACCCAGGGCCTCGCACTTGCTAGGCGATTGCTCTACCACTGAGCTAAATCCCCAACCCCATGTCCTCTTCTCTTTAAAGCACCTCAATGCTAAACTGGCGTCTAAAGAGGGTTAGTTTAAGAGAAAGAGCACACATCCTAAATGAAAACATTTCTACTGTGAAATTTTCTCCAAGGCGATCCCTAAGGCTGTCTATATAGTGTGGTGTATGTTGATATCTAAGTATCTGTGCAAGGAATGCAGTGAGCCACCCAGTCAATGACAACCACCTTGGCACAGACAGGTGACTTCTAGTTTCTCATCTGCTTTCAGCAATAATCGAAAGTTACATTCTGAAAACCATGTATTTTACAATTAAAAAGTCATTTTCCTTTCTCTTCCCATTTTGGAACACTGGATCATTGAAAGACATGACTACTTTTAAGACAAAAGACTAGCAGAAAAGACACTCCTCAGCTCCTTTTTATACTCAAAATTGAAGGAATTACTTTACAGTAAATTCAAAAACTTAAGTATTTTCCCTTGAAACGCTGCACAAATTATTCTCACAAAAGAAGGAAGCAAAAGGGAAGAGGGAAGCCAGCTGGGTGGCTTGATGGAACCTAATCCTAGGAGGGAGAGGCAGGAGGCTCGAGCGTTCAAGGCCAGTGTGTCTCCAACTTAGTGAAGCCAGTCTGGGTTCCAGGAAAGTCCACTTAAAAAAAGAAAAGGGGGGAAAAGAAGAAAAAAAAAGGAAGGACGAGGAAGAAGAGAAGGAAAAGAAGCTGTTGAAAGGAAAAACAACACATGTAAAATTGCATCTTAAATCCTTGGAGGTTCTGGCAAACTCATTGAATGAAGCATCAGGACCTTGCTATAAAGCGAACTTGTCATCTTCTTTGTAGACGGGCAAGGCAAGCTCAGAGAAAATCAAGAACTAAGGTAAACTGATAAAATTATTAACAGTGGCTGTGCCACACTTTAACCTCGTGAGCGTCCATGTACACTTTAGCTACATGACATCAGCTTTCACCCACCAGCTGTCAGCTTGTAAGGGAAATTAAACACAAATAATTTCTTCATAATAGTTCATACTGGTGGGGGTTAATCTTCATTACTGACTCAATTATTTTTTCAAGAGAAAGGAAAAAAAAAAAACATGCATGAATAGAAGACCCCCTCATCTTCCTACATTCCAACCTCCATTCAAATGGCTGGCCGAGGGCTGGCTGTGATGAGACAGCCTTGAAACCCTAATATTCACTTGGGAAGGCCGAGGCAGGGGGATAGCAAGTTCCAGGCCAGCCTTAGCTACATAGTCAGGCACCACTGCAAGAAATAAGAAAGCAAAAAAGCAGGGCGGTGGTGGCACACGCCTTTAATCCCAGCACTCGGGAGGCAGAGCCAGGCGGATCTCTGTGAGTTCGGGGCCAGCCTGGTCTACAGAGCGAGATCCAGGAAAGGCGCAAAGCTACACAGAGAAACCCCGTCTCGAAAAACAAACAAACAAACAAAAGCAAAAAAAAACAACCCCCAAAAGATGACTAGCACTTTGTGTTCCGCAGTAGCCCTCCCGCTTTGGCGTGGCACACACTCTCCTGCTGCCGTCTGAGAGATCCTTCTCCCTGACCTACCCTCAAAGTTCCCTATCACCACCTCAGGTGGAAACGTCTCAGGGACCGGTTGACTTAAGGACATGCTGGAGTTTTTCAAAACCTCAGCACAACGGTCATGAGAAAGCCACTAGAATGTCACGTGACTCTTAAACCATGACCTTGCTGTGACTCTTGAACCTCCACAGAGCTTGTCTCTCTCATTTGAACAGCTTATAGTGCCCATAACAGAAACGGTTACAGTTCACAGGGCAGCAAAACCAAGAGAGTGAGGCGAGGCGCACACCAGGCAATTAGGAACCCGCCCAGCAGAAAAGACCGAACCTCCACCACACATCCCGGGAACTAGTCTAACATTATAAATTTAGGATTCCTAAGTTGCAGGTCCCTTTGGCTGAATATCAAACACGTTTAAATCATTAGTCTGTCTGGGACTGGAAGCTTTTAGCAATAGTAGAAAATCAAATAAATACAGAACCAATTTTTCTTTCTTTTTTTTTTAAATTTATTTTTATTTTATGTGCATTGCTGTTTTGCCATGGGTGTCGGGTGCCCTGGAACTGGAATTACAAACAGTTATGAGCTGCCATGTTGGTGCTAGCTAGCGATCGAACCTGGGTCCTCTGGAAGAGCGGTCAGCGCTCCTAACCACTGAGCCATCTCTCCAGCCCGTAGAACCAATTTTTATGGGATCGGAGATTTCTGTCAGTGAACTAACTATAGCAAACAGAAATCCTTAATCATAGCACCCCAAATGCTTGCTTACACTCTCCAAAATGAACTTCTTTACTTTTCTTTGGAGACACTCATTGGAACCCTTAACGGTGCCCTTAATAGTAAGTTAACCATCCTGGAGGCGGTCCTTTCAGGATTCCAGGAGCCACCAACTGTACAATTCATCCTCACACACACAGGGACAGGGGGCTGTGCATACAGTGGCAGGGATGAGAAGCCAATCAATCCATCTGTTCAGAACAGTAAGATACCAGTGGCCTCCATCGAGGGCAGGAAATTTCTCTTATGCTTTGCTTCACTACAAACAAAAGCGGCATAGCTTTGTTTTGGTTTGTACTTTCTGGGTGTCTACAACCAATATATGTTTAAATGTACGAGTGCAATATCCTAAATAAAGACCGCAAATATCAGCACTGACTCATGGGTCTGGAAATAAGTAGCTCAGATAAATAAAGTGAAAACCACTAGAAATAAAGTCAGGAACTTGACTTAACAAAACACTGCGTATTTCCTGATCTTTCTGCACCCTTTGAAAAGCAGTTCCTAAGTGAAACTGTGGCACTTGGACCCATGCTCATAGAGAGGTGACAAGAGCCGGCAGGAAGAGAAGCAGGTTCAGCCGCAGCAACCAGCTTCCAGAATGCTAGGACATCTAAGTTCCAATGGTACTATTCTAAGTCAGCTTTTAAAAACATTATCAGGAAGACTGTCTACTTAGAAATTTAAATCTGATTTTATTTTCATTGCTACATATGTGAGGCAGTTTAAAATTAAACCCTTGTCAACCCAGGAAAATTCTCAGTTCTTTGACAAAAAGGATTTGTGTGGAAAATACAAAAAATCCAACAACCCACCTTTGCTTGTTCCCCATCCCTACTAGTCAATGCTGGGCTCCTGGACTCCCATCCCTCACTTGTGCCCTGCAAACCTGTGGTATTCCACAGGACGCAGAGGCCTCTGAGGGCTACTGATTTGGGGTGTCTTTTTTTTTAAGTGGGGCATCTGAGAGGAGTAGAGTGTGAAGAGATTACACACAGCAAAACAAAAGAGGTCTTTCCCTTCAATTTTAGAAATGAGATTTCATTCTCTCCTTAGCACTGGCTCATGAGCAGAGTTCTAAGATTTGGTTATCTTTAATTAAAAAGAATCAGGGAAGGAGAGAGACAGAGACGGAGACGGAGAGGAGGACAGAGACACAAAGAGAGAAACAGAGGCACAAAGAGAGAGAGACAGACAGACACACACACACAGAGAGAGGGGGGGGGGGATGGATATATTCCGAAAATGTAACTTCTGTTTGGCAACAGAAGTCACCTGCCAGGCTCCGCTCCGAGGCACACTGTGCCCAATGGTTGGACTTTCTGCTGCAGGCTGCATGCCTGACCTTGAAGGAAGGAATCCTTCTCACATTTAACACCCTCTAGTACCCAAAGAAACTGACCAACCACTCAACAAAGGCCAGGCCTCATAATCGGAGAAAGAAATCCTCTGTCCAGGGAACAAAGAATGAGGTAAACAAAAGGCAGTTGTTTCCTGAGCACTGAGGGGCTGATAGGAAAGTTATCCATCTCAGTCCATTAGAAAACAAAAACGGCACTGAATAAATGCGTGTTATCTTTGCTATATCTCAGAGGGGTTTATTCCTTATCGTCACTTACAAAAATGTGTTTCCACACTTTCTGTATCTCATCAGGTCTTTTAACAAACGTGAGATGTACTTCCTTTTCAATACAAGTACCTGTTAGACAAGCTAAGAGCGGAAGTGAACCAGAGGAATGTTTCAAGCCGCTCGCTTTATCTTTAGAATGGAATTACTGCCATTGCAGTGTGTGTGTGTGTGTGTGTGTGTGTGTGTGTGTGTGTGTGTGTGTGTGTGTAGGTGGCGGAGGAGGGAGGGAGAGGTCACAAGCTTGTATTAACACACACATCACAGGGTGCACCTAGAGGTCAGAGGACAGCATCTACGATTTGAGACAGTCTCTGCTAGCTGGCTCAAGCTTGGCAGCCCTTCTGTCTGCCTCCCATCTCACCGGAAGAGAACTGGGATTAAGGGTTGATGTGGGTTTTGCCACGCTTGGCTTTCCATGGGTCCTGGGGGCTCAAACTCAGAACCTCCTGACTGACTGCACAGTAAGCACTCTCCCCACTAAACCATTCCCTCAGCCCTCTAAAGAAGATTTTAACATTCCCCTTTTGCTTAGCCTAACCAGTTAATTGAATAGAAGTCAAGGATGCTATAAGCATCTCTTATGAACCATGATTGTACTACAGTGAATCTATTCATTAGACTCTGGCTGGGATTTTCTTCAGTGGAGTCAGGGGAATAGCCTGCATTGTTTCTGTGATAGTAATTAATGGAAAACAAAGTGAACCCGTGTTCATTGAAATCTCTTCCAAGTTTCAAGCAGAACATTGGAAAAACAACCTGAGACTAACCACAAGACATATAGGTACTCTGACGGATACTTCATGATACCATCCATCCTTTTCTCAAGCTAAGAATGCATCAAGGTCTGGGAAGGGTGTGTTATTTTTGTCTCTGCAGATTGATACTACCCTTCAAAACGGTATTGTACTTTCATATACTCTACTTTTAAGACATAAATGTTAAGTGTGCTATATTTTGAGTCTAAATGTTGGCCACAAGAAGATTAGGAGCGAACCGGCCCTCTCCTGTGACTAGATTGGTGCCTAGCCCAGCTGTCATCAGAGAGGCATCAGCCAGCAGCTGATGGAAACAGGCGGAGACCCACAGCCAAACCTTAGGCGGGGTTTGAGGAATCCTATAGAAGAAGGGAAGAAAGGAGTGTAGGAGCCAGAGGGGTCAAGGACACCCTAAGAAAAGTCACAGAATGAACTAACCTGGCCTCACAGAGACTGAACCAACACCCAGGCAGCCTGCATGGGGCTGGTCTAGGTCCTCTGCATATACGTGACGGTTGTATTTGATTGTCTTGTGGGGCTGTCTCTGACTCTTTTCCTGGCTTTTGGGGCCTACTCCTCATACTGGGTCGCCTTGCCCAGTCTTAACACAACAGGAACTGCTTACTTTTCTGCAACTTGATGTGCCATGTTTTGTTGATCTCCACGGGAGGCCTGCCCTTTCCGGAACAGAAGTAGAGGAGGTGTGGCTGGAGGGCAGAGGAAAGGTGGGGGAGGGGAAACTGCAGCTTAGATGTAGAATAAATGTATTAAAATGAATAAATAGGTCACAGAATAAGCACTGTGAGAAAACGAAACAAAACAATAGTTATCAACTTACACAGAAAATGTGTTTTGTTAAAATTTTAATTTTTAAAAACTATCCTCTTTTCAAAGAGAGAATTTTAGTAAATTATTTGCTAAACATATATATTTTTTTAACCATCATCATTTCTCTGGGCTACAGGCAAATTTAATTGCCAACTACTGCAGAAACATCTTCCTCCAACCTCCTCAGACAGACACTGAGTTTAGAATTTCCTCTGAGGCCATCATACAAGGAACCATAGCTAATTAAACTACACATCTGCATTTCCTTATTCTAGCAATCCACAGTCTAAATGCTAAAACAGTCAATTTCAACTTACCAAAGTACCCAGTCTTAGTGATTTTTTTTTTAGTTTAAAAAAACTACACATCTCCCAGAGTAGAAAAATTGTAACGTATAAAGTAGTAACATTTCAGTCATTTCTACTCCACTACTCTAAAAGGCACTTTGTAGGCATTTATTCTACATCATAATTTGAGAACATATTTGCCAAAAATCTAATGGGCTTTTTATTCATTTTAAACCATTCTGGCAAGAATTAGTAGATGTTTGAACAGGGCGTTTTAAATGGATTCTTTCAAAAGAAAAGAGGTAAAACCTTTCAAACAGATTGTAAAGGAAACAAATACTAAGATTTATATAGCTTACCTTGCTGTACTAGAGATTAAAATATTAATTCTATAGGATTAATTGGATTATAAGAAACACAATCAAATTATATAACAAAGTTGGTGACAAAATACTGAATTTGCCACAAGAGCACATTGAAGAGGTTGTGTACCCATTTTCAGCTATTGCAAATCAGCACAGTAAAACACATCTCCTGGGGCTGGGGCTGGGGCTGGGCCTGGGGTGTATTTCCTACAGAGGTTGCATAGCATGCAGGAAGCCCTGGGTTCAGTCCCCAGCACCACAGAAACAAGGTGTGGTGGCATGCTTGTAATCTCAGCACTCAAGAATTATAGGCAGGAGAACCAGCATTCAGGAGCAACGTTGGGGTTCAGATCAGCGTGAGATACATAAATCCTGTCTTAAAACAAGCAATGGCCACACAGAGTGCCCCTTTTGGATGTATACAGGCTGCTGTCAATAAAGAATTCCAGTACAATATAAAGTATTCTAGGGGACATTTTTCTAGGGAAAAAGTTCACCCACAAATACACATTCTCACAGCAGCATTAAACAAATACAATTTCTTGATTGCCTCAACCTCACTGTGTAAAATGTTTGTGTAACTGACCACAAACAGCAAACCTAAAGGAATGGGGATCCGATCTCACATTCTCCCCTTCTCATAGCCTATACCTGAACATCCTCACAGGCATCTGCACAGGCACACACCTGCCAACTCACTTCCAGGAACTGACAGTCTACTTTTGTCCCCGAGTTATACAGCTGTACTGTCTGTCAGATAGTAGATGCCAACAAAAATGTTGATGTGGTAAGTAAGAGCACTTGCAGCTCCTTCAGAGGACCGACTTTCAATTCTTAGCATCCAATCTGGGCCGCTCACAACGGCTGGCAGCTCCAGCTTCGAAGGATCCCATAATCTCTTCAGGCTTCCTAGGGTAGCCATACACACCTGTGTGTGCACATGCACAGAATCACACATGCAACACATAAAAAGAAAAATCTTCTTAAAATGTGTATAAAATATTTACCTCAAATTCAGATTTTTTTTTAAATATAGCGTGTAGCAATAAATGCTGATGAGCACAGAGTTTCTAGAGTACTTCTAGAGTACTCCAAGCACATGTCTTAGGACTATATTTTATAATATGTAGCTGCCCCTTACTTGTCTGTGCTAATACAAAAATTACTTAGTCTTGTAAATGAATATATCAAAATGTGAATTCTCAGACAAGCATGAAGATACTGCAGTGATGTGGTCACTGTATCTCACCTCTTTACAACTGTTAATTTCTAAAATTCTGCAAAACCGTCCCAAATTGCCTCTTTTGCTTCACGAAGAGTTTGAAAGCACTGTTATACGTTGATAACCAGGATCAGTGGGTTAGTTTAAGGCAAGGACTGCTGGGGGAGGCAGGCCTTCACCTGTAAGCTGACCGCAAGCCTTTCTAGCATTAAAGGGAGTGTCCAATGTCTATGGTGTGGCCTTTTTTCCCTTCGCCTTTCTTTCTTTCTTTCTTTCTTTCTTTCTTTCTTTCTTTCTTTCTTTCTCTCTCTTTCTCTCTCTCTCTCTCTCTCTCTCTCTCTCTCTCTCTTTCTTTCTTTCTTCCTTTTTGGAGTTTTTACTGAATGGACACTCAGAAATCAAAGGCAAACCATCTGGGGAACAGGAATGCGGCGCCCTCATTTGAAGGACCGAAAGGAAGAATGGGAGACTTCTAGCTTCCTTTCTGTTGCTGTGAAGTACCCCGACACAGAGCAACCGAGGGGAGAAAGGGTTAATTTTAGCTCCCAATCCCCAGGCACAGTCCATCACAGCAGAGAAGTCAAGGCATCAGAAACCTGAAACAGTCAGGGCAGGGCGTCACAGCCACAGTGGAGAGCGGGAGAATAAATGTGTGGATGCTCAGCCTGCTGTCTCCATTCTCAAACAAATCAGAAACCAAACCCAGGGCATGAGATGGCCCTTCCTGTATCAATTAAGACAGCGTTTTCCCAACCTTCCTAATGCTGTGACCCTTTAATACAGTTCCTCATATTATGGTAAACCCCCTTCCCAACTGTAAAATTATTTTGTTACTACTTCATAACTGTGCTTGTGCTACTGTTATGAATTATAATGCAAATATAGGATGTGCAGGATGTCTAATATGTGACCCCTATGGAGGTTGTTATCTGCAGGTTGAAAAGAGCTGATTAAGGCAGTCAAGATACCCACAAAAGACATACCCATATGTCAACCTGATCTAGACAATCTGTCATTGAGACTCTCTTCCCTGGTTAGTTCAGGTTATGCCCAGTTGCCAACACTATCCCAGGCAGCTTCTCTGTGAATACCTACTTAATACCAAGACTTTACATAAAACAGTGTGTAAGTCAGGATGTAAACACTACTGAGTAGTATCAAATAATTTCATAAAAGCACTACAAATGGAGGCCTAGAGAGACTGCTCAGTAGTTAAGAGTGCTTGCTGCTCTTGGAGAGGACCAGAGTTCAGTTCCAGGGGATCTGATGCCGTCTTCTGGCCTCTAGTGAACTAGATATGCATTCAAGCACTCGAGCATGTGCCTACGTGCTTGCGCGGGCACACACACACACACACACACATACACACACACACCTTTAAAAAATTCTACAAATGCTAAAATTACATCTAAGTCAGACAATTGTTAAACATGTAAGTTTGCTATTGAAGATAGTATCATACCTCTTGAGGCCAAATGTATCCTGAAACCCAGAGAATCAATAAAAATTAAAAGATGAAAAAAATGATTAGGGCATCTATTCTTTTACAGAATGGTTTCCCAGTATTGTGTGATTTAATTTTAATTCACCAGTTAAAAAAAATTCTTGGTAATAACAAATTCCAATTGCTTTGCTTAGCCGCCTATTAGCAGACTAGCTGGTATTGATACAACAGTGCAGTTAATTGTACCTTCTAGATTTGAGAAGCAAGGCTACTCTGCAGCACACCTAGATAATGCAAAGCTAATTTTTTCCCTCAAGTCTCAGTGTTCTGGTTCCCGTATTCGGTGAATTGACGCCAGTTTCCCTGTTGGCTTGTCAAATGCTTCTCTGGGTGATGCAAGAATGCACTTCAAAGACTGAGGAGCTCATGGGGGAATGCATAATGGAGCAGAAAGAAGAATATTTCTCATTTTGAAATAGTCAGGATTCTTAGCAAATGAAGTAACTGCCAAGGTAGTTCTTCCTCCTTCAAGAGGGCTTATGGATCCCTGGGCAGCTGCGGTTCAAGTTGTCTGCTGCTCTCAAACTCACAGGACTAAACAGAATAAAATGGTAGATCCCATCTTTTAAAAGCAGACTGATTTATTATAACCTCAAAAAGTAATAATAAAAAAACCCCTAGACTGCTGAAATGCTGAGGCCAGTTTTTCTATTCTGCCCTCCCCCCACCTCTAACCCCCCCCCCCGCCCCTTAAATACACAGCAACCACATGGAAGTAACGAGAACTAACACTTAGCCTAATATTCTTGGCATCAAATTTCCTTTCTAACTTAAAAATTAAAATGATTTTTTTCAGGCAGCTTTAAGTCACAGGAGTTCTGACTGAAAAGCACAAAATGCCTAATGTATATAATCATAATATTTAGTATATGCATTATCACATTATCACAATTGCAGACTACACATCAACTTAAAATACATATGCGTGTCTATATGTACACAACAGTGTGCAGGGGGAGATAGGCACTTTATTAGATACAACCATTACGTTCCTCTAAGATTGTAAGTAAAGGCTTTCTAATAATACTCCATCTCCTCTGGCATGTACTATTTACCACTTGAATTTCTTCATGAAGTTCCTGAGTCATACTACTTACTGAGATCTGCTGAAGAGATACACAGATCCTACCTCTCATGGCTGCAGCGGTACAGGTTGGATTATTGGGAGCAACACCTTCACAGTCACTGATGTGTTTTCTTAACCAGCCTCATGTCAGTACTGTGGCCTTTGAATGTGCCGATGACCCTGAAATTACCTTTTCCACACCCTGGACTGCGATTTTAAATTCATCAGCATCCCCTTTCCCTTCATCCTCTCCTCTAGAGCAACTCTACTCCCAGAATCTCACCTTGTATTGCGTCTCTGCGCCCCTCTCCTAGGTAAACTTCATCCTAGCCTCTAGAGACAATTACCTCGTACTGGCATTTAGCCTGCACTCGGTTTCCAGATTTTTCCTTATTACTTAGCTCTAACAATACGTATCATTCAGTCTTTCAGGGCTCAGATTGGTTCATTTTTCTATGGTCTCCAGGACTGGCCATGGTCTCTCATGCTTTTACAACATATGCTGTTCCTCTGTGGCACCTCCAACGTGTCCCTCTTTAAAACAAGCGTCATGCTGCCATCCAGCCCCAGTCAAAGTAGATGCTGCTTCTCTGTGATCCCACAAGCCCTAGTCAGCTAGTACAGTTCTCTTCTCAGCAGCTACAGTTGTTCACATCTGGCCTGCAAATCTCTTGCAGGGTGTGTGTGTGTGTGTGTGTGTGTGTGTGTGTGTGTGTGTGTGTGTTTCTATTTATCGAAGACCGGGTCTAGCGAGTGAGATAGTCATCCATTTACGCTGCAACTCAGGCCACTTGAAAGTGAAAGGTGGCAATGGCCGAGGACAAAGACGATAAAGGAAATAAACAACCACTCTAATACCAGACCACAGGACCTGCACTCCAGGCAAGGGCTCTGCCTACACCTCTAACTTCCTCAAGGACTACACTCCCTCAAGGGAGATGCTCCGGCTGCACTGACCTCCACTGTGTTTCTCAAACACTCCCGCTTCACTCCAAACTTGGGGATTTTTGTACTTCCTGTTCCCTCTGCTTGGGACACCCCTGCCTCAGATTCACAAGGCAGGCTTAAATGCATTCCTCAGGCTTCAGCATCGTCTTCCCTGACCAGCTGTCATGGTTCCTGTCTGAAACGATCCTGCTGTTGTTTGCAGACAAACCTTTCAATGTGCTCCCTAAGAACACGTTAGAATCAGAGGCGAAGGGTGAATGCTGAGGATCGGATGTGGAGTGTCTCCACAGGTTCCTGTGCATTGGACGCTTGGCTGGCAACTGATAAACTGGGGGACTGAACGAATCCTGAGGGTTCAGTGGATGAATCCCCTGTCAAATACACAATCTGATGGGCAGGACTGGGAGCTGATAAAAACTGGGGGTAGGACCTAGACAGGGGAAGCAGGGCAGTGGGAGCATGCCTTTGGGGGCCCTCTCTTGCCCTGACTCTACCCTCTGTCACTACCCTGCCCACCCCTCCACCCCCACTTCCCTGACACGCAGTATGAGCTGGTCTTCTCCACCTGTTTTTCCTCCCAGGACACGAAACCTCTGAAATTGTGAACCCAAGGCAATCTCTCCTCCTTGTTTAGCTTGGGGGTTTTGTCACAGAGAAGTGTAACTCTGACCCAGGCTCAACTGCTTGTTAAAGTAATGATCCCAAATAAAGGAGTCACTAAAGCAGCTTCATCTATAAGGCCGGGTCTCATCACACTGACATTCAAAGGTTGTGACCACACTATAGAGAATATCTGCCTGATCCAAACTAAGGACCCACTACATGTTGCTACTACTTCCTACTGTGTAGAAAGACCAACGCCTAGAGCAGTGAAGTAATGGAAGGCACTGAGAAGGCATTTAGAAAGTATTTCAAATATCCAGAGTAAATAAATGATTGAATAAGAGTTGACATGTAAATGTTACTATTCCTTCCCTCTCCCTTCAAAAGCCTCCAAAATCACTTTAAAGACCAAGTCAATATAATCCCACCCAGTACCTTAGGCTCCCGTTTAACTCCCTTCAAAATGTGATCAGAACTCACTTCTCCAATCACATTCCACCACTCTTCACCAACAAAAACTGAACCGCTTTCTGGTCTACGAGACTCTTCTGGTCTGGTTCTTTCCTGCCTCTCTCCATGGCCCCACTGCACCTACATCCACAGCTCTCTAAACGCTGTTCTAAAGGCTGTGCTTTTTGTTTTCCCTCCCAACTTCCACCTAACCCACTGCAGCTCTTTGAAGACCTCCCTTTTGTGACTGCTACACAGTCACACAGCTCATCTTAGAAGAGACCCAACGTCTCTGTCATTTCTGCATCTCCAGAGGGCAGCCCAGTGGAACACAGAAGCCTCAATGTATTGTTTTGAGCAAATGGGAAGCTGGGAGTTGGGAGGTGTAAAGAGGTCTCTCTCTCTCTTCTCTCTCTCTCTCTGTCTCTGTCTCTCTCTCACACACGTACCTAATAATTATTATTATGGACATTACCATGTGGCTATCAGGTCAAGACTTAAGAACATCTTTAGTAGTCTCTGTAATCTATCGTCTCCAACCCCTAAAGCAATGAATGGATAACATTCAGCAAACACTCAAAACAGTAAGAAACAACTTGAGTGAAAACCATGTTTACAATATGGCAGCAAGAGACTAGGGGTGTGGAAAGAGAAGTCTCAAGATTGACATATGAGAAAAGGCAGTCAGTTGGCAGAGGGGAACTGGAAACTCTTCCCCACCTGACCTCCAGGCCACAAATAGGATGCAGGAGAAAAGCCTACAGCATCCACCTTTAGGAGGAGGTGTTTTGCTGTGTAGGTAATGTAAAGGGTCAGAACTGACATGGAGCAGGACAGACTCACCATCGCACTTCAGTCTCCAAGAGTGTTTTTTTTTTTTTTCTTCCTTAATAAACTGCCCCTGTTTCTCCTTTTACTCATATGTCCCTGATCCAATTCATCGTTCTGGAATATAATGACCCGGACACCTCAGTGGGTGCACTTCAGACTCCCATCCCCCTTATTACAACATCAGTGCCTCCCAATTCCTACTAAAATAATCAGTCAACCTTAATAGATACTCCACTTTACACCCTTCCCATCTCGTACCTGAATTTAAAAAAAACGTATGAAATTGCTCTATTCATGGCCTTCATCGATGGCACACTGGAAATCTAAGTCCTTTATTTTGTTACTTTTGTCAGCCTGTACATCCAATCTTCAAGAGTAAGAATTAGCATCCAAAATATGAACAAAGACAATGATCTCCTTTGAAGCTGAATGATCATAATTTCCCTGCACTCAGCTATTCTCATTCTGCTGACCGTTTTTTTAATAACTACTAAGTTAGAATTTGCCAACAGTCTGTTCACTAGTGGCTCAAATTGAGGATTTCGCTTTCCATTCCTGATGCATTCTTTTCTTTCTCTAATATACTACAGCCTGGCACGATGCAGCTTGTACAGAAATCCACACTACCCGGCTCTCATCTCCCATTCCACATGGCCGCCCTACCGGACCAAGCAGTGATCCAAATCCAACTACTGTTCGACACCTCTCATTCCGTCTTCACTGAAAACTGGGCACTCTCCAAATGGCTGTTTTTAAGCCTTCTCCACCAATTGTTACTAGGAAAACATCTTCTGCTGGCAAGGGTTGTTTTGTTTGTTCGTCTGTCTTTTGGGGCAACTTGAACCTCAATTGAGAAAACGCCTCCACCGGGTTGGCCCACATATAGGCAAGTTTACAGGGCGTTTTCCTGATTACAGATTAATGTGGTGTGGGAGTGCCCAGTCAGTCCACTGTGAGCAGTACCACTCCTGATTCTAGGAGGTGTCAAGTAAGGCAGCTAGCTGCAGGATGCAATCTTCCTCCAAGAGTCTACCTCAGTTTCTGCCTCCCACTTCTTGCCTTGCCTTTCCTCACTGGTGGACTCTAAAGTGTACGCTGAAATGCACCCTCTCCTTCCCAGATTGCTTTTGGTCATGATGTTACCACAGCAATGGGAAACACACTCGGACATGGTTTCAAGATGTCTTGGTGTTTTTTTCCTTATATAGCTCCTGGATTAAGGAACGGCTTTGTTCCTTTGGTTTCTTTTTTGCCAAGGAGAGAAGGTGGACTTGTGCTGTGTGTTCTCTGAGCAGCCTCTCTGGAGCCTAACTAAGGGGGAGAAGAGGGGCAGCTGGAAGCAGAGTGCTACCCGACCCTGCTAAGCCCTCAATAGAAAACCTTCCCACAGAACCAACAAATGCAGCAATTTGGGGAAATCTGGTTATAGAGGAGCACAAATAAAGGCAGCACCTCGTTTACGTTATTTGACATAATAATAATAATAATAATAATAACAACAACAACAACAACAATAATAATCAGTGCCTCCCATAAATTCAGCACCAAGGAGAGAGGAGAGATACTCTCATCAGGAAACAAGAATTCTGCCTTGAAGAGCTCTCAGTCAGTCAGGGTTCTGAAGCTTAAAAAAGGCTTTGGATGACCCCCCCCCCACACACACACACGATCAGATTGTGCACAGGTCTCCCCAGTCCTGAACGTTTGAACAGAAACTCTAAAGCTAACGGTCTGTCAACATGTCCACTGCAAACCTTTCTTTTCAGGGTTTATGATTCAACAGTGCACATTCAGGAGTAACACCTGGGGCAAATGGTGTCACTCTGAAACACAGTCGCTGTATTTAATTAAAAGAATGTCTTGCATTTTCCAAGTCTAAACCAATGATCTGAATAAATGATGACATTAAAATACCCATTTTTAGAAATGAGCTTTCTTATAAACTACAAAGGGAATGCATAAATCTTGTCTCCCTAACTTGTCCTAATGTAGCAAACTGTTGTCACCCTAGACTTCGTGAAATCGTCCCTTCCACATCCATTCACCAAATCCTGGCACATTAGCATCTTCAGCTGCTCTTGAATCAGTTTCCTTCATCTCAACAACCACGTGACCAAACATTGTCAGATGTGACCCGGACCATTATTATGAGACTCCTATTATCTGCTCTACAAACCAGCACGCGAACTCTTCCTGCAGAGACCTACAGTGATCTTTCCAAAACGCAAACAGTGCCATGCCTTTCCCCTACTTCCTTCCTTTAGTGGCTTCCCACACTTAAGATGCAAACTCGCAGCATGGTCCACAAGACCATGCTGTCTTTGTGTCTTTGTAGTCTCACTCTCCATGCTTCCCCTGGATTCACCTTCCAGTTTCTCACCTTATCCTTGCTACCTTCGTGTCTCAGAAACTGCACCTGCGGCTCCTGTCAGGATTGCTCTGTCCCCCAGCCCCAATTCAACAACTACTCTTGTTCAAATCTTTAGATTTCAGCTCAGAAGTCAGTTATTAAATAACTGGTGATGTGAGGATATGCAGAGATGACCGGTCACACTAGTGGAAGCCCATGAACTGTGGACTGGTGGCGGTGGAGCCCCCACGGGACTGGACTAGGCCCTCTGGATACGGAAGACGGTTGTTCGGCTTGAACTGTTTTGGGAGCACCCAGGCAGGGGGATCGGGATCTGTCCCTAGTCTATGGGCAGGCTTCTAGAATCTGGTGCCTGTGGTGTGACACCTTGCACAGCTTTGGTGCAGTGGGAAGGGGCTTGGACCTGCCTAGGCTCAGTGAGCTGGGCTCTGCTGACTCCCCATGGGAGACCTCGATTTGGAGGATGTGGGAATGCGAGGTGGCTTGTGAAAGAGGGTTGGGGGTGGGAGGAGGGAGGAGGGGGGATCTGTGGATGGTATGTAGAGTGAGTAGAAAATTTCTTAATAAAGGAAAATGAGAAAAAATAAAAGACTTGCATGCTCAGACCTGTTTTCTTACCCCCTAAGGTTTTTCCTAACACAAGTGTATGTATGCATATGCTTATTTCAGAGCACAATTGTATTTGTATATTTGTGAAGGCTTGACTAACATGTGCTTTTCTCACTAGGCTGTAAGACCCATAATGTCAAAGCAAGAAGTGTTTCCTTAAGAGTTAGCACCATATCTAGTATACAGCAGGCATTCACAAATGTTTGAACAGAGCCACAAAAATAATCATGTAATAGAGTTGTGGATACAGTTCAGTTGACAAAATGTATGCCTACCATGCACAAAAGATTCCCTGGCACACCACAAACCCAGTATGGTGATACATGACTGTAATCCCAGCACTTAGGAGGGAGAGGCAGAAAGATCAAAAGCTTAAGGTCATCTTCAGCTACACACAGAGTTCAAGGCCAACCCGAGCTACAAGAGATCCTGCCTCCAAAAAATAAAATATAAAATAAAATAAATCAGATTGAAATGATAATGTCACTTTAAATATCAGTCACCCCAGAGAAATAGCAAGAGGCTCAGACGTAAGAGGGAATTTTTGTCTTCACCTCGCTTGTTCCACAAAATTAAAGCAAAGAAATCTTCAAAGGACCCTTTAGTTCCAGTAATACCAGCAGTACAAAACAGAAGCAGCCTTGGCTGGACACAAGCTGGTGGTAGCAGAGGCAGAACTTTCATTTGGTAAGGTAGGTCGCTCTGGTCTACCTCAGGCCTTCTGCAGAGATCAAAAGAGGCCACGTATAGACCCACATCCAAGAGAAGCAGGTTCTCACGATGGATGGAAGTACCTGCTGTCACACTGTACCACAAGGCAGAGGGAAAACCCAGGAGTCAAGGCCACAGATAGACAGACCCACATCTAAGAGAAGCAGGTTCTCACCATGGATGGAAGTACCTGCCGCCACACTGTAAAAATACCACAAGGCAGAGGGAAAACCCAGGAGTCAGCATCTGAACCTTCCCTAACTGTTCCCCCAACACTGGTTCTCAAGAACCCTCAGGTTGGCTTTTACTTTAGGGAAGTAACAGTCCTTGATTCACACTCTTCTGACATCACATCTTAAATTGCTTTAGGCTACTATTTACTACACGTCACTGATGTCTCCTGACACAGCATTCTTTTTAATACTGTGCTGGTAAATCTTGGAAAGTCTTAGTTTATCTTTGGCAAAAGGTAGAAATGACAAGTTATACTAGGTCTACTGACAAACTTAATACAGTGAAGAAAAAAAATTAAGCTGTGCTTCCTTCCTAGACAGGTGGGCACTACAGTTAATTATATATCAGCACTAATAAGCTATCTAGAAAGGTGTTATGATATGCCTCCACTTCTTTTTTCAGCTCCTTGAGACTAGAGTCTCCTGTAGCCCCCGCTGGCCTTCATCTTGATATATAGCCAAGAGTGACCTTCAGCTTCCCAAATGCTGGGATTATAGGCAGGCTTCACCTTGCTGGGCCCAATCTTGGCTTTAAAAGGACCAGAACACTACAGGACATTTTGAATGCAAACAGCTTTGGCCGGTTTTCGATTTCCTTCTCAGAGAAATGGGGGTTAAGTTGTCCAGCATTATACACAGTACTTTTATATAAAAGGGTATTTGATGACTTGAGGGAAAAAATAAATTTCAATATTCATCTCACCGAATCACTTCGAGAGCAAAAATGATTTAAAAGGAAAAAAAAAAAAAAATCAGCCATCACTCCAAACACACCGAAAAGGGAGATGTAGTTGTTTTACCAATTTAGGTGACCTAGGTGGGACTCCACTTCAGTAAAGTCAGTCTTAAATACTGCAGTTTACAAATTAAGCTGTGACATACGCAATAAGAGGGCCACCTCCTAGGAGTCTTCTCGGCCGGTCGTCACCAGCTTTTACACTCCAACTTCCTGACGCTAACTTTCCAAAAGTTAATAAAGTACATCATGGAGATGCAACGCCGATTTTTACAGAAGGCACTTGACTACAGACTCCTCCCCCGGCTGCTCAGCTTCTGCGCCCCGGAATCCTTCGTGTCCTCCACTCCCTTCTGGCTCTGACCTGAACTCGAGGCAGTGGGCATCGGGGGGTGGGGGTGGGCGCTTGGTGTGGATGGGGGTCGTGGAGGATGAGGAACCCGAGGGGGGCTCTAACGGCTCATTTTGCTGAGGGTGGGGGGGGGTCAAGCCGGGGAGGTGGGAGCGGCGGTGCAGTGCGCGCCGCCAACGGCTGGGTGAGTGTAGCGCAGTGGCCGGATCCCGGTAACTAAAGTTCCGAGCAGCTTGACTAAACCCTCAAAGCCAGGCACTGTCAAGGCTAACACCGGCGCCGAGGGCGGCAGACGGATGCGTCCCAGCGGAGCGCGCCTGCTCGGCATCAGGCTGATGGAGCGGGCAGCGAGGGGGCGGCCAGGAGCCGGGACAAGTTAGCTCCTCAGCCGGAGCAGCCCAGCCAGGGCCCGCCGGGGGCGGGGAGAGGTGCCCGCTCGGGATCCGCAGGACAACGCAGGAGCGCCGCCAAGGGGCCGGGGCTTCCCCGGCGCCCGGGTGCGGGGACGCCGATCCGGCTGGGGGACCCGGCTCTCCCCTGTCCGGAGATCGAAGGGACAAGCGGGTGCAGAGCGAGGCCTCAGCCCCACGTTCGCACCCGGCTCCCGGCTCCGGGAGTTGCGGGGAGGCGGTGCCGTGGGCTGGAGCCCGACGCGGACAGGCTGGGGGCGCCCCGGTGGCGAGCACCCGGGCTGGGCGGGGACGTCCGGGGAGGCTGGACCGCGGGGCCTGCTCCACCGGACCACGGCGGCGGCGGCATCTCGCCTCCTTCAGGCCTGCACGCGCCACAGGCCGCAGCGGGGACCAACCCCGCGTCCTCCCGCCGCCACCCGCGGGGCTCGCAGCTCCCGAGTCGGACACCGAGCCAAGCCTCGCTTCCCCGGGAGCCGACTCTACCCCGCGATTCCCAGCCCGGCAGCCCCGGCGTTAGAGCGTCCGCCTAAGCAGCAGCAGCAGCCGCCGCCGCCGCCGCCGCCGCAGCGCGGGTGACGGCGCTGAACCCGGGGCGGGGACGCGCGGGAGGAAGGGGCGGCCAGGGGGCGGGCCGGCGGCGGCGGAGCCCCGGGGCGGGGGGGGGGTACCCGCGGTGTAGGGCTAGGCGCCCCCGATCGGCCGGCGCCGGGCCAGCACCACCTGCGGAGCTGCGGCGCCCACGCGGCCGCGACCCCGCCGCCCCTCGCTCCCGCCACACGCGCGCGCAAACAAAACAAGTTGCAGGTCGCCGCTGCCTGCCTGCCTGCCTGCCTGCTTGCCGGAGGGGGGCCGGGCGGGTCACTCACCCTCATCCTGCTCAGCGGGCTCGGGTCGTCGGGCCGCGAGGACAGGGAAGACCAGAGGACCAGGAGCCCCAGGAAGCTTCCCACCACCAGCAAACTGCGTAAGATGAACCCGATCTTCAGCCTCATCTTCCTCCGGCGGCGAGAGACACACAGCCCGGCGCAGCCGCCGCCACCGCTCTCCCCTCCCTTCTTCCCCCTCCCCCGGCCCTCCTCCTCCTCCTCCTCCTTTCTCCCCCACCCGGATCGCTACGCCCGCCGCCCTCCCCACCGCCTGCCCTCTCCAGCTCCAGATCCGGAACTCCCCTCGGCTTTACCTTCCCCTGGCTCTCCCCCTCCGCCCCCTCCCCGCGCCTGCCTCTGCGCTCCGCTGCCGCACCCCCCTCCCCTCCGGCGGCCTCCGCAGAGCTCCGACCGGCCCGAGTGGCTGGCTCTCCCGGCTGCCTTTCTACCTGCCCGCTCTAGCTCCGCAGTGCTCCCCCCGCCTCTCTCCACCCGCCAGCGCGAGAACCCCCTGCGAGTCCCTAGTAACCTTGGAACTAACTTAACACTTTTCCCCCCGGGGCTGATCGTAGCCTTTGCCCTATGCCTCAGCCTCTTAAAGCTTCCAGATCCCCAAACTTTTATAGTGATTGTGGACTCAAACTCTGTCCTTGACCAAGCCCCTGCCCTCCCAGGATGCGGCCTCCCTCCCGTCGCCCCTCAGGTGGACCTGCAGCCTTCCCTAGGCTGCCCTTCCTTCCCTCACGCCTACTGCCCGATCTCCCCTGCCTGAGGCTTGCAGGAAGCAAACCAGGAAGTCGGCTACCGCTGCTGCAGCAGTAGCTCCACGTGGCTGATTTATAACCGGATTTTTTTTTTTATTGACCTTGTTCCCCCCCCCCCCCCCCCCCCCCCCCCCCCCCCGCCACACACACACACACGGCTCCTTAAGGAGGTGCATTTGTAACCGAAAGGCTCAGGTGAGATGTGCAAATACCAAAGAACTAAAGAGCGTTCCCTTGGAAAGACGGTATTACCTTTTCTCTTGAGCTTATTAGAAAGCCAAGTCGACTAGCTAATACACAATACCGTCCTTGTTGATGAACTTGTAAGTTTCTACTCCGGGGAAAGCGGATTTCGGGTTTTTAAAACATTAAACACACGCACCATTGCTTCTCTCACAGCTTGATTTTTCCAGGAAAGGATATTGGCAAATGTTTAGCTACACGCCTCTCCCTTGTACATTGTGCCAAAGATGTCAATCACTTTATATCACAGTCTACAGTGTGTGCCATACTCCTCAGCTATCCAATTTGTTGAACAAATGCTTTTTGATGGCAGGTTTTAGAACGGTGTGAATTGACCTTTTTAATCCTAGTATTGCCTTGCCTGAGTCTGTTTTGCTCTAAAACAAGTGAAATTTGGTTATTTAGTCCACCTGGGTGATCGGCATGATATGAGCCAGAGATAGTTTTCCGTTATTAGGAAAAGGGAAAGCTGACCCTTTAGGATTGTGAGCATAGATGGGCATACACGGTGGAGAAGTCCTCATCTCTGAAGTGATGGGAGCCGCCCTTCAGCTGTCAGTATTCACAACTTGAAATATGTTTGAAAGGCCAAAAAGATAGAAATTGATGAACAGGTCTACGGTTGTAAAAGCCCATGTACCTCTTGAGTTCTGAACATTGTTTAAGAGAAACTGAAAGTATACCTTAAAACACATGCTTTTCACCACATTTGCTAGCAGGCAGCCTCTGTAGAGACCTCTTTAGAAAATGAGAAGCTACGTTAAATGATTGGGTCAAGAAAAGTCACACTTAGCCTCTCCGAGCTTAGAGCCCTTATCTGCCAAAATCATGATTATAATACTTCACAATATTGTCAGAAGGAATAATGGAGGCCAAGTGCACATGAAAATATAAAGCACAGATAATGTGATGGGGTAAGTCTTAGTGATTATGGGTATAATGCTTGTGAACACCACAGCCATTATTGTATATAGGGGCTGTTGCTCTGAGCTATTTCTGACATGTTGATCCCTGAGTAATGCTCACTGAAGAGAATACCCCCTCCACTGTACCTATGGGAGAGGTACAGAGTATGAACAACAAGGCAGCGGTCTCTGACAGATTATCAAGTCACAAGTGAATGGTAGCATGGTGCCTTCACTCCGAGGCCAGCCGGGGCCTCAGAAGTAAAATCACAAGGGAGTAGCATTTCTGAGCAGGCAGAAGGATTCACGTTTGTCATTTAAGTTTTGTGTTGCCGGAGACTGGTGCTCCCTGTTCTTAGAATTCAGAGCAGGTTTTCTCATCTTGCCAACACGCTCACAGTCCTTGCCAAACAGTATAATCACCTCATGTTTATTATATAAATGCTTTCAGGATTCCACAGGTCAGAACCTAAAGGCTTGGTGGTTTTTTAAAAGTCATCCCCACGTGACCTCTGCTAAAAGAGGAAACCCCCACAAGGAACTAAGCCCACCTTTGGGCTACACTCCCCTGGGGCTTTCAGCCTGCCCCCTCATCCTGTACCCAAGCTGGAGGTCTGTTTCTAAATGCCACTGCTTGCCCTCAGGCCTTTGTACAGGGATTTCTTTTCACCTGCACTATCTTTTGACACCTCAACATTAAGCTTCCATGTCAGTTACAAAAGCTTTTTTTTTTTCTAAACTCTTATCATGGTCTCTACACCAAGATATTGGCCAGGCACCCTGCCTTCCACTCCATTTCTCCCTAATATGTTTGATTGCTTAATTTCCATTTGCAAGTAAAAAATAACATGATGCCGGAGACTTGTCTTTGGAGAGTTTATTGTATTCTTGTGTCTGATGTGTAAGAAGGGTTTTAATATTTTTTGGAGGAACACTGAGTAAATAACTGGATTAAAGATACAAAGGGAAAACAGAGCTTAGAAGAGGGCTTAGGAGCACTTC
The DNA here is from genome assembly GCF_903995425.1 of Onychomys torridus. Lineage (NCBI taxonomy): Eukaryota > Metazoa > Chordata > Mammalia > Rodentia > Cricetidae > Onychomys > Onychomys torridus. The sequence goes on from NC_050459.1 coordinate 50,079,809, forward strand.
AGCTCCAATTGTTCTTTACCTAGGAGCTGTTTTTCCGAGAACAAAATCTTGGAGGTTTTATTTCATTAGGTCAGTGATTGTCTTACAGTAGTTGGTATTTTGGTAAGCTGTTGTTTGCCTATTGATAGTCTACTGATAACACCTAGATACTCCATTGATAGTCTACTCCAGCTACTCGAACTAAGAAAATCATAGTTTCAACTTAAATTCAGGACCCCCCAACATAGATTACTAGTTCTATAGTAAAATTAATACTTGTGTTGTGCTCATTTGGAAATGAAAACATTGTCAAGGGCTGCCATTTGATAAGATTAGTGATCTCCTGTAATGTTTTGGAGGCTAACATGCTGATTTAAGGCCCCCTTTGATTTCATGCTGTGGAATACTACCTTTTCATAGCTGGTTACTCTCTGGAACACCTATAATTCAGAGGCTCTTCTGATTTAGCCATGAATTTAAAAGGCCATTGAAACACATTTCGTCTCTCTTCATTGGAACCCTACCACTAGCTCTCTGTTCCTCCTAGAATTAATCCTGAACTTCTTGGTTTGTCACGGAAGACTTCTGGAAGCAGGCATAGCTTTGTACCTACTTGATTACAAAGCTTTTCCAGTTGAAGTTACAGGCATGTCAATTTCTATTTCTAAAATAGCTCAAGTTCCTTCTCACTTCTAGATTTTTGTGCATATCTCCTTTTTTCCAGAACTCTCTTGGTGGTTTTTATACCAACTGGCCCCAAAAGCTCTATAATTATTCAAACTTCCATTCCTACACTGTGTTTTTTCAGAACTTTTACTTGCATAGCCCCCCCACTTCCTTGCTAGGTTGGGAATTTCTGCTCTGTGTAAGAGTGTCTTGGAAGGTCCCTTTCTGAACAGAGCTCAGCTTTTGTATTTGCTCAACTGTCACCTTAATTAGACCAAGTTTTTAAAGGCAAGGACTGTGTTGTCATTTAGCATCGCGTTCCTAGGATGTTGACAATGTCTTGCACAGAAGACATGCTCAGTCCATGAGAGTGGATGGGAGAGAGAGTATCTCATGCATTCACTGGTAAAACACTGAAAGATTTGCACGCATTCTGTAATATAGTAAACTAATAGCTTAAAAGACAATTATATCTGAATGTTCGCAAAATATGTTGTTAAGTCAATTTTTCTCTTATTTAAAGAGTTGGGAAAGAAGAAAACAATGTTCTATACCTTATCCAACCAACATGTATGCTATCATTCCTAGATAAACATGTAGTTTATTCAAACTAACAATCTGCTTGCTAAAATGAATGTACGTTGCCCAGAACCTATGGTCTTTGAGAACCTGGTGCCTGCAAAATGAAAAAAGTAGCCTGGTTTTTACTGAGACTGGTAATCACAACTTTGTTGTTGTTGTTGTTGTTGTTGTTTTGTTGTTGTTTTTAAATGGAATGGGTGGGATGGAAAGAAACTTACAGTAAAAGGGCTGGAGAACCCACCCTACCATTTGGAGCTAGAGGTTTGACTAGGCTTAAATTTCTAATATCCTTTTACAGATTGGCTGAAGACTCAGGTTCTCAGCAGAATGGTTAAGTGATCAGAAAGTCTTCACAACTGAACTTTGTCAAGGTATTACTGTAAATCCTGTTACAGTGTGTGCATATAAATGCCTGCGTCGGCGCAGACAAGCAGCTTCAAACATCTGTCAGTTTATTATCACATCCCCCAGAGATCTTGCTTATTCAGCTGTGCCCCGAACCTCACTGTCTTTAATGGGCAGATCTGATACCTATAACACCAACTAGTATCTGTCTTGTTAATACCAGTAATCTCTTAGACACAGGGCACAACCGTTCTACAATTAGAGTGGAAAGGAACACTGTCAGTAAAAGGGCCAGAGAATCCACACTCACAGTTTGTAAAATGAGAGATATGGCTAGGCCATATTGGGCAGAGCCTTGATATTCAAGGTCTCTGGAGGGCTGGGAAGGCTGTTGATATTGGGAGGGTTGGGAGGGTCAATTCTGGCTCCTCTACAAGAGCTGATAGGAACAATAGAGAAGTATTTCACACTTACCAATGTTTGTGATTAGTTTTAACTAGAGTGGGGTATTCTTAATAATGAACCATTCCTATAAGCCTTTTTAGACATTTCAGAGGAGATAAACAGAGCTGAATACAAATAAAGAAATCTGAAGCCAGACTGCAGAGAGATTCTGCGGGAAGATTACCCCAAATCCAGGAATTAGAGGATGGACAGGAACTCATTATCTGTCGATTCAACCCCTCTGCTTTTGTGTGCTCTGCTGCATCTCACTGAGGTACAGAAATTTCGTCTTTTCTCCAGCTATTTTCTAACAACTGAACAATGAACAAGTGTATTCTCCCTCTTATTTGAACACATGGCTCTATATTAAATGACTGTTTGGAGAGTCACACCAGGGACTTGTGAAGCGAAAGTACTGCTCTTGCAGGGAGTTCACAATACTGTCATTCAGATAAAGGTGCCTTTTGGAATATCGCAAAGAACTTCAAAATTTGAATTTAATTACATTTCTTTTATGGAGAGCAGTCTTTGAGAATTTGGCCTTGTGAGATGGCTTCTGTTTCTCAAACCATTGAAAACAATTTTTAGCAAACCGAGTCCTTTTCTGTGATCTTTTATTGTATATTAATAGCTATTTCTATTTACTCAAAGCACTTTTTTGTGCGTGTATTATGTGTTAGCCATTGTTCAAGACTCAGGGGATATAGAAATAAACTAAAGGAGCAATCATCCCTGTCCTCATGGAGTTAGATAGTAAATTGTGTGTATAAATCATTATATATTGTTACCAGATAAACTGCTGCCCCCCTCGTGTGCCCAGAGTCTATGAAGATTGACTCACAGACTTAGATAGTACCTTAGAAGGTGTCTATGATGGAGTGAAACAGCCAGGGCATGTAATTTGGAATGCTGGATGGACATGAAGAGAGGTCTGTGTTTTGAACAGCTGGAGTAGGTCTCCTTGAGAAGATGACGTTTGAACAAGCCCTGAATGGGGATTTGGGACAAAGCCAAAAAGGAAGAGATAGCACCAAGCACAAGGAATAGTACGTGAAGGCCCCAGGACAGGAGTGTTTCTTCTCGCCATGGCATGGGAAGTCTTAGGAGGTTTACTGCGAGGTGGTGTGATTTAACATATCTAAATCAGACCACAGCTGGCTTCTGGGTTAGACATGCAGAGCAGCAAAGCTAAAAGCAGAGATTATCTAGTTAGGCTATTTTGACAATCCAGGTGAAAGCCTGCAGAAGAATGGACTGGGATTACAGCAGCAGTAATTACACTAGGTCAGACCATGGATAGATTTGATTTTTTTCTCAACTATTATGGTTCCAAATAATTTAGTTTATTGTTTTGCTTCTAGACTGTAAGCAGTTAAATTAATAACCTGTAAAGCAACTCTTTAAATACTCTGGCAAAACACATTCTTTAAAGAAACCATGTAAGCAATTACTCAACAATTTAATTAAATCCCCCATGCAACAATAGCAGGTCAGATGCCAGGCTTAATGGAGCTGATGCAAACAACGGAAATGCCAGGAACATACGTTTTTAAATTTAAAAAAATGCACCCATTAGATAACAAAACAAAGAACTTTAAGGTCAGAGAACGAACAACGGAGGCCTCCCTTCCCTGCCTTTTCATTCAAGTGCCATGGCCAAACATGAGTTAACCTGATTATCATTTATTTTGTATTTATGGATTTAGGAACAAAGCTGTTTCCAAGCCGCCCCCCAACTGGAAAGCCTGATAGGTCTGCAAAAGGCTACGGAGACTCCCAGGGTGAGAGAGCAAAACCTAGTGCCCTGGTTTCTTGAAGAGAAGCTTATCAGTACACATACCCACATCATGATATAGGGAGTCATAATCAAAAAGTGTTTTTCACTCTCTTGCAGTGAAAACACATGCCCACTTGACAGCTAGAAAACCCGTAAAAACAATCATTTAGTTAAAACTGACCCCAGACCAGTGTCAGACATCTGAAAAGTTAATCTAGCTTTCCATGCTTTTCTTTCTTTAATTACTTAATTTATTTGTTCTATTATCAGCTTGCTACAGTACAAATTCTAATCCTAATAGTGAAATGTTTCACTGAAGCTTGCCCAGTGATTTGAGTAAAACCAAAACTTACTATAAGCCACAGTCATCCTAGGGTCTCCCCTGCTACGTAGGCTCCCTGGTTCTGTGGGTTGCAAATGGATGGAACTAGAAAATATCATCCTGAGTGAGGTAATCCAAACCCAGAAGGACAAACATGGTATGTACTCACTCATAAGTGGATACTAGATATAAAGCAAAGAACAATGAGACTGCAACCCATGCTTTTCTTATTACAGTTTTTTTTTTCACACAGTGTATTTTGATATATTCTCTCCCTCTCACAACTTCTTAAATAAATAAAAAGCACACGTGCACAACACCCCTGGAGTTTGTTTTCTGTTGACTAACTGTTGAGCATGAAGATTGCCCTAGAGTGTAGTTGAGATATCCAGTATCACTCTAGGTTAAGAAAACGGATTTTTCGCTCTCCCAGTAGCTATTGCAAGTAGCTTCTTGCTTAGGGGAGGAACTTGGTGCCCGCTTCCCTTTCTTTGTGCTGGGATTTTGTCTGGCTTGAACCTGTACGGGCTTGTCTTAGTCTCTGTCCATCAGCTGTTTTGTGTATGGAAAATGCTGGTTCCTTGGACTCACCCATCACCTGCAGTAATTACAGTCTTTCTGCTTAGATCTCTGAGCCTTGAGTAGTGGGTAGTAAAGACATTCCATTTAGGATTGTATGTACGTTCCAGTCCGTGCATACCATAGCACTCATGTGGAGATCCGTGATCATCTTGGAGTTGCCTCTCTCTCTTTCTACTTTGTGAGTTCCAGGGATTGCACTCAAGTCAAGCTTGGCTACAAGTACCACTTCCTACTGAGCCACCATGCAGGCCTAAATAAAACTGTGTGTGAGAGACAATGTCTATGGATCTCTTGCATGCTGCCTACCTATATCTGCCCCGAACTCACGAATATGCCTCTGCCTCCCAAGTGCTAAAATTAAAGGTGTGTGCCCCTACTCACAACTAAAACCTGTCTTTGAAGGACTCTCATCAGGGGGCTGGAGAGATGGCTTAGCAGTTAAGAGCACTGGCTGCTCTTTCAGAGGACTTGGGTTCAATTCTCAGCACCCACATGACAGCTCAAAACCATCTGTAACTCCATTTCCAGGTCCTCTGACACCCTATGGCCTCTGTGCACACCAGGCACATGTGATGCACAGACATATGTGCAGGCAAACATACAAAGAAATAATAAAAAAGAAACCCCATCACCTTATGCTTTGAAAAAAAGTACTGTTCTTGTTTGTTTAAAAAGTCACATTTGAAAGTCCCTGAACACTGTTCCTGTGAGGTACAGATGGCAGGAAGAAGGTGTCATACTTTAGAAATAGCAGTTACAGCTATGGACACAGTAGAAAGACATTGAGACATTTGAAGAACTCTGAAAATATGAGGAAGACTGTGAACACACTCAAATTCCAGAAGAGAAAAAAAATCGTAAAGATTGTGAATAGGCCAAATTGCAGATTCGATTATTAACTAACTTTTTCAGTTGGTTTCTGGAGTCCTGCTTTCTGTCTTGAAAAGGTCACAGTTTCAGACTGTAAATTATCTCTAAAAGGAATTCATTGAAAGTTGAGTCTGAATTGTTTCCTCGGTTTTAAATATTTTCCACATTCATAAGGATTCACTTACATTAATAATTTGCATACTTGAATTTCAGAACAGATTTTTTTTTAATTTTCTAAAACTTTCTAACTTTAAAAAAAATTTTAATTCATTTTTTTAAACTTTATGTTTATTAGTATTTTGTCTGCTTGTATGTCTGTATGAGATGTCAGAAGCCCTGGAACTGGAGTTACAGACAGGTGTGAGCTGCCATGTAGGTGCTGGGAATTGAACCCAGGTCCTCCAGAAGAGCAGCCAGTGCTCTTAACTGCTGAGCCATCTCTCCAGTCCCAGCACAGATTTTTTTTTGAACATTTAAATGTCTGTCCACTTGGACATTTGGAAGCCTCTTTGGTGCATTGAAGTCAGCAGTTCCTCAGTGGAATTCTATTTTCTCATGGAACCTGTTCTTCTTGGGCTCTGGACTCAATCTTTGAGGCTACACAAGGTTTCTAAGACATCTCCCATGATTTCTTTCTTCCATCACAGACTCTGGTGGCACGTAATTGGGACTTTGACATTCAGTTGGCTTGTTCACACTGTTGTAATCAGGGTCCCTTGCAAATTTCATGGGGTCTAACCTTCAGTTTCTTTTTCTATCATCTCCCCCCCCCCTCCCCGCTTCCAAGACAGGGATTCACTATGTACCTCTGGCTGTTCTGGAACTCTGTAGACCAGGCTGGCCTGGAACTCACAGAGATCCACCTGCCTCTCTCAGTTGCCATTTAAAGGCGTGTGCCACTACACCCAACCCTCTTGTTTCTTAAAACCGTAATTTCCAGTACTACCAGAATCTGTCTAAAATGTGAGTTCCATCACACTTCCACAGCAGAAAAGTTTAGTAGTTTTCCCTTAAAGGTGGCAATTTATTGCATCCTGGAACATACAATCTCAAGTGAAGCACCAGCAAATAATGTCACTTCCCCTGGGAGATTATAGGCTTGGGTGGAATTTATATATAGGTGTTTTGCCTCCGTGTACATCTGTACACCACATGTTTGGTACCCACAGAAGCTGGAAGAAGGTGTTGGATGCCCAGGAACTAGTGTTGGACATGGCTGTGAGCCACTATGTGGTTGCTGGGAATTGAACTGGAAGAGCAACCAGTGTACTTAACCACAGAGCCATCTCTCCAGCATCCCCTCATCCAGTTTTGTTTTTTAAAGAAAGACAATGGGGTAATTAAAGAAGATGGTGATAGAGTAGATACCTGATAAAAACCCACTGGTTGGATCAGTGCACTACAGACCAGAACAATCAAGTATGAAAAGGAAAGCCTTGTGGAACACTGCTTTCCCTGGTGACACCATCTAAAAGGCCATAACTGGCAAACAAAAGGACCACACTTTCCTTACACGATGTCCTTAATTTCAGCCTTATCACGCTCAAAGCACACTGTCAATGTGGCGGGGATGCTGGAGAATTAGCTGTGGTTGTATTTCCTGAGTGTTATTCTTTTGGGGACTGTTTACAACACTTTTCAGCCATGGTTGAAGTTGCAACATACTATTGTTTAATATTTTTACTTCAGTAACCTAACTTTGTATTAAATTTAGCTCTGTGCTAAATAGCAATACAATGTATTATTTTTTCTACATACATTAAAATGAATACAGTTATAATTAAAGATATTTGTGTTTCGGGGTTCCTAAGGATCATCTTTTTATCCCCAGGTTTACCACAGCTGGGAGCTAACTGATACATAACATAGTGCATTTATCTCCTTAGTGTCGTAAGTTCAGTTAAGCCTGCATGGTCTAGGGATTACAAATGATGTCTGTTTGGGCTTCTAGGTTTTTGTTTGTTTGCTCTCTGTTTGTTTTGAGACCCTTCGGATTAAACCCAAAGCCTTGTGGATACTAGACAAGCCTTCTATTTCTGAGATACACTTCCTGCCCACTGTCATGTGGTTTTATGACTTATGCCCTAATTTCACGAGTTATCTTTTTATGTAAGTTCCAAGCATGAATGTTTTATGTAGTATAGATGCTATATAGAATGGCCCACCTTAAAACAAAAACAAACAAACAAAAAACAACACACACACACACACACACACACACACACACACACACACACACACACACAAAAACCTCACCAGGCAGTGGTGGCTGGCGCACGCCTTTCATCCCAGCATTTGGGAGGCAGAGCCAGGTGGATCTCTGTGAGTTTGAGGCCAGCTTTGTCTATAAAGCGAGATCCAGGACAGGCTCCAAAACAGAGAAACTTTGTCTCGGGAAAAGAAAAGCAAAAGAAAACCAGTCAATACTCTGCCTTTCCTCAACCACCTACTTACTATAGAAGTTCACTAATAAAGTGTAGAATATTTCTATTTTTCCTTCTGAAAAACTTGGTAATTTAGATAACATATGAAAAAGGTATGTATATGTGCATGTGTGATTGTGTGGTCTATGTGTGGTGTGATTGTGTAATTGTGTGGTGTGTGTGTGGTGTGATTGTATGATTGTGTGGTGTGATTGTGTGACTGTGTGGTGTGCATGGATGTACGGAGGCCAGTATTCCACACTGGGATCTTCCTTAATCTCTTTCCACCTCCTTTGTTGATATGACAGGTTTTCTCACTGGACCTCCATCTTCCCAATTCTTCTAGGCTAGCTCTCCAGCAATCCCTCAGCATCCTGTCTCTCCCTCTCCAGTGCAGCACTCAGATTACATGCATGTATTGTCACATCCACCTTTTATACAGCTGCTCAAACTCAGGTCCCCATCCTTGCCTAGCAAGCACTTTACCAACTAAGCTATCTCTCCGGCTCCCTGGAACATTTAAAAAACGATTAACTAGTGTGTGTGTGTGTGTGTGTGTGTGTGTGTGTGTGTGTGTGAGAGAGAGAGAGAGGGGGGGGGGGGGGATTGCATGAGTTTATGTGTACCATGTGTATTCAGGTGACCAAGACCAGAGGGTATCAGATCTGGAATGGTCGTGACAGGTGGTTTGGGACCACTTGATATGGATGCTGGGAACAAAAGCTGGACCTCTGGAAGAGCGATAAGCACTCCTCTAACTGTTGACCTATCTCTGTAAGCCCAGGAACTTTTTTTTTTTTTTTAAGTTCAGAATTCTTTGCTTTGTACATAGTCTAGATGAGTCAAGTTAACCATGTAACTGCTCATGCTTGGGATCATAATCCTGATCCCACAAACATCATTTGTTTTACACTTTGGATGAAGATTTCTTTGTGGTTGTCAAAGACAGGGCAAGGTTTAGATTCTGAAGCATTTAGAAAGAAGAGGACATTTTAGAGTCTGGGAGAAACCTTAGGACACAAACTTGTTTAAGATGATTTATGGGTTGTCTGAGAATTCGGATGTGGTTTCTAGGTTATTTCTGGCTTCATGGTTATTATGAGTAAGCCTTGTTATTATGGGCAAGTTGTAAAGGATGGAAGCCAGAGAGGACAGGGCGAAGTCCACAGTTTAATCACCATGATGCCTAAGACTTTATTAAACCAAATGACTTAAATTCACTAGGTAAGTTAATCAGTAATATTTGTTTTTCATATATTTTTAAAACAAGTAAAAATCTGACTAAACCCCATCAACGAAGTCCTTATGTGATCTCATCAAACAGCAGCCAGATGGTGGATACTTACCACTCTTCAGAGCACAACCTTTTGTGAATACTGTCGACCTTGAACACATTGTGTAGTAAACTATTATCGCAAGTGATGGAACTGAGTTTCTATTACATGTGGTCACCCCATCATATGAGTCTATCCTGGGGTGTGTTTTAATGATTGAAACAAAAACCAAGAGGATTTAGAAGGGAGGATGCCCATGAAGAAATTCTAGTATTCTGCATTATTCTAGTCAGTGTGGATTTATTCTTCCCTTCCTTTGATATCAGAGAAAAAAAATATTTGTACTTCTACAAGATAAAGGAGGAACGAGTGTGGAAATAGGAGAACGAAGCACTCTGGATCCAAGGGCCTTAGTCATTGTCACATTTACCCCAGGTTTCACATGTTTGAAACGTGTGACCCCATCTCAATGTAATGTGACCCCTCTTCACCATACTGAGCCTTGTGGATTGAATGTCATACTGTACTATCTAATACTGTCTTAATACATGTTTGAACAGACTATGTCCTGTATAATCCTATATTGTCCCATCTGTTTTGAAGTTTATATAAATTATAAATAATAAATGGATTTGGCCTCGATTTTGACTGACCTCATTAGACATGAACCACAGAGAGACACAAATGTACAATTCAGTTGTTTGGCTCTGAAGTACAATGCTTAGAATTCATAAATAAAATAACAGAAATGATTTTGTCTCGCATGGACTGCAAGAAAAACAACAGACAGTTGTACCTCTTGGCCCTTTCCAGTCAGTGAGCTAGAAAAATCACCCAAGAGGCAGACTGGCGGACCCGGCCCATTACACTTTGAGCATTTTCAACTGTACATCCAGAGATAGGCCTTGCACAGCTCTGTGGAAAAGACCATTCATTGGTCTGGTGTTTGTATTTTCAGCTATGTTATGTAGACAGCAGTCACTTAAGGACCAAAGTCTCTCTGCAACTTATGATCTCAATGTAGGTGTTCTAGAGGTACTTAATGATACCTGACCTCTTAGGGTGAATTGAAGAAAACCCTTCTGGAAAAAGTAGTGTTTAAGAAGATGGGCGGTGGTGGCACACACCTTTAATCCCAGCACCCCAGAGGCAGAGCCAGGCGGATCTCTGTGAGTTCGAGGCCAGCCTGGGCTACCAAGTGAATTCCAGGAAAGGCGCAAAGCTACACAGAGAAACCCTGTCTCAGAAAAAAAAAGAAGACACTACCAAATTAGTAGGTAGGTAAGGCCATAAAAGGAGATGGGGTAGGAATGAACATGCAGTATATTTGAGAAGAAATAAATAGAATTACACATGGTCAGAATGAGTTCAGCAGTGGGCAATAACTAAGCCAAGGATTTTTATTCTTGTTTGTCTTTCTTTGACAAGTTCTCAGTGAGCTCAGACTTGCCTTGAACTACTGGTATATTCTATGCTAGCAAGGCTGACCTTTAACTCCAATGTTGCTGCCTCTAGCTCCAAGTGCGTGGGTTACAGGCATGCTGGGTTACAGCTCTAGCTTCATGGTGCTTGGATTAAGCCAAGGATTTTAGAGGCTATCTACTAGTCAGAATTTTGTTTTGTTTTTCGAGGCAAGGTTTCTCTGTAGTTTTGCGCCTTTCCTGGAACTCACTCTGTAGTCCAGGCTGGCCTAGAACTCACAGAGATCCACCTGCCTCTGCCTCCCAAGTGCTGGGATTAAAGGCATGCACCACCACCGCCCGGCAAGTCAGAATTTTTGTATGATAAAGTACATGGTATAAACAACGTTAGGGGAGCTGATGGGATGGGCCAGTGGGTAAAGGCCACTTGGTGGGTAAAGGTGCTTGCTCAGCAAACCTGACAGCCTTAATTACATCCCTGAATCTATGTAGAGATGGAGGAGAACCAACCCACCATGTTGTTCCCTGACCTCCATAAATGCACTCCAGAAATCCTACCCCCAGCATACACACCAATAACATTAAAAGGCCCATTATGTGGGGAGTAGGTAAGTTTGGCTCCCTATTTCAGAGGGTTAGCCCATAGTTCTTGGCTCTGTTGATTCTAGGCTGGTAGTAAGGATGACAGGAGCATGTGGTAGAGGCTACTCATCTCAAGATAGACAGGAAGCAGAAGTCAGGGATATAACAGCCCCCAGCTGGGCTCCTCTTCAAGAAGTTTCCAGAATCTCCTCGTCTACCACCCTGGTTGGAGATCGAGCTTTCAATAGATGAACCTTGGGGAAAGACACTTGGTTTCCAAGTAACAGTCCTTAGGACAGTGAGAATTTCCTTAGACCATCAACATCTCTGTGATAAGAGCCACTGAGAACATCAGCATTGAACATTCCAGAATACACATGGATCCAACTGCATCCCCTTCCTCATTGCGGCTGATACTGTTAAGAATACACATATAGGGGCTGGAGAGTTGGCTCAGGGGTTCAGAGCACTTGTTGCTCTCCCAGAGGACCTGGGTTCAATTCCCAGTACCCACATGATGGCTAAAAACCATCTGCAACTCCAGTCACAGGGAAATCAAATGCCCTGCATATGTGTGGTTCATAAACATATATGCAAGCAAAACAACCATACATATAAAGCAATAAAAAAAGAATACACATGTAATTATTTTCCTGCATGTAGACTGGAAGAAAAACTCATGATTCCCTATGTGATGCTATCTTTCAATTGATCTAAAATTCCTTTATTGAATTTCTAGTCTGTTTATGGGAATGTACCACTTTGCCCTAGGCACGATTGTACATTCAATATATTGACTGATTACTTGCCCATTATACAGACTGGTGACCAGAGAGGATGTCTAAGGTCTTGCTTACAGGACAAAACAGAGTGAGGCAGCTGGGATTGTGGAGAAATAGGCATTTTGCACAATGCTCAGAGTTTTAATAAACAGCCAAGTTGATCTGGTGTTAACCAGAGATAAGATATCTTTTAAGTTATTTTTTTGAAGACTATTCAGAACTACTTTCAGTTCCATGCTGCCTAGTTACTTTATGCTTAAAAATATGTGTGCATATCACAGGTCAGTCACTGTACTGTGGATATAAATTGAAGGCATTGTTCCTGGCTTCTGAGAGGCCTACAGACAAGTGGTAACTATAGACACAAGAGGAAATCCATCGTAGTAAAATGTGATATAGAAAAGGGGGTTGATCCAACTTCCCATGGGATCCATCAATCCTCGACCTCACAGGTCAGAGGGGCCCCTAGACCCCTGTGCAGACTAGACGTCTACCTTCAGTGGCCCTGAGCCTCCAAACTGCTGAGGTTTCCCATGATATAGGGTAGTATCTTCCCATGCCCCGTAGCACAAATACTGGCCCTCCTAACACTTTCCAGCTCCTAAAACCCGTCTTCCTCTCTTTTGAAGATTGGTAATGAAGCTTCTCTCAGGAAGGAAGGAGAGCAGGCTCCTTAAGCTAGTGTGTGTGTGTGTGTGTGTGTGTGTGTGTGTGTGTGTGTGTGTGTGTGTTGCTCTTTATCCTTTGAAGCCTGATGTGTGCAGAGAGAGGTACCCTGTCACTCCTCTTGGTCAGTGTATCCTTTTATGCATCATGGTGATGGTGAGGGGGATGAAGAAAGGGAGTTAATGTGTACAGCTCCATAAACCACTCTTAACTGGCCTCCTACAGGAAACAAAGGAATACACAGCCTCTCTCTTTTCCCTAACGACACAATTTTACTTTTTTCTTTGCTCATTTATCTTGTTTTTGAGAGGGGGTTTCATGTAACCCAGGCTGGCCTTGAACTTGCTATGTTGCAGATCTGACCACCTGATCACCCTGCCCCCAACTTCCCAAATGCTGTGATGACGGTATGCATGACGGTATGTGTTCCCTGCTCTGATGACATAGTTTTAAATGAAAGTAGCTGAAATCCAGTAGGTGCTTGTTTTCTTCTAAAATTTCCAAACAGAGTAGTATGCCTAATGAAAATATAAACATTAAGAGCCACTTCCTGTTTGGGGAACTAAGCTTTCACTTAAAAAAAAAAAAAAAAAAAAAAAGGCAGCAGATTGCATTCCAAAAACCAAACTTTTCGTCAGAGAGAGCCATTTTTAACGTGATTTGACAGTTCTCTGTCAGCACAGAAAATCCAGCAGTCACTGCACTGCTGAAGACTGTTGGGATCTCCAGTTCTTTCATTTTTAGCAGCAAGAACACTTACACAGCTTTCTAAATGGAACACCAATTTTCATATTTCAGCATGAAAAGCTTCCTCATTTTATTTAAAACATGAGATATTATCATAACTTTAATCATTCAGATAGGATCTTAGTGATGCAATCATTCTACAAACATTAACTAGTTTGCCTGCCTGAGAATTAAATCCTACACTAAGGTGTTTCATAGCCCAGAGAGCCACATGGAATGATTAATATTACTATTTTTAATTTTTTTTTTTTTGGTTTTTTCAAGACAGGGTTTCTCTGTGTAGCTTTGTGCCTTTCCTGGAACTCACTCTGTAGACCAGGCTGGCCTCGAACTCACAGAGATCCACCTGGCTCTGCCTCTCGAGTGCTGGGATTAAAGGCGTGAGCCACCACCGCCCGGCTATTTTTTAAATTTTTCTTAGCCATTCTCCTCATCTTTTATTGTTAAAAACTGAGGCCACATCTTATTAGTATTCTCAACTATCACTTTTTAAAATATAGAATTGTATAACTTTTTTCTGGGTATATTTCACTGTCTCGCATCATGAATTTTGTCAAAGCAGCCATTCCTGAGATTTACTATGGCAAATTCTTCTGTTTAGAAAAGAATGGGAGGGGGGAGTTCATATAAATATCCCTGAAGCTCTTTGTGACAATCTGTAATGAGAAAAGAAAAACCAGAAGTAAAAGTTTGGGAGAACGCTTCAGAAATACAGGAAGAAGGAAGCATGGGGTTGTATAGATAGATTTCTAAAACTAATCAGAATTTATTTTCAACCAAGTTTGGAGAAAATAGGAAGTTAATAGTCAGTCAATACAACCTGAATAAAATAGTCACATAACCCAAGAACTATGAACATCCTGAATCAGAGATGATGTCAAGAGGAGATAGTTGATTGAATTTCCTTTAGCTCATCATTAAATAACAGTTTAGTCATTTTATCTACTGAGTGACTAAAAATAACCTTATTTCCTAAAAATAAGTCAAATAGATGATTGGAAGGCAGTCTGTGATGTCTGATTTCACAAGTCATTTAATGCTCAATAACAAAAGCCAATCAATCAATGGGCAGAATAGTAGAGCTAATTAGTTGATTTTGAGACTTTAGACTTACTTTGCCTCCTTAATTTTGATGTCTCAGCATCACAAATCAGGATTCTGCATTACATTTCTCTTTTCCTCAGATGGTTTTAAATGGCAGTATATTTGAATCATGGTGTTCTGTATATAAATCTTGATGTATGGGTTGTTTTACTTGATACATTTTTAAAACGTTGATTGTAGAGAAGGAGGTCACTATGAATGAGTGTTCACACCTGCCTGATCCAAACAGACACTTCTAAAAACTGTATTCTGAGTATGTATGTGTATACTTTATAGAGTTACCTTGACTTGCATTTATTACAGTCCTGAGGCTAGGTTACAGGTGATTTTAATAACACCACAACCTCACTCAGTAATTATCAACATACAGCACAAACCAGTCCTTTCTCTATTTGCCTAAATGCTAGTTTGGAGGCATGAGGGCTGTAGCTCAGTGACAAAATGATTCGGGTGTAAAGCTAAGTAGTGCAGAGTCACCATCTGGCTCTGAAATGACTTTGACTCTGTTCCTAACCTCATTTTTCTCAACCATATTTTTCTTATGTCCAAAATTACATCAGGTACTGTTTACTGTGGAAGTATTGAATTATACACAAATGGATAGATGGAATAGGGAAGAAACAAATAAACTGAATAAACCATGAGATTTAGTGTATATTTCCATCAAATAGCATTCAGAAATACAAAAATTCATAATAAGCAACAACATTTATGGGAACCTTGTGACAGCAATTAATACAAAGACGGCCTGAATCTTCTTCCACCAATTCAATTCTTGATGTCTGAACACTATAATCTCAACAGTGAAACTCTGGCCATGGGATAATATTCTCTTTTGTTTTTGTTTGTTTGTCTTGTTTTGTTGTTATTGCTTTTGAAACAGAGTTTCTCTGTGTAGCTCTGGACATCCTAGAACTCGCTCTATAGACCAAAGTGGCCTAGAACTCAGAGATTCACCTCTGACTCCCAAGTGCTGGGATTATAGGTGTGCGCTGCCACCACTACCCAGCTTTTAATTGAAATTAGAATAACATCCATTTCCCCTCCCTCTCTCCTCTTTCCTCCCTCCAACATCTCCCTCCAACACCTTTAATGTCCCCCACCCCAGGCTGATAGCATCTTTTTCTTTGATTATTATTGCTACACAATACACACACACACACACACACACACACACACACACACATATATATATATATATATATGTATATATGTGCACAAATACATAAAGACACATACAGCCTGTTAGGTCCGTTTTTGATGTTCGAGTGTGTGTGGTTTTAAGGCTGACCACTCTACATTGCACAGCCAACAAGGGCGCTCATCTCTGGGAGACACTAATTCTCCTTCTCGAAGCAGTCATCTCTCAAGACGTGGTTTGTCCAATCGTCTTGTTAATTTTTATTGCGCTTTATCTTCTATTGCATTTGCTAAGTTGGAAGAATAGCACACTTAGCTGTACCCGAGTTTCCTGTAAACCTCCTCGGAACACAAAGAAGAATGAAGAACCAGCTTTTATTGTCAACAATTCTATTTTCTTATACGATACTGGCGTTACAAAGCTTTCATCAACAATTACCGACTGCTTTCATTGTCCTCATGTGCGAGCTCTGAGAGACTGTTTGAAATGCATTCAAGGAGCAGGAGAGTGCACCGTGCAGCTCGGTCTTAAACAAAGAACAGCAGGAAAATACGCACTCCTATCCGATGTGCACCCAGTAGAGTGTCAATACAAACAAAACAGATGCAAGCCAGAAAGTCTGCAGGAAGCTAGGGGAGGAAGACCAAAATTAGGTTCTTTGGATGTGCACAGAACAAAGGAAGTACGATGCTATTTGTAAGCGAACTTTTATGAATGATAGACTTAGCCAGACAATTGTTAAGATTTACTAAGACACTGGTCCAATTAACAAGACCTTCCAGAAATATCACAGTAAGAGGAGTTCCCAAAAGTTCTGCTGCTGTGTCTGTTCAGGCCCATGAAAGTCGCTTACCACCAACAAACTACTACATTGTAATATAGTTAGCAACCACGCTGCCTCACAATTTTCTCCACAAAATGTGGAGGAGGTGGACTACAGATGAAAGTCAATTAGAGAAATTCCAAAGGTTGTCTATTAATCATTCTTCATATTAATTAATGCCATCTTAGCCACTGAACCCTAGGTGGAAAACCCATATCATTTTGGACTTACCCAGAAAGTATTTTATGTCAAATCCCTCTATTACAAGTACAAAATGATTTACTTCTTTGACATTAGGAAAGAGAATTATTTCCAGAGAATATATTAATTAGAGAATATATTCCAGATTTATGAAGACACATGACAGATACTCCAAGAACTTCCTAAATTTAATGCACTATTATAAATTATACAATGGATCTCATTAGCATAATTGTCAAAGTAAGATGCTGAGTGCCTTAAAGGAATGTCACTATGGGAAAGAATGTAATTAGTAAAGATTACCACAGGAGTGTGGTAATCAGTATGGTAGTTTGCAAATCCCACACTGTCCCTTTCTCAGTAAATGGTGGGATTAGACTTTCTTGTGCAGTTGGAATTCGATGTAGCAAGTGATTTCTATGGCTAAGAGACCTGTCTCTCTCACCACATCCATCTTCCCCTCCGGCTCTGTGATTGACAATATTTAAGATGGCAGCTTGCTCCACCAGCCCGGATGCCTGAGTGATTACTGGAGGCAGAGTTGTGCTTCCAACCTGCTACAGAAATAAAGCATAGCAAAGAAAGATAAGAAAGAAAGAAAGCAGAAAGAAGCTCTGCACACGAAGCCACTGAGATTTTAGTTTGTCAGCGTCATAACCTAGCCTATCTTTCCACGATACTGTAGCCAGAAACACGCAAGGATCAGTCTTTGACCATCAGCAGCAGCGGTGACAGAAGGCCGGTTTCTCTGTCTCGATTCTGCTTTGTCTTTCAAAAGGAACTCTATTAGCTGCTATGAGGAAAGCATTGCCAAATTGTGCCAACTCACAGTGTTTGCAGAGATACGGTGGGTGAAACGGAGGGCAGATGTTGCATTGTTAGAACTCACAGTAGCTGAATGCTAGCCATGGCAAGCAGTCCAAGGCACATCCTTCTGCACTTCCTTACAATAAAATTAATAAGACAAATGCTAGTTTACTGTTTAAAACAATGTATTACTATCTCATTCAGCTCTAATATTTGTTTTCCTGATCAAAAAAAAAAAAAAAAAAAAGAGCCAAGACAAGAATGTAGGAGTTATTTTTATCAACAACAAAAAAAATTTCAAATGCAAATGTAGATTCCATTGACTCCATTTAAAGTTATACTGTTTTCATTTTCTGAAGGAAGGGATCTCACTGTTCTTTCTCAAAGCTCTATCTCTTAGAACTTACAAGGGAACATCCACTAAGTGGATCAAAGTGAGCATTTTCAAAAACAATTACGCCTGCTTTTTTTGCTAGAGGTTTTCATTAGTTACAAGGTCAAAATGAATTACAAGCCTCATGTGACTTCTCCAAAATCCAAATGCCATGTTAGGCTATAGTAATAGAAACATGAGGCTTAGGACAAATGATTAGCACTCATCCCAGTAAGCTGTTTGGGGTGCAACATTTGGCTAAACATGGACACATACAGGACAACAATAATTACCAAATTCTTTTGGAATGTTTCTCTAAGGCATATATATACAGTATGGCCCCAGAAAATGAATAATATTGGTAAGACTGAAATGAATAAAATAAAGAAAGGGAGTTTCTAGGCTATACTCAGGGAGAGATTCTAACATGATCTCAACAGCTATGGGCTTATGAGATGGCTCAGCAGGTAAAGACACTTGCTGACAAGTGTGGTGGCCCAGTTCCATCCCCAGGACTAGTGGAAGAAGAGAAGTGACTCCCAAATGTCATCCCCTGACCTCCACACACTCACCACAGTGCATGCGTGCACACATAATTAATTATCAATTAAAAAAGGAACTCACAAATTTCCTTTAGATGTTCCTTTTATTTCTGATACAAGTTGGTGTGTAAATGCTGCTAATGAAGAAATGTGGTGTACATGACAATGGGCAAAAAGAGGACTGTCTGTGCTTTAAAAGGTGCGGTGGTCAGGAGAGAGCAGAGGATGGATGCGGTGCCCATGTACACAAAGGTCATTACCCCCACAGAAAACAAAGCCATTTGCCTGACATATGGGGAGGCAGTGTTGCATCCAGAGAAAAACAATTCAGCTCCAAGAAGAGACTTAGGGCTACAGTAATTATGCTAATCTAGCACCTTTAATGTAAGACATTCTGCATATATTAACGGGTTTAATCTTCTTAAAGACTATAGATGGGTGTAGTTTCCTGTTTTTCATTAAAGAAACAGGCCTAGACACTCACTAGCATTTCCAGGTTTATGTAAGCTAGGACCGAACCCTCAAATCATGTGGCTTTTTTCATTTTTGGCAAAACAATAAGGATTTTATGTGTATATCACTACCTTCAAGTGTAAAAGGAATGTTATGTGTCTGAGAGAGTAGACATTTTTTATATTCTCAGAGGTTGGTCTAGTATGTCATTAGCAAAGAAGAAACTATTTCTGGATAAGGAAATTTGTTAGAATTTTTTTCTTCATGTATGATGTTTTAATAAAAATCATGAAAAATTATGTTAAGGATTTTCTCTTGGGTTAAGGATTGTCTTCATTGATAAAGTAATTACTTGGTGTGTAAAAAGTCCTGGATCTCATTCCCAGCGTTATGTAAGACGGGCCTGGTGGCACATACCTATAAAATCATCACTTAATAGGTAGAGGCAGAAGGTCAGAAATTCAGGGTCTTCCTCTGGTACGGAGTGAGTTCAAGGACACTCTGGGATATATGAAATACTACCTTTAAAAAAATCAGGCCAGCAGGACAGCTAGAGGGTAAAGGTGTCTGCCACCAAGCTTGAAGACCTGAGTTAATCTCTAGGACACACATGGAAGGAGAAAGCAGAATCCAGCAAGTTGTTCTCTGACCTCTACAAACATGCTATAACATATATGTGCACACACATATAAAATAAATAAAACATAAATATATGTATATTTTATATGAACTCTATCAAGAGGAATTTTTAGTTTACACTAACTGTACAAAGATTAAAAACTCCACTTCCAATAGAAAGGATTCAGTAGCTTTGTAACTATACCTTTCTTTGAAGATTATTATAATACTTTCAAGTTTCTATGACCTGATCAGAAATCCATTCATTCTAGAAAAAGGAAAAAAGAATCAAAATGCACTCCTGAACTTCCGTCTTCGGCAGGGTCAGAGTAGAACAATGAGGTTCCAATACTTGGCTCAACCTTCCCAATAAAGTGAAAGCCTACCAGCTAACAGAAAGATCTAGAACGTTACTTTGGAGAATAGTGAGAGTAATCTTAGTAGGATTTAATTGTGTCTACGAGAGGAAGGCTGTGTTTTCCTATTTCCTGTGTTTTACTGCCTTTGGGGTGGTGGTGGAGGAGAATGCCCCTTTCCTAGACACATTTCAACATTCTGCCTTAGAATACCAATTAGCGATCTAGGCTACTCTGAGGATATTTTCATCCTTGGCTGAGTTAAGAGAGGATGGACGCAGTGGTGGCCATGGCAGCAGAGCGCAATTGCAGGCTGGGAAGTGACAGCCGTCACACCCACTCCCCTGCCTTAGTCCCTCCTCCTTCAGGACAAGGCTTAGTACACAATGAACTTCCAACCCCTACAGGAATCAGACCAAAGTTTGAAGATATAGCTGCTGTCTCCTTCATCCTTCATTCCCTAGACCAAAGATGATTCATATGGCTGAATTCTCCCCTTTCAAAATATTTACTAGACATGCTTTTTTGCAAAGGCACAGTCACTGTCTTTGATTCAGGGCTGAAGTCTCCACTGTCTGAGCTTTGTAGGTGGGTTGGTGAATGCTGCAAAAAAAGCCTAGGCATTGCACAGAATACTAAGAAGAGTACCGTGTAAATAGAGGTGGAAATCTCTTTGTATTGAGCTGACAGTCCTGCACCTTAACACAAACCATTGCCCAGACATTCATGTTATTCAGGTTCAAGACAACCGCTGATGAATTAGTTCAATTTCCATGACATGTTCCAAAGAGTAAGGTTACAAACATCTTCATTGAGAGAACGGTGTCATTTTTTTTTTATTAGTTTTCAGAATCCTTCAGTTAGATTTCCACTGTTTTATTTCTGCTCCTCAATAACATTCACAGTTAACTTCTTGTTCGCCTATCTTGACTACTTGTGTGATTTTTCATGCCTTCAGGTACAAATGAATTATTTATGCACCCATATGATTTTCTTTCAACATCTCTGTGCTGTGTTTTTAGGGAAAAGTTATGAAGGAATATTAAATAAGATCAGATCAGAACCAGGAGAAATGCAATATGGTTGTGCATGTGTACTGATAATGCCAAGCATCAAGTATTACTGCACTTGGCTGAGCAAACCAAACAGGAAAAGCTGTTACCGCCTTCTCTGGTTGCCCATTTTATAATGCCCTAAGTCAGCATTACTTCTGAAAAGACACCATCCAGTACTGTAAACCCTCCTCACCTCTAATCTCCCCAGCCCGGCTTCTGCCCCCATCATAAGTCATTGAGTGAAGCATAATGCGTTTTATTAGCAGTGGAAGAAATGTATGGAACAGAAAGGTAGATAATCTGTTATGCTAGAGGATAAATTACAAAGTGTGTTTTCACCAACCAGATACATTTTGCAAATCAGACCCTACAAGAACTGCAAAAGGCAGACATTGCTAGACTTATATTTTGCATCCATCTTAAGTCATAAATCTTTAGATGCTCTTTAAGTCCAACAGACAGAATTATATAGCTCTTTCCATGTTGCTCACAGAGAGCAAAAGAATTTGCCACACTGTTCAGTCCTAACAATTCATATCCTTCTCAGGCCTTTTGTCGAAGACCTCTCTCTCTCTTAAGATTCTCCCATAAAGCTTTAAAATCAAGCTTTTTCTAGCACGGAGAAACAGTTTCAGTCTAAAATCCATGGTTTTGCATTTTCATCTCCTAAGCTCCCCTCTGTGGGAAGTAAGCCCCTTTCTTGGCTTTTGATTGAGAAAAAAAGATTCAAAGGATGTTTCAAGTGTCGATTGATCTCCACATCTTTCTGTATCATCTAGCACCTGTTTCTCTCTCCTCACTGGAGTTGGCCATAAAATTCCTGTGTTGGAAATTGTACCTCATCCATCACAGAGTTCCAGATCAGAAAAAGGACCTATCAAGGCCATTGGAAAACCATCTGTTGACTTCCAGCTGGCTTCCAAGGATGTGCAGAGCAAAGCATTCTAACTGGCCTGTAGCATTAAGGGCACAAAATCACAGGCCATTCAGTCAGTCAACTGGAACCAGCGATGAACCATGCTCCCCGTCCCTCCCCACATGCACTTAAACCTATCCCAGTGTAGCTAGCAGAATTCTTTACACTCTTTTTTTTTTTTTTGGCAGCTTATAGAGTGCAGAAAAAAAAACAAAAAAACAAAAAAACACCACGATTTCATGACAATTGACCATGCAGTAACATGGTTAGAAAATTCAAAGTGACCGTGCTATTGTAGTCTTTGACAAGTCTCTCATTCCCTAGGTATCCTGAGAGTTCATTTCTCCGTAAAATATACCCTGCCATTTATCTACCATAGTAAGAACAGACCAAAAAAATTTAGAGAATTCTCTTACGTGTTACGAACATTTTACATTCATCTGAAGTATCTGTCTTAAGATTCCCATGTTCATTTGTTTTCAGGTAACAACTGTGCTGTGGCTTCATTTCTTGTGTCTGTCTATCTCCGATTTAATGACCGATGCTACTTTATATTATTGTTTGTCACCAATATTAAAAAAAAATGCAAAGATGCTAAATAGCCACTAAAACCCTTGATGTTTTTCTTTAATGCATTTTGTCTCTGAAGCTGTTCATTTTAACCCATCCCTTTCCTAGATTGCTAATGGTGCAATACATAGTTTCTCAACTGTTCTCAGGAGATGATAACATGGACTGGTTAGTAGCTCTGTCTGCGGACAGATTCACAACACCCATCGTCCACTGTGTTAGAGAGAATTAAAACATCAGCTAGAGAGCACGAGAGCTTCAGGTCCAGGGCTGAGGAAGCCAGCCAAGCCACTGGGTAGTTCTGATATTGAAAGGATTCTCAGACCTTCCCTCCAAAGTCACACACCCACACTGGAACATCAACACAAAGGAGGCAGCCAGTGTGGGATTGATGTAACTCTGCCTGGCCTGTGGGTCACTCCAGCTAAAATCTAACAGTTATTTCACACAAATGGTGTCATGAGTCTCAGGGTATGCAGTTCTCCAATGGCCTGGTCATCAGACTGAAGATATATTTTTGTCGTCGTCCCCTCCCCCTAGAGATGGGGAAAAAAGATGACGGAAAATATGTGGTCCTCATAGCCACATCCTGATACAACATACTTTTAATACCCTGACGGTAATAAATTACTCCAATGTTACCAATAACCAATATTTTAGCTTAAACAACTGTAACTCTGTAGTCAGGGGTCATAAGCCTCTCCTTTAATCAGGAGTGAGCAAAACATTTCTATATTTTGTTCTTAGATTCAACTTAAACCCTTTTAGAGAGAAGCCAAAGTTATAATCGGAGAGATCACAGGAATGTGAAGGAGTGATTCTCAGACTTCATTTCTTCACTTTCTAGCCTGGTGTACAAGGCAGGATGAGAGGAGCAGAGGAGTGGCTTCCTCTGCATCCAAGAATTCCACTGTCTCTGACTCTGCAACCTGTTCCCAGGTCCGAAGTAGACATGAAAGCAGCTTTGGCTGTCTTAAGTCACAGTGGCCAATCATGCTCTCCGGGAGGCATGGCACCCAGGGGAAGAAATCCTCTTCCCTAACAAAAATGGCTATGTGGATAGAGCTACTTTCTTCTCTCTCTCCAGGGACTTTTACATGAAATTACTCTGGGGTCAACTGCATAAATTCTCTTTGTTGTTCTTCTGGCTTCCGCAAAAGAACACATGGAGACCTGTTCATGGGTCTAACACGAAGAGATGGTGCCCAGCCCCACCATGCTCTGTATGTGTGTGTGTGTGTGTGTGCGTTGAGTGCACGCATGCTTCAGAATGCTTCGTAACAAATGTATACATGCAGTTGACAAATGATAGTCTCATTTTACATTTGTGTTAAGTCTTTTAATGCTAACAGTAAATGCAGAGCAGGTGTTGAGAAGAGCCTACAGCAATTATAGCAGGCATGACACATCAGTACTTGTTATAATGACTTAACAGTTAAGGGTTAGCTGAAAATCTCGTTACAGTCAGGAGTCAGTTCAGCACCACCATGGCATAGGAGTGCAACAATTAAGCTGGCTTCCTTGCCACACTGGTATTCAGAGCTGAAAAAAACGCCCTTTGGATTCACATGCTCTCATTTCCCGGCCTGTTCATTTTACCAAATGACATGATTATGCGACTCTGCTAACTTCTGACCCGCCTTCTGCTCGGAGGTTTATTTCTATGTGTTCTCCATTCTGCGTCCCTTACCTGTGGCATAAGCCACACACCAGATCACGCATTTTGTAAACGATGCTTAAGTCATGGCTCTATTTCATGAAATTATGCAGACTATATCTACAGAGATACTTTGTATTGTCAGCATCGAAGCTAGTGAGATAGACCCAGCATCAGCTCGAAATCCTTTCCAAGGCCTCTTGAAATGTTAACTCAGTTTCTACGATGACCATGGGCAAAAGCTTGGTTTTTGTTTTCCAAACGCTCACGATCCATCTAGCTTTCCTTCTTGTATTCTCTTCCCTTCTTCTTTTTAAAATTTGACCTGGAGGAGATTTCAGTTCCGCAGCCACGACTGCTGCTTTCCCTCAAAGGCTATAATTAAGTCTTTTGTTTGCTTCAACCGCAGTTCATTCCTGGCCTTGGATAAGAGCTCAGTCACTGCCTCGGCAGGTTCTTCCCACAATAAAACAGGAGGCAATAGTGGAGTGATTACTGCCTTCTCTAATGTGAATTGTAATACACATGACAAAACAAATTCGCTTTAATATAAAATGGGATGTAGCATTTTATTTCATCAGCCACCTGTCAAACCAACCCACCTAGAATTTCTAAAATAATTTCTAACCTTTAGATTAATGTTTCTTTTCATTTGTATTCTCAAAAAAATCACATCAAACATCCACGACAGCCTCTTTTTTTGAGTGTATGTGTGCTTCTTTTTTTTTTTTTTTAAGGCAATTAATACATTATGTCAGAAGTATTGCTTCATTTCCTGTGCTTTGGCTTTCCCATGTCAGCACCACAGTCAAGTCAGCATGTTCTAGAACTAATTGTTGGGGAAAAAATACCTTGCTTTTTGACTACTCTTATGCAACCCAGAGTCATATTATTATGGCATAAATTGGACATTGAAAAAAAATAAGATTGACTTTAGGCTTAGCATGAGATTAGGTATATAGAAAATAATATAAAACTGCTTAGCAAAGTGAACAGTAACAAGAAGCATTGCATTTTTTAGATGACTCTTACTTAGTATTAACCCCTCTGCAATTAGACCGCTGAAAGCATAAAGATTCTACAAATGTAAAGTAGATAAGGGAATGGGGTACACATGCCAGCCTCCAGATGCCAGGTCTGGTGTTTGATCAGCTTGCTAAAGAAGGGGTTAGAGTTGTCAGGTTCCAAAGGACGTGGCTCCTCCTTTCAGAGTTTCCGGGATCCGGCAGATTTCACATGCTCTTCTTACTATGGCAGTGTGACCTTTCCTGAAGTTTTAATTAGTTAATTAGTGTGTTTGTTCATTCTCCCCCCCCCAAAAAAAACCTAGGGCTTGAACCTAGGGCATTGGAGGTGCTAGGCAAGTGCTCTACCATGGAGCTATGCCCCCAGCCTTTCCTTCCCATAATTACTTAATTACTTAAGGCCATCTGATACTTCTACTTCAGCAGGAGCACACTGTGTTTATCTCTGCTTCATTGCCTTGTACCGGACCTTGCTGTCCGGGAGTCTGCCCTCTTCTTCCTGCTTTTCCATTCCGTGTGTTTCACTCTTGACTCTCAATTAAGTCTTCTCTGGTGGCCTGTACTTATTTCAGTCTTTCTCTTTTCTGAGCCATTTAAATTATATCTATACTAGTCTCTTTCTACAAATGCTTTCTTGATATATAATCATTGACAAAAACCTTAGTATCTTCGTTTTTGGACTTTCTGGTCACTTTTACAGACTGCTTCTTTAAAACAGAAAGACAAGAAAGTCCACAGGCTCTGTTCCCTTTACTGACTCCTTGGCATCTGCTTGAATCACTCACAGGAGAAAAACACTGTCAGCCTTAATATGTAGCAGCAAGTTGAATATTCATGTTGCCTTGACTAAGGAAGTCTAACCATTTCATTAGTCCAATGATGTCTTATGGTTGGATTACTACTTCTGTATAGAAGATATGACTATCCAGCATTTCCACAGGTGAGCATTGGCCTTGTTTCTTGAGAATTATCAAAGTCTTATGGGAATTTCATTTGCTGTAATAAAAGGTATAGAGTGGACCCAGAGGAGTCATTTAAAGTAAGCCCTCTGCTCAGCTCACTTTCTAGCGTGTGAAGATACTCAATCCAGTCCTAAGATCTCAGTTCACAGAGGAAGTTAAAGAGATGAATGCAGGAATTACTGGGATTATTGAACAGTCTAGGAAGAGAGGGAACAGATCAGAGAACACATAGTTCACAGAAACCAGGATGTCTGAGACGGAGTCAGACACAGTCCCTGGAGAGAAGCAACCACTGAGTGCGATAAATGTGAGTTTAATTGTCATTGTGGTGACTCTGTTAGAATCATCTACGCAGGTGATTTTTAAGTGTCTCAGAATTTTCCAACTGATCACTAGGTCCACGTCATGGACTTTATACAGGGCTTCTGTCTGTACTAAGGTCCTCAGAAAGCCACCTAGTAGCCAATGTTGGCCAGTTGGGCTCTCCAGCTCTGACATCATTAGTTGTGGGTTCACATGATCTGGAACCATTTTAGTACCTTTCTCTAGGTACCACTTATCCATGTCATCAACTTTAGTGTTGGCCGTGAGGGTCTCCTGAAAGAAATGGCTACCAGAGAGATGCTGGAGGTTGCACTCTGGGACATGGTACCATTGCCCAAGCTGGGCTGCCAGAGGATGACGGCTTTCAAAACTTCAGAAGCCTTCACCTTGGTAGGCAATAGGTGGCCTGGCTGGCAGCTTGCAAACATGGCCGGCCCTTGGCCTCTATACCATTTTCTATTTGATTTTGATTTATATGTGCCTTCACATTATGTATTCCTTGCAGCCTATATTCTGTGCATCTGTATCTATTATTGGTAAACAACACTTCTTATTGAAGTTCATTTTTAAACTGGAAGGTTACAAATTATTAAGGCACTCCTTTTAATCCCTTTGTCTGTCCTCCTGGATCTGATGATGTGCACTGGAGACTTAACGAAGTGAATAAGTCAGACTACAAACAGGGGAAAGGAAAGACAGAGAACCCAAAGCAGGTTATTAACAGAAAGGATTTAGCATGCAGAACTGTTCCCAAGTTGGAAGAACAGAAAGAGACAAACAGCGCTGAAGCGAAGGATTAGTAAACCCAGGAGGTTTCCAACACTTGAAGGGCACCAGGGCCAAGAAAGAAGATGGTTTTCCCAGGGTTCAGGGCTGAGGTTGTTCACAGCAGGCAGCAGTCACTAAGGGTAGGGTTTACCCAGAATCCTCAGAGTGCTGAGGAGCTCAACCACTGCCAGAATTACCAGTCAAAGCAAGGACCAAAGGAGAAGTATTCTTCAGCTAACCCAGGCTTCTTTCCACCTCTTACTTTCCACACTCCTGCCAAAGACTCTCCGTGGCCAAACTAAATAGAGACCAACTGGCAGAGGGGCTCAGGCAATGTTTTGCAGAGATCAACCCTCTGTGTGCAGAGCAAGACAGAGGAAACAGAGAAGTATATGTGCAAACAACTGACGCACGGATCGGGTTGCGCGGATGGGGTTGCGCGGATGGGGTAGCGCGGATGGGGTAGCACGGATGAACAGAGTCAAAGCTGTTCTACATGTGGGAAAACTGCAAACAGCTCAAAACAACTCAGACATAACCTGGGTTTCTGTGTCTCTATTGGGAGCACCAATTCCAAATGACCTCAGTTTAACAATTTCAATTTCTTAAATAATAGCTAGAGGGTCCTTTTATTTTACTGTAAGTGAGTGACAAATCGCTGCTGTCTTTGTATCCTTGGCCTGTTTTAAAGCTTTGTAGCTATTCTGGTATCTATCTCTCACATTGAAGAAAGAATTTCCAAAATAGATCTCTGAATCTTATCCAATCCTTTCAATTGTTTGTCCCCCTTGCAATTACTTAATGAATTTCTTTACACCTGACCTACCTAACAGAACTAAGTCCATACTTTACCTATCAGCTATGATTTTGTGTGTGTGTGTATGTTTGTGTATTTATGTGTGTGCATGTATTCTTTATGTGTGTGTCACACACACACACACACACACACACACACACACACACACACACACACACAAAATGGTGCATTGGAGACCAGAAGACAACCTCAGTCATTATTTCACATTCCACCTTGGTCTTTTGTTGGTTTATTTTGTGTTTTCTTTTGTTCTGAAGATATGTTCTCTCAATCCTGAAACTTGCTGAGTAGGTTACACTGACTGGCCAGTAAGCACCAGGAACCTGCTTACCTCTGCCTCGCCGATGCTGGGATGAGAATCATGAGCCACCATGCTCAGATTCTTTTTTAACATGGGTTCTGGGCACTTAACTCAGGTTGGCATGGTTGTAAGGCAAGCTGAGCTATCTCTCTATTACCTGTTAGCTGAGACTTTTCCTTTTCTTCCCTCTAAACCCCACTATGGTCCCTTCCTCTACCCCCCCCCTTTCCCTCCCCTCTCAAACTGAAGACAAAATTCTCCTTGATTTTGTATGTGTATGTAGGGGTGGGGGTGACTCACGCACTAAATCTATTTCATGTTGCTTGTATGTAAATAATTTTAGGGTAGACAGCTTGGTATTGGATACAGTTAGGGAACTGTTCTGATCCCTGAGAAAGACTAACTATATTCCCTTTCTCAGCAGTGATCAGTTGCCTGTAGTACTTTGCCTAAGGGAGGGGCCCTGTGAGATTTTCCCCTTCCTTGTTAGGGTGTCTTTTGATTTTTATCATTGTTCAGATCTTGTTTAGGCAGCCATATTGTTGAGTGTCACGGTTCCTGTCCTTTCTAGGGGACGCAATATCACAGCAGACGTTTTGGCCCTCGGCTCTTGTCATTTTTCTGCCCCTTCTTCCACCATGACCCCTGAGCTTTAGGTGTGGGGGGGAAAGGGCCTCTGGAGCCAGGTGCTGGTAAAGCTGGCCCCCAGGGAAAGTGTTTACAAAAAAAATATGATTGGAGCTTCAGGTCAAGAAGGATGATGCTGGTTCATGATCCCCTCATAGACAACACTGTGAATACTGTAGACTAGGTGTGTGGTTGGGTCACTTTTAAGCTGATCGGCCCAATGGGGCATTTGCCCCGCTGGGTCTTGTTCTCTTTATGCTTTAAAAGGAGCTTGTTGTTTGTAAATAAATGAGTCCCTTGCCTGACTTGGCTCCCTGCTGCATCTGATTGTCTGGGGGGAGGGGAGGGGAGAGAGGGAGGCTGGGGAATGGGCAAGCAGCTGCACTTATCTTTTCTAGGTTCCAGGTCTCCCTTCTCAGGGGACCTAAGTTCCCAGTGGGGCAGGATTCCACATAGGTCCAATGTTACATATATAATATATGCATGTCGCACACTCACACACACGCATCCATTGGGTCCAGACACCCCACAATCAATTGATCTCTGCATTGTAACCAGTTGTGCTTTCCTGATCTTTGATGGCTGGCGAGAAGTTTCTTTAACGAGAGGTGAGAGCTGCATGTGTCTGTGCATGCATAAGGATAAGCTTTAGAATGCAGTTAAAGATTATGCTGGCATAGTAAAGAAGCAACAGTAGGTTCTTCTCTAAGACTCATGACCTTACTGGCCCAGGGGAGTTGGCCAGGTCCTCAGTACCCTTGAGTCCAAATTGTCTGGGGTTGAGTGCCTGAAATGCACCTTTAGGGATATCTTGTCATGCTGGTCATTGTGGTTCCTAAGTGTCCCAGCTGGGTGGAACTGTTGGATGCTCCTCCTCCTGGCAGTTTGGTAGCACTGTCTGGAACTATGAAAGCTGGAGGTCAGGCTTTCATGTCAAATCCAGCTTAAAACACCTGAGTCCTGTGTCTGTCTTCAGCAACGGAAGTGACCGTCAACTTCTGGAAGTGACCAAGGAGAGCTGCAATAGTCTATTTGTTTTGTGAGTCACTCGAATTACCCTGACCCAACAACTCAAAAGGAGTTTCCTTATGCCTGTTACCGGAGTTTTTATGGCTCTCATGGGGAACATTCTTGGTCCAATTGGTATAACTTCATATACATACATATACATATATATATATATACACACACACACACATACATATACATGTATATATATACACACACATACATATATATATATATATATGTCTATATCCATAAATTTTATTTATTATATGTATTTTAGGAAAATATAAAATAGTACAATTCCTTAAGGCTTTTCCAAACATCTTTAGTGTTATTTATGGCTTTCCTTCCCTCTCCTTCTTTAGAGACCTCCCCACCCTCTCTCCCTTTAAAGTCTTCCTCTCCATATTTCCCATCCCCTACTTCACAAACCCAAAATGGGAAACCTGCTAGCTTAATCTAAATGGAAAACCTAGGTCTTGAACTCCCCACCCCACTTCTTTCCCCCAGGATCACGCCTTGTACTCTACAGGCTGACTGACCTTGAGTTTCCTGTGTAACCCTGGCCCACCTTAGACTCTTCCCTCAGCTTCCTGAATGCTTGGGTTGCAGGTGTGTGGCACCACACCCAGCTTTAGTCTAAACCTCGTGTTTCTGGTAGAGCTGGATCTGAGGCGGCAACGTTTTCAAGTTGTTTCGTTGTTTCCGCTCCCCAAGCTCTCTCACTCTCCCTTTCACGGTCGGTCTGCCCTGCCTACCTGTCTTTAAAGTCCGACTCCAGGGGAAATAGTCCCAGCAGAGCTCTGATTGGTTTGTCTGGATCACGTGTCGACCTGTAGCCCCCCCATTCACCAAGTCCTCCTCAGTGGTGGGTTCTGATTGGACAGCCTCA
The DNA here is from genome assembly GCF_903995425.1 of Onychomys torridus. Lineage (NCBI taxonomy): Eukaryota > Metazoa > Chordata > Mammalia > Rodentia > Cricetidae > Onychomys > Onychomys torridus. Next base: position 50,110,611 of record NC_050459.1, read on the forward strand.
GGCAGAAAGAGTGCAGCTTTGGGTGTGTCTAGCCACGTTACTTTCCTCACTCAAATCGCATTAGAGTTTGATGAGAAGGTTGCTTTTAAGAAACTGAGAGGATTAAACAAATGGCGGTATATTTATATTCATTATTACATTCACTAAGTTCTTCCCCTTCTTACTATAATTTCTTTTTCTTTTTATCTATTTTTATCACAATATAGTTTTATATGGAGTTTTGGAGAGGATTTTTTTTTTTTTAAACTTTTTATTGACTCTTTGTGGACTTTACATCATGCATCTCAATCCCACTCATCTCCCCGTCCCTTCACCCTTGCACCTCCCTCCCCAAGATAAACAAACGAACAACGACAACAACAAAAAAAAAACCACAAAAGAAATATTTCATCATGGAAGCTGTGGTGTGACACAGTGAGTCACAAGTAAACCCTTTGGTCCATACATCTTTACTTGGAAGTGTTCATTCCAAAGCGTCATTGGTCTGGTTAGAGGCCTCTGGTTTCTGCTACACTATCAATGCTGGGCTCACAGTGGAACTCTTCTTGGAAATCCTGTTGCCCTGTTTCATAGAAATCCTGCAACTTTGGGGCTGCAGGACTGGCCCCTTCACATGCTCCAGAAGATCATAGATGAGGTGGATGTTGGGATAAGCCAACTCCTGGCTCTGGCTCTTGGTCTGGGTGGTTGCTCTGTTGGCCAGCCCAGCAGTTCCTTAACACCAGGTGAGCTCTCCAGAGCTGCCCAGGCTAGCTCTCCCTTTGCAGTAAGCAGCAATGGGCAGGGACAATTCTGCTCTCATGCCCTCCAGCTGGCTTACCCACACCTACCTACACCACCAGGGCCACCTCTACTGTGTTGCCCAGGCTCGGTACAGGGGTAACTCTTCCGAGGGCTACACCTGGTGAGAGGCAGGGCCAGCTCTCTCATTCTTGTGACCTCAGGGCCAGCTCTCCCTCCTGTCACAGGCAGTGAGAGGTGTGTAGGGGTGCTTGGGCCACTTTATGGAAGATGAGGGGCAGCACCAGATCTCTCACTCTCACATTCTTAGTCGGCATGCGTGCGCGCACGCACACACACCTTCCACACACACATCTGTCGAACACACACACACCCCTGTGGACCGACAAGGTCAGTTCTACTGTGCTGCTCAGGCCTGTTCTGTCATTGATGAGGGAAAGGATCAGCTCTCTTACCTGTGACAGGTGGCTGGGGAGTTGGGGGCATCTTTCACTTGCCCTCGACACCACATGACAAACAGCACATGAGGTGTGTAGAATCAGCAATCCCCTCTCACAATCTGTACTACGGTTTCTTTAAAAAGACTTCGCTACGGTAGTTTTGTCAACAATGCGAGTTGTAAGCCATCGATTCCGGAGCTCTTGCCTCCAGACCTTGTCAGTTCACGTTTCCCTTGAAAATGGCTGTCATCACTGACATTGGCTTTTCTCTCTGGGGCAGCCCCCTTGGTTTAGATCCAGTTTTCTCAACCTTGGCATTACTGACTGTGAACTGGCTGATTCCTTGACATAGGACCTTCTCCTATGCTTTGTGGATGGTTAGCTGGTCTCTACCTGATGGATCCCAAAGCATTCTCCCCCTGTGCCAGCCAAAGACAACTCCAGAATCTGCAAATGTTTATCAAGGGTAAAAGACCCCGTACTAGAAGCTTTAACCTACACATTTGTTATTGTATACTCAGAGTGCTCTGTGGGCTTTTAAAGAGCATTTCTACACCCATCCCCTCTTCTTTCTTTTATTTTCCACACCACACTGCCAAAACAGTCCCCTTGAAGAACCTCGCTGGTTACAAAAACAACTTGATAACATTTCTGCCAACTTCCTCCCGCTGTTTCCTCAATAAAGACCAGATTCTTTAATCTGACGTTTATAATCAAACCCATAACTTCTTCCTACTCAGCTAAAGGAGGAGCTATGCCCTACTCTAAGTGAGCTACCTGGCTCTGCTTCTGCTTTGCACTGGTCTTACTGTTCTATATTCTTTTGAATTCTGCCCACAAAACTGTCGTGCTCCTGTGCTTCCCCTGAGGCTCAGCTAGGGTGCCACTTTCTCTCTCCCTTCAAGAAGCCACCTTCTTCACTGTCCCACCTCCTTTCACTTGTCCCGTGCTGTCTCCTTGTGTTTTGTGGCTCACCAGCCACTTGACTCATAGCCCATGCATGGTGCGTTGTTATGACCCATGCTGAAATCTTATCATTCCTCCGTATTACAACTTCCTTGGGGGTAGTGATTAGCATATCCCCCCCCCAACCATCTATATGTGTCTTAGGGCGAGATACAAACTTTTGCATTTTGATATCTTTCCTAGTTATCGCACATGTTTTGGGGAAAGAAAATAATTAAGGTGAGTTTCATAAAACTGCTCCAAAGGCATAGTTCTTGTTTGGACTCTCCCAGGATTCATTGTGATTGTCTAAAAAGTGACAGTCATTCTAATATAATTGGAAATAGATGGGGAAGTAAGAACAGGATCTCTATACTGGAGAATTATTTGTGGCTACTATTGATGTAAGTACCAACTCAGCATTGTATGTTTTCACTTAGATGTTATACTGAATTAGTTTTGTAAGAATTTTAAGGAAACTAGGAAACACTGGAGGAGTATCAAAGTGTAAAACCATGAAATCACTTTGGAAAACAGCCTGGTCATTCCTCAAATACTTACGCATAGAGTATTGGTAGGAGCCATTAACTCTACTCAAATGTACTACCCCAAGAGAAATGAAAACATATGTACATATGTTATACTTGAATGTTTAACAGTATTGCTTCTTTTAGCTAAAAGGGGGTAAGAACCCAAACATCTACCACCTAATGAGTAATTAAGGCAATATTGTATTCCATACAAAGAATATTATTCTGTTAAAAAAAAAGTAACAAAGCACCTGATGGTGTTAGCCCACACCTGTAATCTCAGCACTCAGGAGGCAGAGGCAGAGTCAGGAAGACAGAGTTCTCGGACAACCTGGACAATGCAGCGAATTTCAGCTCATCATGGGCTGAAGAGCAAAACCTGTCTCAAATAGTCAAAAAGTAATGAAGTGGTAGTATGTACTATAAGAAGGATTAAACCCCAAAAGTATTATGCTAAGTGAAAGGAAATAGTCACAAAAGACCTCATGTCATTCCATTGATATAAAATGGCCTCAGTAAATTCAGAAAAGGAAGTGATTAGTATTTGTCAAAGGGATAAGGACCAGAAGAAGATGAACTCAAAGGGCTGATACATAAGGCACAGGGCTTATATGGTGACAAGAATGTTTCCAAACTGACTGTGGTGTGGTTGGGTATATTTGTGACTCTTCTGGCAGCTACCGTGTTGATCTGGGTGAAAATGGCCCCCATGGGCTCATATATCTGAACATCTGGTCTCCAGTTGGAGGAATGATTTCTAGGATTAGGAGGCGTGGCCTTGTTGGAGGAGGTGGTTCACTATGGGTACCATTCCCGTAAGTTCTCTTTCTGCCTCCTGCCTTCGGATCAGGACGTGAGTTCTCAGCAGCTGTTGCCGCTGCCATGTCTTTGCTCCACCGTCATGAACTCTGACCCCTGACACTGTAAACCAATTACACACTTTCTTTGATCCGTTGCCTCAGTCACAGTGTTGTATCACGGCAATGTTAAGTAACCAAGACAACCACCAGATGTGTATTTTACATGACTAAATCATGAGGTCAATAAAAGTGTGTATTTGCTTTGGTTTTCTTGAGATAGGCTCTCACTCTGTAGCCCAGGTTGTCCTCAGACTCCAGATCCTCCTGTCTTGCCTCCACTGTTGAGGTTTCAGCTGTGTCCTACCCAGCTCAGTTATTACTGTTTTTAAAGAACGGAAGTCCAGACTAACTGTGATGGTTGATCACTATTGTTAACTTGATGAGCTCTAGAATCACTCAGGAGATGGGCCTCTGGGCGTGCCTGAGGGGGATTTTCTTTCTTTTTCCCAATGTTCAAAATTTTTTTTTATTCATTTTTAAGCATAATTTCTTTATTGATTTTTTTTTGGAATTTCATGTCATGTACCCCAATTCCATTCATCTCCCAGTTCCCTCATATCATATCTTTAGTCCTGCAGCAACCCCCCACCAAAGAAAATTAAAAAAAAATAAATCAAACCAAAACAAAACATAGCAAACAAACAAACAAACACAAGAATAAAACAAAACAAAAATACCTAAAAATAACCCTCTTTGATTTTCCATCTTTCTCTCCTCTCCAACTCCTCTTCATTTGTCCTGGTGGCATTGGGAGTGGTATGTCACATAAATATACCTTTTTGTCCAATCAGCTTTATTAGCAAATGTTCATTGCATGAGTCATTGGTCTGATCAAGGACTCTGGTTTCTGGTACATCATTATCACTGGTTCCCCACCAGAACTCCTCTGGGATATCCCAAAGTCTCTCTGAGTCGTGGAGAGCCTTCAAGTATTGTTTCACAGGACCAGTCCTTTCACAAGCTCCTGCAAGTCCTAGATGGGGTAGATACTAGGGTGAGCCAACCCAAGTCCAGGGCGGGACCAGTTCAGCATGACCTTCTGAATCCATCAGGTATGCTTCCTATGGCCCCCTGAAGTAGCATAGGCCACAGACATCAACACGGACCTCAGCTCCAGCTGGACCACAGACCCAGAACTCAACAGCAGCTCGGGCCAGGACAACATCCTGGCTCCAGGTAAAAGCACTGGCCACTCAGATTAGGTTGGCTCTGGTATTGGCATGGCCCCTGGACACCAACAAGGCCATAGGTTGTGGCTCCAACCCCAGGGCTTCCATGTGACCTTTGGTGGCAACAGAGGTCTTGGACTTCAACACAGAACCCACCCGGCATAGGACCACAGACCCAGACATGGTCCTCGGCAGCAGCTGGGTCTGGATGTCGCCATTGCCCTAGAGAGCAGTGCTGGCTGCTCAGATCAGTGAGGCCCCAGCAGCAACGTGGGCCTAGGACACTAACAAGGCCCCAGACCTTGGGTGTCCACATGGCCTTCGATGGTAACAGGAGCTTCAGACATTAACACTGGCCCTGGCTGCAGTAGGACCACAGCCCAGACAGTAGGGTGGCCTTCGCTATCAGCCTGCTCCTCACCGTATCCATTTCTTCCCTTTGCCTCTTTCCACAGCAAGTGAACCAGTATTCTTCTCTTTCACTCCCATTTCTCCACCACATATTTACTTATCATGCTGGGAGCCTCCTGCTCTGCCCTGCAGGCCTGTGGATGTCTTCCCACCAACTCCAGTCTTGAGGACGCAGGCTGGCATGTGGGTGGCTAGCACCCACCTGAATGGGAGCCGTGGATATCTTCCCTCCAGCCCGGGCCTTCTGGATTTTCCTGATTATATTCATTGAGGTAGGAAGACCTTCAGTATCCTTCCCTGTTGTAGGATCCTGGACTGTGTTAAAAGGAGAAAGTGAGCTGAACAGAAGAAGCCTTCTCTGCTCTCTTCTGGTCAACTATGGATTGCTTTAAGGAGCTGCTTTAAGCTTCAGCTGCCTTGATTTCCCCGCCATGGTGCCCTGTACCTGGAGCTGTGAGTCAAATAATCCATTCCTCCCTTAACTCTCTTTTGTCATGGGATGTCATCACCACAACAGAAAAATAACCAAGGAGAAAAAAAAAAAAAAAAAACCTTCCACAATTTACCAATGTCTGTTAAATTTCTTGAATCAAAACAGGCAAGGGAACCAGACACTAACATGTTAAGTCCAGGGATTATGCCACACATGTCGCCTATGTTGGTCCGTTGATTGCCCTCTATTCATTCTTAATCCCCTGGTGGAAATCATGCTCTGCAGTCTCTGCTTCTGTATTCTTATCTGATGCCGCCCCAAGTGACTCATGGATCCATAGAATTCTATTAACTTGCCGATACTAATTTTTGGGTTTTAGCTTAGCTGTGTCTGGTTGTCAAAACAGGAATTTTTATTAGAAAGAATTGCGTGATGGAGAGGAGAAAATCCTGGCTTCTCACACACAGGCAGCATTTGAATGTATCAGTTTCTGCGCATGTGCTTAGATCATGGCCGGTTCCATAGAGCAAAGTTCGAGGCTACCTGCTTCCTTTGCTCTTTCAGATCCCAGCTGCCAGCGGATTATGCTGAACAATTTTCATTTCTTTTGGGCCACACATAGACTTAATTTCATCTTTCTTGTTATTTTTTCCTATAAATATAGTGGGACTTTGTGATTCTCTCAACCCTTTCCTGGGGGAGGTTGAAGTCTTCATAAGACAAGCAGGAAGTCTGGCTCTACTCTTCCTCTTGCAAAAATTCTTTTGGAATCTCCAGCATGCTGGTGGTCTTGGCCACTACAATCGCTTCAGTATCTCAGCACATCCACTTTTCCTCTCGGGTGTTGGAGAGAAAGGGACAGAAAAGGTTCCTTTACTTTCTCTTTATTCACTTCAAGACAGCTGACATGAAGTAGATGTATTTGTCAAAAAACAGACAAGAGATGGCTCAGCGGTTAAGAGTGCTTACTGCTCTTGGAGAGGACTGGAGGTTGGTCCAGTACCCACATGAAGCAGATCACAACTGCCTGTAACTCCAGCTCCGAGGAATCTGACATCCTCTCCTGGCCTTAGTAGGTACGTACATGCATACATGTGAGCATGCACACAAACAAAAAAATAAATAAAATCTTTTAAAAAGTGATAATGATAACAGAAAAATTAATGTCAACATTTCTTGATACCATTAACTATATTGAGTGTATTGCTGAAGTCAGCACCCCTACAACTATGCATTATTGCTATCATGCCTGTTTCTTAGGTAAATGTGAGCCTTGGAGGGACGAAGTAACTTACCCTAACTACTTGGCTGCATAATGGTGAAGTAAAGATTTTAAGTTAGCCATTATCATGAATGAGTCAATTAATTGAGTGCAGCAGCAACACTCAAATTCTAAATAAATTGAATTTCCTTTGTGTATCTGAAGAAAGTGACCGTGCGATGTGGACTTTTTCCATTTGGAGTGCCCGTGAGTTGGGCAGCTTCTATCGGCTTTCCAGAGTTTTTCTGTACATTGCTCCTTCTTGCTCTGGGCACCAAGATGACAACCTCAAGTATATCAAGTCTTAGATCACCCATTGGTTCAAGGATTGGACGTCCATAGACTGGAGGGAGTGAGGTAGAAAGTCGGCTTCTTTCTTTGTCTCTCTCACCTCTGGCTGTTATCTCCAGGTGTCCATCTCTTGCCCACGGAACCTTCCCTGTCTAAATTCTAGTGATCACTTCTTCCCTTTACCACTTGGACTGAAGGCTAGTTAGTAATCCTTCCTCTACCAGCCCCAGGGCTACAGAGGCCTTTTGCGGTTTCTTTCTGTGTAGGGGGTATTATTTCTACTTTGTCTAGATCTTTGTAAATCAACCCTTAATTCGGCTCTGACTTTTCCTGTGTTGAGTATGCCTTTTGTTCTGGTGGATGCAGTCTTTGAGAGTCGTTTGCCCCCCCCCAACCCTCAGCCCCAACCCCAACACGATTCTCTTCCAGTTTACACCAGTGCTGGATGTAGTGGCTGACAAATTGTGCTCTCTTCCACAGGAAGGGAAGTGTGTGTTCCTATTCCTGAATCCTGTGATCTCAAGTAGGATTCTGATCAGTTTCATAGACCTAGGGAGTGCAGGGATTACAGGTCTCTAGTTCTGGTTCAGGCACCCCAGGGATGTGGGTTCAATAGTACCTTTTTAACTAATTACAGGACTCAAGGATGTAGAGCAATTATTTATTTCAAAGACAACATGAATTGACCTAAAGTCTTAGGCCCATCTTTGGTTTTTTTTTTTTTTCTTTCTTTCTTGTTTTTCTTTTGGCTGAAGAAAAACATTCTTCTTATTAGCAGGCTTTCACCCACACCTGCAGTGACAGCAGGTCTCCTTTATTGTACCTGGAGTCACTGCATGCAGGTTCTTTGCCTGGAAGTGTGGAAGTGTGAACAAAAGGCCTTAGTGACTTTAGCAGTTCCCTGGAGAACATCACCAATGGTTATTAAATTCCTAAGCTTTAGATTTAAGGCATGCCCATCCATCCACCATTATTCACGAGGAAATTGGGATTAGACATTTTTCTTCTTTGAAACTGGCATTTTACCTCACTCTCTACCCCAATTCTGAATGAAGGAGAAATGATTGATTCCTAGAAATGGGCTTTAGGGAAATACCTACTGAGTTTGTGATATATCCTAAAGTTTTCTTGAAAGAAATGACAGTGGCTGACCAGGTCAGAAACGGATTTTCCAGGTGGAGAAAACAGTGTGGGAACAGTCATAGAGGAGAAAATATGAACATTTTGTCCACTCCCAGGCTTGTATCCTGGGATGACAGCATGGAGAATTTAGCTGTGTGTCATTAAGGCCACATGGGTGTGGGGAGTTGGCATTCGTACGTAGGGTGATCAATGCCCTTGCTTGCTAGGACTGTTCCAACATGACACCAACAGTCCCAGGCCTCAGAAAACTCAGACACTGCAGACAGATGTGAACAGGAATTCCTGGTGCAGACAGATGTGAACAGGAAAGATTGTGCATATGCAAAGGGTCATTGATTGATTGGAACTGCCTCTGTGTGGAGAGGTCGGGATGTTGCAGGTCTAGAGGTTAATCGCCTGGCGTTAGCCCCTTGGATAACCATTTCTTGACTACTTCTGTGTTGGAGCTAACATCCTGTGACTAATACCTAGAATCTTCGGAATCTATTCATTTTAACAGACCGCTAGCTTCCACCAACTCGAAAGACAAGGATGTTGCCCTATTGCATTCAAGGTCTAGAGGACAGAGTCCAGTCCTCCATCTGCTGTAATCAGTGCTGTGATGTTTCCATTATGTATTTTAAAATTGCCTTGATTTGTAAATTTCCATTACTAACGAAAAAAAAAAAAGCCATGAAACTGCTTCCATGTTGGAACCTGGAACCTGAGGTAATGTAGCCCTGCATTTCCTGGGCCATGTTCACTCAAATTTTGCTCCAGAGTAAATGATCTCATTCATGTTGAGATGAGAGCTATGTTTCTTTTGCATCTACCCACGCCAGGGCAGCTAGTTCCCCTCTGCTACACAAACAGCTGTTAACTATTTTAGATCTCTTTCCTGAATTAGTATGTTAGGGTACCGGGCTGCAGAAATGGCTCAGTGGGAAAGGTGCTTACCGTGAAAGCTGGAGGATCTGAATTCAGACCCCTAGGACCCACATAAAGCTGGGCATGGTAGCATCTGTCTGAAATCCCAGCATTCCTACATCAAGATGGGAGACAAAGACAGGGCTTTCTCCAGCTCACAGGCTAGCTAGCTGGGCTTACACAACAGCAAACCACAGGCCCTGTCGCAAGCGAATGAGGTGGAGGTGGGTGGGGACCTGTACCTGAGGTTGTTCCGTGACCCCCACACATGTGCTATGGCACACAGGTGCCTGCATTCACATGCACTCACTTGCATGCACTTACTCACATCTCTCTCTCTCTCTCTCTCTTACACACACACACACACACACACACACACACACACACACACACGCATGTACCCATGTACACACAGAGGATGAATACATGAACTAAGGCAAACAGACATAATATGTCATGCACACCTGCAACTTGTGCTCTGAGTCTTGGCTTTATCCACTTGAATCTTCGACAGTTCTCTTGCTTGTCTGGCTCCTGGGTAGGATTTCTAACTTGTTCCTTCATTCTTATGCACTGCTTAAGATAACCTCCCCTCACCTTGACAGCCTAAGGTACTAGTCTATACATGTCCTCTCCGGGGCATCTTGAACTCCCCTTTCTTGCTAGGAGCTGAATTCCCCTCAGGGACCTTTGAAGAATACTCTTAAGACTTCTCTGCTTAGAGGAAATGCTTTTTTTTGCCCCAGCAAGTGACTGGCTGCATGAAAGGACTGGATCACTGGAAGACACTTTGAGAAACCACAGCACCGTTTTTTAGGTTTCCTTTCTTTTTTCTTTTTTAGTCCCCGAATTCCGCACTCACTATAGACAGATCTGCAAGAATAGCAGATGCACCAGCTGATGCCTGGGCTGGCAGAAGTGTTCTTCCTATCGGCTGCTTTCAGAGCCAAACAGCTGTGCTCTGCCTCTGTTCCCTAGACACCTGCCAGCCCTCCTCCCCTGCTGGAGTGCTTCCTCTCAGTGCAGCCACACCCAGAAGTTGAGAATGTCACTGGCCAGACCAAGTCAGGTGATGAGCACCACAGAAAATTCTGTCACAGTGCCTTCCTGCACACTTGCGAAAGTGACAGGCATTTGTGAATAATTTACAAAAGTATACATTCCGTATTGAAATTTGAGGTCTGTGACATGTCTGCTCAGCAGCTAAGAAATGTAGATGGGGGTCTAAGTCACGGCGATGGTTCCAGTTCTGTTTTTTCTGCTTCACAATAGTGCATAAGAGATACACATTTAGTATAAATAGTTCTGATTTTTCAATGCTGATCATTTCTTGGGCTAACAATATGCTATCAGATTCTCTTCATGTCAGTTACATAGTGAAGCTGCCAAGCTATGGCATCTTGTGGGCTAGATGCACAGACTACATGTTCAAGTTTCATTATTTTCACCTTATAATGGAGTATTTTTGTGCCACAATCCCATTACAAGCACCGTATTCCACATTTGAAAGCATTTACTTTGTTATAAGCCAAATTAATTATCTACACCTCTCAGGTCTGCCGATGACCAAGTCTGTAGGTCACCACATCACCATCATCATCACCGTTGTTTTCGTTTTGTTGTTTTGTTTTGGTCAAATCAGTTTTGGAAACAGGAAAATGAACAACTAACTACCCAGCCTGAGTTTGTGTCCTAAGGAATGAATTTCATAGTCTACCCCCTTGTCACCACTGTCACACTTTCTCTGCATTGCAGCCTTTGTTGGATCTGCACCATTAGGAAAGAAACTACAGAAAGTTAGCTCTGCTGTGGCCTTGGATGCCTGTGAGACCTTCCCATGTGGAAAATGCTAGAGATGGCATGCTTATTTCGCCGCCGGCTGTTGGTGACTGTTTCAGACCATCTTGGGCAGAATATTTGAGGAAGGTACAAGCCAATCCACATTACCCATTTTAAATTTCTATTCCCATCTTTCCAATACTCAGAGGAAGAAACACACACAGCCTCTAAAATCATGAGAAAGAAATAGCTTTCTTCCATAAAGCGGTGTAGTTTTAGAATTTCAAGGGGATGGAACGATCCTGAGTTTGTAATTTCTCCAGGCTGTCTTTCATTCTCTTTAATCTCACTGTGATTGCTGCCCCTCTACCCTTTTCTGTCCCTCCTGAAAGGCAGGATTGGGTCTTATCCATCACACCACCTTGTCATTTAGTAAGTACCAGGTGTATAAGAAACACTCAAGCATGGATCTGTAAATACAAGCAAGAAGGGGCAGTTCCAGGCGGGTGAGGGATCTACCCACTCAAGGTTCTAAGTCAGAGAGGGGCAGTTACTCATGATTTCCACGTGTGCCTCGGCAATACCTGTGCCCAGTGATGAGAAGATCTGCAGTCAGCCCTGACAAGGCTGAGAGGAAAGCATGAGTCAGACAAACAAGTTCAGACAAACCAGCCATGTTGCCGTGACTTATTGCCTCCGTATCATGAAAGCACCCGGCAAATCAGGCATGGGCGGGGCTGGGGTAAAGGAAAAGCAAATGCCCTGTCCGATTTGGGAGAGAGGCAGGTAGGATTTCGAACAGAAGCAACGCTTGCGTTCCTCTGAAGGAACCTCACTAATCTGCTGGTGTGAGGCCACTTGTGTAGAAAATTATATATGAAGATAGAAAATCGGGAACCGTTGAATGTATGGATTTGTTTCTGCGCTATGTGCTCTCAGCTACATCCCTAGCTCCAGAATTCTTAGCAAAGATTGTCCTGGGTGTGGAATTGTGAGGCTCCTTTGCTCACTAGTGTCTGTTTCTAGTAACTCTTCTCACCCGTTAAAACAAGGGATAGGCTCTTAACACACTTTATAGCACAGGCTGGCTTTGAACAGACTATGTACCCCAGTGCTGGCCTTACACACACAGAATCCTCTGGCCTCCATTTCCCAAGTTCTAGAATTATAGGGGTAAGCCCCCATGCTAGGCTTCAATTAGTAAAAATGCCATGAAAACTGTTTGTCCCCCCCTTTTTGGTAAACTTCTAACATAATTAAAATTGTATACATATTTTATTTAAGCCAACCCTGGAACACCTACTATAAATATAAACTCAATAATTCATGTAGAGATGCTTATAAAAAATATTTTTGTCTAATAGAAGTAAAAATACTAAACTATGGAAATGTAAAGAAGGGATGAGATGGCATTGTAATGGCTTCCAGTGTCCAGTATCAAAGGTTGGGGGCATGAGACACATCTCTGTAAGATGCAAACACAGGGATCCCTCCTCTTGGAATAGAATAAAGTATGAACTTTAATCAATACAGAAAGACATAAAAATGTTAATAAGTGAAGGGACAGTTGCAAAATAGTTTGTTAAAACTGCCTGAATGCCAGGGAGACATGAAAGCACACGGTCCGTTGGAGGTGGAATAATAGATTTGTGTGTATTAGCACATTCTCTTGGAGGAGGAAAGTCGTTGTTCATGTATAAAGCTTTGGATGACTTGCAAAACAGTGTCAGGGATTAGGGAGCCATAGGAGGCTCTATGATTAAGGAAGAAATCCAATTTTACTTGTAGAGCAGACATTTTTTAAAAAAGCTCACAAAACTGTATTCCATTTTGCAACTGATCTTCTACTTACTAACATTTTTATATCTTATTGCATCTATAAGCATGCACACTTATCCTTTCTAATTGCAACATAGACTTCTATTATATGAAAGTTTCATAGTTTATTTAAAACCTTTTGGTGAATATTTAAGCTAGTTCAAATATTTAGATTTTATTAACACTGTAACTCAAATATGTGTGTGTGTGTGTGTGTGTGTGTGTGTGTGTGTGTGTGTGTGTGTCTCACTTGGGACTGAATCTAGGACTTGGTGCATACTCAGCAAGCATTCTACCACTGAGCTACAGCCTGGGGGGGGGATCATTTTAAATGATTGTCTTATCTCGTTACTTCCTATGGGCCACTTTTTGGACGTACACTTTCAAGCTCCTTACCAAGACTTGTGTCTTTTCTCATGTTTTGATAAATTTCCTCCCCTACTCCAAGATTTTACCAATGTTCACTTTTATTAATGTGAATGTTCAGTGTTACCATTCTCTAAGTTTAGCCCAATGTTCTATGTTGGTCAATGAGCTGTTATCAAAACAACTACCCAAGACAACAAGCTTACGGGAAAGAGGGTTCTTTTGTCTCACCACCCTGGAAGGTGCCAGCTGTGAGCTAGTTCATTGCCTTTGGCTCATGGCGAGGCAGCACATCGTGATGGGAGCACAGTGTGGAGAACCCCATGCCTTATGGTCAGGGAGCCAAAGGAGAGACCAGCTAGGGTCCCCCAATCCCCTTGGAGGATTTGCTGTCAGTGACCTGCAGAGCACTCCCTTCTTAGCCTCACCATCTCAAGAGTCTGCCATCTCCTAACTGCCACTCTGTAGAACACATGTTTGGTGCCCTGACCTGTGGGGACATTCCAGATCCAAATTCTAACACCTGCTTAACTTTATTTTAGGCTATAACATGGGCTGGGGGATTAGACTCAATTTTTAATCTCTTGCTGACTCCCTTATATGTATTGGGTTTAAGTTTTAGGTATGGCCAGTATTTCCTCCATTTGCCCTGGGTATAGCACCACGCTGCTTTAATCTTTGCAGCTTTCCAGTGGATTCAATACACAACGGGGACATCTCCCTTAGTCTACATAGTGGCAGGTAGTTTCCTATATGTGCTGTAGGGATTGTATGTACCACTTAGCTTTGTGTAAGTGTGTTTGTATTAGCAGCCTTCTTGTAGCATGCGTTTTTTAGACCGCCAGTGCCCATATTATGACACAGACACTTAATATTAATTACTAATCCTGGGACTTAGTTTAGGCTTGTTTCTAGCTAGCTTTTTTTCTTAACTTAAATTGACTCATTTCTATTAATCTATGTTCTGCTCTGAGGCTTGTTTACCTCATCCATGTGCTGTCCATCCTGCTTTCTTGTTTCCTCCATGTCTGTCTGTCTGGCCCACAGCTGGCTGGCCCTTGGTGACCTAGTTCTTCCTATCCCTCTTTTGCCTAGTTATTGGCCATTCGGTTTTTCATTAGACCAGTCAGGGGAGTCTGCCCTTACAGAAGTGGTACCAGAAGAAAGATAGGTGTATGTGGAGAAGGCTTGTGTGTTAGGAAATTAAAGCATGCATCACATTGACAGTGAAGTGGAATGGATCCAGATGATGGTGACATTGAAGACCCAAGATTATGTATGCTGTACATTTGTTTTTTTAATTAAATGTGTGTGTACGTGCATGCGCACACATCATAAAGTGTACATGGATCTAAAGGACAACTTGTGACAGACAATTATCTCCTTCCACCGTGTGAATCTAAGGAATGACCTCAGGTCATCAGGTGTGGTGGTTTGAATAAAAATGGCCCCCATAAACCCATAGAGGGTCACACTATTGGGAGGTATGGCCTTGTCAGAGTAAATGTGGCTTATTAGAGGAAGTACATCATGAGGGGGTGGGCTTTGAGGTCTCAGATGCTCAATCCATGCCCAGTGTGGCAGTCTCTTCCTGCTGTCTGCTGATTCAGATGTAGAACGCTCAGCGCCTTCTCCAGCACCACGCCTGCCTGCACACCCACCTGCTTCCCACCATAACAATAATGGACTAAACCTCTGAAACTGTATATGGGCCAGTCCCAATGAAATGATTTCCTTTGTAAAAGTTACCATGGCCATGGTGTCTCTTCACAGCAATAAAATCCCTAACTAAAATATCAGGTTTGATGGAAGTATCTTTATTTGGTGGGCCATCTCATCCTTTCAGTTCTGTTGCTTGTATAATCCATCCATGGTTGTCTTCATGATGTTTTCTAAGGTCACACAGGAACACTTCATCACTAAAGTCTCATGGAGGTCAGCTCCAGAGGGATCATCTGCAGACCTTTGAAAATGTCAAAGAAAAGACAGGTTTCTCTGAGCCAAGAAAGTATTGATTGAACTTGTCTGACTTAGTGGTTGTCAGATTTATCTGGCACTTTGTAGATTGGTCTTTGCTTTTTTCAGTTTGGAGAGTTAAATGTGTTTGTGTCACCCTCCTTGATTTACAATTTCACCTAGGTTTTCAGTTTCTGTAACTAGCTTTTTGAGTAACCTGCTGTTTGTACTGTTTGAACCCCACGCTTCTGCTGTACCTCTTACTGCTTCATGGGGTGGGGTGGGGCGGGGTTAGCAGCGGCATAGTTGGAGCCATGAGAGGGTTAGTGGTGTGACACATGGGACCGTGAGGCACTTCCCTCCATCCATGATCCTGGTGACAGCAGTTCACATCAGCGCTTTTTCCAGTCTCTAGGCTCGCAGTTTTCATCTTTTATTTTTAAAGTTAGGTGAGAGTTTCAACATAAAAATACTACCTCCTGGACAGGCTGAGTGATGCACACAACTCGGGAGAAGAACATAGTTCCTGTGGCTCTGAATCCAATCACTATTTCTCTCAAATTCCCTGTTACTGTAATAAGTCACCTTTGATTTCCTGTACAAACACTATTTTGGTGCAGAGAGATGGATTTTGTATGCTAGTCACTTATTTATGATTTTAGATCTGTATTTATGAATCATAAAGGCTTACCTTTTTTTACTTATATCACCTTTTTAGCTTTGGAATAAGAGTTAATTGCCAAGTTTTCAGTATTTTTCTGGACCCTTCCCAGGTCTAGGTACAACAGAAACATTCCGGTCTTTATTTGGCTTAAAACACTCTGGTCCTGCTCTGCTTTTAATTCAGTTTTTCATTTACTTCTAAAGAATTATTTTATGATTATTGAAGTTTTAAAAATTTTACTTACTTTTTAGCTGGTACTTTTTTTGGTTTTTCGAGACAGGGTTTCTTTGTGTAGTTCTGGTGCCTGTCCTGGAGGATCTCGTTCTATAGATCAGGCTGGTCTTGAACTCACAGAGATCTGCCCACCTCTGCCTCCCAAGTGCTGGGATTAAGGGCATGCACCACCAACACCCAGCGTTACTAGTTGCTTTTCAACAAAATTCCCCTGTTATATATTTTGATATAATTTAAACACAAGTATTTCTTTATCTGTTTATGGGGGAAGCATGTGTCAAAGCACATGCCAGAGGAAAATTCTGGGAACTTGGCTCCATGCTTCTACCATGTGGGTCCCAGGGATGGAACTCAAGTCTGCCAGGCTGACAGAAAGTGCTTTACCCACCCCCCTCCCCCCCATCATTGAGTCAGTCATTTTAATGTATTTTATTTTGTGTAATTTTGGTTTGCTTTGAGGTCTAATCAAGTAGGCCTGCACAGCTGTCATATATATTATAGTTTTGCTTTCTTCCATTTTGAGGTAAGGACTCACTCTTCAGCCTTGTCTGACTGGGAACTCACAGGCTTAGAGATCTGCCTGCCTCTGCCTCCCAAGTGCAGGGATTAAAGGCGTACGCCACCATGCCTACCTAGTTTCGCTGTTTATTTATAATAAGAACTAACATAATATGCATCCCAGCATCTATTTCTTATTTCTATACAGTTCTAAACAATGCTTACATATATCTGGTTGCTTTGAACTAAATCACATCCAAGCTCAGATACCCAATTTGCTGGTCTTTGGCTTTGAAGTCTTTGGTAGGTTGTATTAAAACATGGACTTCTTAGACTTACTCTCAATATTTCAGTAGATGATGGGCCAGGAAGGTGGCCTGGAGAAACTGACATTTCTACACTCCCATGTGGTGCTGATGCTATTGGCCTGGGACATGACACTTTAAAAGTCACTTTAAAAATATATATATTATATATGTTACTGAATGGATCAGTTTGTCCTGCTAATAATGTATTTTATTTTTTAAAATCTAAGACCTTGATATTTGGTAGTTCAAGCTAAGGAGAAAACCAAACAAACATTAGCTTCAAGTTACAAATAGTTATCTTCCATGTTTCCAATCCATTAAAAATTATTGTTTCTTCTTGATTTTGAAAAATATTATTCCCTGTCTTCTAAGAACAGTATTTTTATTTATTAATTGTTAAATTTTGAGCTGGATGATGGTGGTACATGCCTTGAATCTCAGAACTCTGGAGGCAGAGGCAGGTGGATCTGTATGAGTTCGAGGTCAGCCTGCTCTACAGAGTGAGTTCCAGAACAGTCAAGGATACACAGAGAAACCCTGTCTCAAAAAAAAAAAAAAAAAAAAAAAAAAAAAAACCAGTTAATTTTGAGTAAGGAAAATAGTCTTGGGGTGTGTGTGTGTGTGTGTGTGTGTGTGTGTGTGTGTGTGTAAGCCTGGCTTAATTTCCTTGCATGTATAAATATGTGGTAATTTAGATATCTAAAAATTATTTCAGAACTCTTTCTGAAAGATTTTTTAAAGTGCTGTTCATCTTGTCTGTTTTGTAGCATCACCTGGGTTTGACTCAAATGATTTAATGTTTACTGAAGCCAGTCACCTAGTGGTTGTTCCAAAGTACCCATTGGTAACTAAGAAATCCAAATGGATAAGGAAACTAAGTATACACCGTTGTTCTTATATCCTGCTGTTTCTCCTTTCCTCTTCAGATTGTGTTTTCAGGCCCAGGAGAATGTTTACACCTTATTTTTCAAACTTGTCTTCATATCTGCTTTGCACTGCGCTTTTAGAAAATGATTCCATGCATGAACCATTTATAAGAATTGTGTGCATGTATCAGAATCATTAGCACATGAACTACATTAGGAAATGTAGTCATTAGCTGATAAGATTTCTTTAACCTTGAGAGTTCTTGTGTCTTATAAAACGACAGCCTGGCATTTTGGTGAATCTCCTTAACCTAGATATTTGAATGTGCTCTGAAGTTTTCTTATTCCTCTAACCTGTTATTAGGTGTTGACCTCAAACACTGCCTATTTTAAGCTCTAAGTACTTTAATTTAAATTTACAAGTAATTATTACTCCTTGAATTTGAAATGCATATCCTTTCAAGTGCAAAGATCACACTCAAGTGACTTAGCTTATGCATAAATATAAGCGACCTTAGAGTAAAGGAAACCTAAATTAGCCAACCTTGTATCAGCTATCATCTGAACAAACTATACACACGTTTTAGACTGTAACATTTCTACTACACCCTAACAACTAAAAATACTACCTGTGTGCTTGAGGGTAAGTTATGACTGTCATAGGGACCACAATTTTGAACTAGATATTTGTAGATATAAATCTCAATTCTGTTTCTGTCTTAGTCACACACACACACACACACACACACACACACACACACACACTGTTTTGGAAGCTTCTTTGCTTTCCTTTGATAATAGCATTTGGCCTGATTCTGCTATTGAGATTATTACCTACAGCTGTTCTGATATAGCCATATTTGAAGAGGGACCCTCATGCAAGCCCCTTATTGGATGTCACTGGCCTGAACTGTGAACATGATACAGAGAGCAGTACCAACATAAAGAGACACACTGAATGGTGTTTAGTGCATTAGAATATTCTAACAAAAGAACTACAGAAGCTCGATGTGGTGACGCCCACTTCAATGCTTAGAAGACTGTGAGTTTGAGGCCAGGCTAGTCTGGGCTACATAATGAAACCCTTTGTCAAGACAGGACAAAACAACAGCAACAACAACAACGACAAACAACCTTCAAACAAACAAACAAAAAACAGAGGAAGGAGGAGAGAGAAGATCAACAAAGGAGACACAGACCACGTTTGAGTTACAGTGAACAATGCTTATGACCTCCCGTGCATGTGTTGTGTTAGGACCAGCAATGCTGTAAAGAATTGCCTCAGACTAAAGTTGCATTAAAAGCGTATGTGAGCCGGGCGGTGGTGGCGCACGCCTGTAATCCCAGCACTGGGGAGGCAGAGCCAGGCGGATCTCTGTGAGTTCGAGGCCTGCCTGGGCTACAGAGCGAGTTCCAGGAAAGGCACAAAGCTACACAGAGAAACCCTGTCTCAAAAAACCAAAAAAAAAAAAAAAAGAAAGAAAGAAAAAAAAAGCGTATCAGAGGATGGTGAGGAAATCAGCACTTATTTGAGTAATAATGTTTACTATTTGAGTGTGTTAGACACCTAGCATCACAAAACGGCACAAAATTCATCATCTTAAAAATATCACACATGTAGGATGTCTCCAATTTTAATTGGGGATCTGAGCATGGCTTTAGCATCTCTCCTGGCTTCAATTGAAAGCATAATTCAGGATTGAGGTCTAAGGTAGAGCCTTGGCTAGAGAAGCATTTCCTTCCCGACTGGGTCAGGACTCAAACTCTTCTAAGGTTGCTGGACTGGGTCCGCAGTAGCAGGGTGGTAGCTGGAACTGAAAGCATAGTACAAGATGGACAGTCATGCATGGTCTGTTTAAGCCCTTCCTTTGTGTTAACCATTATCTAGGTGGGAACGGGTTCTCTTGGGAAGGTTTCCATCCTTCCCAGAGTGTAATCTTGCTCCATGAGAGTACATGGGCAGGAATGCAACAGGGTAGGGGACAGGGATCTCTTTAATTTAACCAACCAGGCCAGTCACTTCCACTCACAAGTAACTCATGATGGAGAAGGGACCACACAGAGGTGAGAATGACCCAGGAGGGGAATCTGAGGACACCAACTTAAAATCAGCCTATCACAGTAGCCAACACGGAAACAACAGAAAATTTAAGTATAACAAAACTTAAGGGATAACAATGACACTCTGGTAGAGTGCTGGTGTACCACATGCAAGGCTTGGGTTTGTCCCCAGCACTGGAAAAACCAATAAATGAAAGTGATATATAAAACAAAAACCCACAGAGCACCTAGTATGTACCAAACATTTTTCCAAGCATTTGCATTTATAAATTCACTTGACTCTTCTAACAAACTTATAAAGTAGGCACTATTATTATTTCTATTTTGATGTAAGGAAATTAAACAGAGAGAGCCTTAGGTCACTGCTGTGTAATGCAGGGGCTCAGGAGGCCCCACCCCTTCTGTTAAAGATTTGCAGTTAGCAGTTGTTGGGCGAGTGTATCATTTTCTTTAGTGGTGTAGCTGCCCATAAGTTGTCTGTGCTTCTGTAAGCAATCAGTCAGTCACTCATGCTTCTGTAAGCAACCACATTAAACTCATTGGTTCCCCAAGCTGCTCTCGGGTGGAATTGCTTGTGTTTCTGTCATAATTGCTCTTTCTGGGGGTGAGTAGATGCTTGCTCACATCTCCTCAGAAAACGGTCACACGGCAGCCACACAACTGATAAGTGGTAACGCTTCAATTTGGACATTCTAATTATAGAGTGCTCGCTCCTGACTGGTTACATGTCACATGTATTTAAGAGCTGTATGTCGTAAACTATAGACAGTAATTTATTGTCAGCTATGGTCAATTTTGGTCTATCACTTATCTTCTATATTAAAGAGCTTTCTCTTGTGGGAAATAAAAATATACCGGGTAGGGTATGTAATATATGTGCTAGTACACATGAGTGCTTAGTTTGTGCAGGTTTTCCTTTCCTCTTCATCAGGAGCTAAGTTGCACAGCACAGTGAAACTAGCATTCCAAATGTCCTTCTTTGAGTAGATCAAGGTTTGACATTTATTTTTGTACCATTAACTCTAAGAGGATCAAGATGCTCCTAAGCGTTTGATGGTAACAAAATGATATAATTAATCTCTTGAGATAATAACATTTTTGCTTCCAGATTGGAAAGCAAACACAGTATTGAACAAGTCATCAGCTTCGGATGAATGACTTCTAGTTAAAGAGTTGCACATTTGTTTAAAGGGGAATTTTCTGGGTCTTTTTTTTTCCCTCCAGATGGGGTTTCTCTGTGTAGTTTTGGTACCTGTCCTGGACCTTGCTCTGTAGACCAGGCTGGCCTGGAACTCACAGAGATCCGCCTGGCTTTGCCTCCCCAGTGCTGGGATTAAAGGTGTGTGCCACCACCGCCCGGCTTACTGGGTCTTTTTCAATTCAGCTACCATCCTTAGTAGTGTGACAAATATGTCTTTAATATGCCTTCTACATATGATTTTAAAAAATCCCTTAGCCTGTCACCACACCTGCTGACTTCTGTTTCTTGAGTTTCATGCTTTAGCCCAGTGCCTCACTAAGACAAACAGAATGGAGATACCTGTGAGTCCAACACAAGATCTCTTCCTACTCCATTTAAAATGTGCCTTTCCCTCTACAAGTACACGGGGACCAAGAGAACCAAGAGAGCAGGTAGCCAAAATGGCTGGGTTACATAGGAGAAAAGAGAAGCCAGGGTGGGGGTGGGGGTGGGTGGGGTGAGGGGGATGAGGAGATTGGGGGTGGGAGTGTGAGGTAGGGATGTGAAGGGTGAGGGGTTGGGGGTTTTGGGGACTTGGGGGGTGCAGCTCAGAAGTTGGAGAGGTTTAGTGTAGGGGACATAGTATGCTATCCAGGGTACCTCTGTGGTGATAGGACTTGTGGGTAAGCACTGAGGGAGGTTAGCACAGACCTTGATATGCTCACTGGCACCACAGTATAGGTTAATGGAGGAGCCATAGGTCCCTTTTGCCAGAGGTGAGAATGACTCCTTTTAGCAAGTAGGAACTATCTTCTGAAGTCCCTGAAGGAATGTTGGCTTGTCTAAATGCCAGGCTTTGGGAAAAGGAATTTCTCTTGGGACCCAACACAGACAACAGTTGAAACTGTTTTCTTTGGATTCCCAGGTAATTGGAAGATGTGTTCAATACCTTCACTGGTGTGAATAATTGAAAACTTAACTATTCCTGACAACATATGTCATATGTATGTGTGTAAATCTGTGTCAGAAAGAAAAAAAATCTAATTCTTGAATTGTTCTTTAATAAGTTGAACAAGTTCAGGACAGTGCTGTTATGGTTTGGATATGAAATGGCATCTATACATTCATGTATTCAACA
Source organism: Onychomys torridus (assembly GCF_903995425.1). NCBI lineage: Eukaryota > Metazoa > Chordata > Mammalia > Rodentia > Cricetidae > Onychomys > Onychomys torridus. The sequence continues at coordinate 50,132,609 of NC_050459.1, forward strand.
GTTGGTCCCCAGCTGGTGATGTTATTCTTCTGAGAGATGGTAGAAACTTTAGGAGGCAGGGCGGAGATAGAGGAAGTGGGTCATGGAGGTCAAACCTTTCAAAGCCATGCCTGATCTTTGGTCCCTTCCTCTCCCTTTGCTTTCTTGGCACTCACCGTTACCATGAACAAACCCTTGGAGAACCTTGAGCTAGAATAAATCTGAACACGTGTGTTGAGTTTCTTTGCAGGTATTTTGTCCCAGTGACGAAAGGCCTGTTGACCGTAGCTAATGACCATGTGTAAGTCTAAACCTATTCTGGTTTGTGTGTAGGACATCCCTCATGGGTTCATGTCTTTGCAGTCTTGTTCCCTAAAGGATGGTGCTGTTTTGTGAAGCTGTGGTACAAGGTGGGCCTAGATGGAGAAAGAGTTATTGAGAAGCAGAGCAGCTCCGTTTCTGGCCACAGTTAATTCCCCCCTGCCTACCCACCCCCCATCTAATTCCCATCCACCACTCTTTCTGTTTCACCTGGTGCATCAGGATTAGAGTCAGAGCTACAGACTCCTGCCACCGTGAACTTTACTATGCTATCCAACCATCATGAACTTCACCCACTCAAACTGTGAGCCAGAACAAAGCCGTCCTCCTTGAAGTCTTCCATCAAATAGTTTTTCACATCAATGTGACGAGTAATTAATACAAAAATGCAGAAATTAAGCCAAGGCATCTTTTTATAGAGTATAAACTATATATACTCACTATATAGAGTGATAAATACTCTATATTCACTGTATAGTGAAAACTTTGAAATGCTGATTTTTCTGATTTCATTTTTTCTTGCTGTGATGAGGTGTCCTGACAAAAAGAAACTTAAGGGAGAAAGGGTTTATTTCAGCTCACAATTCCAGGTTCTGGTCTATCACTTGGGGAAGTCAAGGCAGCGAGTCTCATCACAGTGCAGGCAAAACTGGAGAAAAGCGAACGCATGCATGCCCAGAGCTCAGCTAGTGTGCTTCCCGCCTACATTGGTCAGAACTGCCTGACGAGGGAATGATGCTGCCCACAGTAGGATGAGTCTTCCCACGCAAATGAAGACAATCCCCTGCCCCTACAAAGAGACATGCCCACAAGCCAACCCGGTGGAGACAGCTCCTTATGGAGACCCTTCCTAGGTGATGCTCCACTGTGTCAAGTTGACAATGAAAGCTAACTATCACGCTGTCATAAATGTACTTGTGTCCTCCCTCCCTCTCCAAACTGATGCACTGAAGTGACTGTATTTGAAGACAAGGCATTTAAGGTGATAACTAAGGAGGGGATGAAGATGTATCGTTAGTAGAGTACCTGATTTGATCCCTAGCATCACCACCACCACCACCACCAAAAAAAAAACCAAAAAAAAAAAAATCCAAAAAGTAATTAAGGTTAAATAGTATGAGAAATTGGGTCCTGATCCATCCATCCAATAGGACTAGTGTTCTTATGAGAGGAAGACATAAGAAATCCGCCTTTCCGAATGTGCCCAGAGGAAAGCTATGAGGGTATAAGGCAGACTTCTAAAAGCCAGGAAAGAAATCCTCACCAAAAACCAACACTTGGCATCTTAATTTAGATTTTTAATACCTGTAATGAGAGAAAATAAATTTCTGTTTAATCCATACAGTCTGTAAAACCCTGTTAGAACGGCTTAAGGAGACTAAAGCAGTCTTGTTAAGCGCCCTATCACCTACAGCCTCATGTGGCTACAGAGTGAGCTCCACTGATCTGGCTTACAGGCCCCCATGCAACATTCCCCCTGAGCACAGCCGTCCCTGCTGCGCTACCCAGTCAGGCTTGTTCAACACATCCCTTCTCGAGGGGATTGGAAAGAAAGACTCAGAGCTTAAACGTCATTTGGGTGCGATACATGAACAGGAACAGTATCGGAAAGCTGAGCTGTTGTGACCTCGTGCATCCTGACCTAGGAAAGGCAAAGATGAAAGCAAATGGTCACATGTGCAGAGGGGAAGAGATGAGAATCCAAGATGGAGGTCTAGGGGAGTCTTTGGCTGTGCATTTTCTAGCTCTGACTTTCAGTCTCTCGAGAAGCCCTGTTCAAGCTACATACTTGGTTTCCACAAAACACCCTTGATGACTGACAAAAGTTTCCTTCCATTTTAGCAGCCTCTAGGTAGATTCTGCTCCCTGCAGCCTAAGGGTTTTTTAATAAGACATATGAAAACATGTATAATCAAGGCCTAGAGCTTGAATTAAGCTGGAATCCAGTAATAAGCAAAAGATTAATTCATGAATTGGATAATTGTTTGCCGTTGCTGTGGAGATCAGGAGAATTTTACTTTTAATCTGCATCAGTTGTAATTCTCTCTTTAGCTCAGTTATTTCCATTTCTTCTTCAGAATCTGTGCTGTGTATTTTTTCCTCTGGGGCCCCACTGTTGGTCTATTACATATGGGGAAAGGGAGAATATAGTCTCTTCATTAATTTTAAAAACGTTTATCTTCTTTTTAGTTATGTATATGTGTAGGGGCCTGAGTGCAGGCATGCTCTCATGAGTGCAGATGCTCACAGAGGCCAGAGGCATAGGATCTCCTGCCGCTGGAATTAGAAGCAGTTATGAGATGCTGGACCCTCAGCAAGTGCAGAACTCCATCTCAATTGCTGAGCCATCTCTCCGGCCCTTATCCATCATTCTTTTAAAAATAACTGTGTATGTATAAACAAGGTGCCGAGGCGTGACCCATAGTGTGCATTATATAACTCTAGAGGCCATATTCAAGATCACTGTGAACCAGAGTGAGGCCTCAAAACTACTGAGCATAAAGTCACATGATTGGTGCAATTAGATGTATGGACAGGGCCATATCGGGCATGATAAATTCTATCCACAAGAGGAAGAACAAATGGAATTCAGTGGGGTTACAGGGAAGATGAGACATTTGCTGTATAGGAGGGGATTTTCCATCCAAAATAGGAAGAGAACATGGATATTCCAAACACAGGGAATGGAATCCACCCCTCCCAAAACATAAAATGGCAAAACCCGCAAAGTGGCATTAAAAAAAAAAAAAAAAGAATGGAGGGAATGGATGAGTAAGGAACTCAAAAAAAGCTAATCATTCACAAACGCCACCTAACAACTGTACAATCCACCTTTTCAGAACTCCAGAAATTAACCAAAGCCTTATAATGTCTTGAGGAGCATTTTTGAAGAAAAACAGCAAAATCTGAAAACAATCCATGTGTTATTTTTTACTTGCCCTGCTTCCTCCAGCTACCAACATGAGCTCTGCGTAGCTTTGAGAAATGAGTGGCTATATGACTATGGTCAATGGTCACTGGGCACACCAACAGCCTTAGCACCCACTAGAGTAGAGCAGTTTTGAATGAGGTCCATCCCCAGACAGTTGTCACCATTTGACTTGATTGACAGTTCACCGAGACGCTCTCCCCACAGCATTTGTCTTCATTTGACTTGACTTAGAGTTTTCGGTGTCATACTTCCAAGGGACTACAACTGAAAAATAGGATTTTAAAAAAATAAAGCTCAAATAAATAAAAACAGCTCATAGGAGGAAAGAAATAAAACTGGAGAAAGAAAAAAAAAAAGCAGTTCATAGACGCTGTCTCAGCAGAAGCCCAGAAGTTGGGTTTACTAGACTTTAAACTTCCCATTTTACATATTTTCAAAGGCTGTTTTGGAGTGCTGGGAGGTAGCTCAGTCCGTAAAATGCTTGACTCAGAAACATGAGTATCTGACTTTGATTCCCAGCACCCATGTAAAATGAATCCTAGCACCAGGGAGTCAGAAACAGAAGGGTCCCTGGTGTTTGCTTACTAGCCAGCATAATATACTTGGCAAGCCTCAGGTCTCAGTGAAAGACCCCTGTCTCAAAAAAACAAGGTGGACAGTACCGGAGGAACAACACCCAAGGACAACCTCTCCCTCTACACACTCACAAACAGGAGCATACATATCGGCACACATGCAGACAAACGCCCTTCCAAAATATATTTCATTTGGGCTGTTATGAATTATGATGAGAAGAATATTGAGTTATATGAGCAAATAAAGGGATGAAACAGTGAGTTCAACAGTTCTTGTTTTGCAGGTATGTCAGGGCCTTGCCATGCTAGCACAGACGGTGGCATCCAACAGTGCTATTTGATAGAGTGTTTGCTAAAAAATTGAGTATAGAAATACAGTCAAATAAAACTCATAAGCAATGATTCCTTAAAAATAGCTCAGGAAATATCAGCCTAGGCTATACTCTTGTAAAATAGGATAATTATAGTTGAGGAACCCCCATGGTACTGGACTAAGTCCTCTGGATAAGTGAGACAGTTGTTCAGCTTGACCTGTATAGGGGGCTCCCAGGCAGTAGGATTGGGACCTGTCTCTAGTGCATGAGCTGGCTTTTTGGAATCTAGGGCCTATGCTGAGATACTTTGCTCAGTCTTGGTGCAGGAAGGAGGGGCTTGGACCGGCCTCAACCGAATGTACCAGGCTCTGCTGACTCCCCATGGGAGACCTTGCCTTGGAGGAGGTGGGAATGGGGGGTGGGTTGGGGGGAATGCTGGGGGGGTGGGAGGAGGGAGAACAGGGGAATCTGTGGTTAGTATGTAAAATGAATAGAAAATCTCTTAATAAAAAATTCATTAAAAAGAAAAGACAGGGACACTGTCTTATATAATTCACATGTCACGAGGTTCAATGTTCTGCACAGTGCACAGGTTCTGCACATGTTTACTGAATGAACATATGTAAGTGGACACATTAGAAGAAAAGAAGTCAGAGAAATTGTTCCAACATCACAGGAGAACAAAAGCCCCCGCATGTCCCATCCCGCATGCCCATGCTAGATGTCCCCACCTGTATGTGAATGAGACATCTTTCCCTCTGTAAGGCCCAGACAGACCTCATCTCAACCCAGGCTTCACAGAATGGCTTTGAACTACATACCCATCCTCTATTCTTGCCCAAGAAAAATTTCAGGACCAGTCCCTAAATTCCCATCTAGCTTATTTAATGTTCTCTTTGTCTTAGCTAGGATCCGACTGGTCGTCACCTTAACTCACTTTTTGGGCGCTTTCCTAATCTCAGGCTTGGAGTATAATCTCTGACATGCTTGCATCCCTCTGCCTCTTCTGTGCCGTGCATTAGAAGGAAGGCACTTGTGATTGATTGGGCCAGTGGACAAGACGCAGACCTGCCAGATGTGAACAGGTATGTGGACTAAGGTGCCTCTGGCTATCCTGATCTTGACAGCATCTCTTGCAAACACCTTGTGCTTTCAAGTCACTGACTCACTCTTACGCTCTGCTTCTTTCCTTTCCTACTCTATGTGCAGGGCAGACTTCAAGGAAATGGCAAAGCAGGGGAAGGGACGCTCTTTTGGAGTGTTTGGGGTGGGTAGATTCCAAATCAGTAACGAAGAGATCCACCAAGCAAGAGCCTTAGTCCTAGAAACAGTGCGATGTCGTCTGCTGACCATCCCAACTATTGTCACAGAGGAGAGAGATGAGGGTCCAAGGGAGGGAGTGAAGAGGAGCTAAGTTAGCCAGCATTTAAAAAGAAAAAGAAGCAATAAAGGCATGGACACGTCAAGAATTGGAACGCAAATTAATCTTATTAAATGCAGAAGTGTACTATGAGTTCTGCAGAGCTCTCTGGTAAGTGTGCATTTAGCAACAATAGCCAATTTTCCTGGAACTGGGTTTATGGCATATTTTGATGGAGACCCTTTGAATAAAGCAATCAGAACTGTTTGTGATGACAATGGGCACGAAAATTGCTGCTTGAGGAAAAGTAACAATCGAGAGCCAATAGCTTGACTAAATAGGAAGAAGGTAAGAATTTTGGCTCCCTCCTTTTGTTGCTGCTATCTGAAAGACTCCCAAAGCACTGTCAGGAGGACTATTCTTGACATTTATGTTCCTCACCTGTGCCTGTCTCTGGGCACACTCAGGGGGAAATTCGGAACGTTCAGATCATCTCTGGAGTTTAGAATATTGAAAAGGCAGTCTTTGGATGTCAGGCAGAGACAGTCAGTGGTGGTTGGTGCTGTGATGTGCCTTCAGGGAAGTAGAGCAAAACTGATAAAAAAGTATAAATTGTGGTAGGAACCGCCCCCCCCCAAAAAAAAACCCCACACTGAACAGCTCAGCACCCTCAGCTGCAGGAAATATGTCAAAATTTGCTGACACAACACTTGAAGAGATGGTGGGCAAGCAGTTGGCAGCAAGGGAAATATGAAACTGTGGAAGGCTGAAGAGAAGAAATATTATCATACACAAATAGAAGATGCCCAAATATGCAGTTTAGAGTTTTGCATGGGTACTGACTGCATTAGCGTTCTCTAGAGGAACAGAATTGATAGGGTGAACATGTATGACAAAAGAGGATTTATTTGATTGCTTTACGTGATCCAAGCTGGATAGCTCTTCACCCTGGAGAGGCTGAGAACCTGGTAGCTGCTCAGTCCACAAAGCTGGATGCCTCAGCACTCGCAGCCTGGTCCCGATGGCCTGGAGGATTCCTGGAGAGCTGTTGGGCGGTGGTCCACATTGAAACACCAACTGTCATAGCCACTGTTCTGTTACTGCTAAGAGATGTGTCAAGGCAACTCTTATAAAAGAAATCATTTTGTTGGGGCTGGCTTACACGTTCAGAGGTTTAGTTCATTGTCATCACGTCAGGGAGCATGGTGACAGGCAGGTGTGGTGCTGGAGAAGTCGATGAGAGTTCTATAATCTGGATCTGTGTGCAGCAGAAAGAAAGGGAGAGGGGGAGGGGCGAGGGAAAAAGACTGGGCCTGGCTTTTGAAACCTCAAAGCCCACTCTCAGTGACACATTTCCTCCAACAAGGCTGCCCCTACTCCCACAAGGCCACTCCTCCTAATTCTTCACCAATGTACCACTCCCTAGTGACTGAACAATCAGATACATGGGGACCATTCTTATTCAAACAACCAAACTGACAAAACTGGATTCTGCTGACAGCCCCAACAACAGGGTAGGTCCACTCCCTAACAGTAAGTGGAGTCGGAGAAAGAAGTAGCACCGCCTTTTCCTCAGATTTCTTTGTAGCTGGGCCTCTCAGACTTCTTATGCCAGAAGGTGCTGCTCAGTCTTGGAGAGTCTCACCCCTCTCAGTTAGTCCTTCCTGGAAATGTCCTCATGGATCTGTTCAGAAGTGGGATTCTTTGTTGGTTCCAAAGCCAATCAAATTGACAAAGATTAAGTGTCACACATACCTGACATTTGCCAACTACTAGGCAGCCATGGTGCAATGTCGGTACTACTACCCCTGAAGAATGGAGTACTATTCCTGAAGAGTGGGTACTACCCATGGAAGATGAGTGCAACCCTGAAGAATGGGGTACCACTGCTATATGGTACATTGCTGCTGATATCCGTAACTATTAATATTTAAAGTTTCAGTCTGATCGTCTTTGTTTACATCTAGTATCCTCCTATGAGTGAGCACATACCATGTTTGTCCTTCTGAGTCTGGGTTACCTCACTCAGGATGATTTTTTCTAGATCCATCCATTTGCCTGCAAACCACATGATGTCATTGTTTTTCTCTGCTGAGTAGTACTCCATTGTGTATATATACCATATTTTCTTTATCCATTCTTCAGTTGAAGGGCATCTAGGTTGTTTCCAGGTTCTGGCTATTACAAACAAAGCTGATACGAACATAGCTGAGCAAATGCCCTTGTGGTATGATTGAGCATTCCTTGGGTATATGCCCAAGAGTGCTACAGCTGGGTCTTGGGGGAGATGGATTCCCAATTTTCTAAGGAAGCACCATATTGATTTCCAAAGTGGCTGTATAAGTTTGCATTCCCACCACAAATCCAGGGAGGCTACCTAGAAAACAGGACCCTAGGAAAGACACAGGGATCACCCAATGATAGAGAAATGGATGAGATCTACATGAACAACCTGGATGACAGTGGGAGTAATGAAGGGCAAGGTTCGAGGGATAGAAAACTTAGGGGAGCAGGAGATCCCAGCTGGATCAAGAACAGAAAGGGAGAACAAGGAATAACAGACCATGATAAATGAAGACCACATGAGAATAGGAAGAAGCAGAGTGCTGGAGAGGTCCCCAGAAATCCACAATGATACATCCTCTGTAGACTGCTGGCAATGGTCAAGAGAAAGCCTGATCTGACCTGGTCTGGTGATCAGATGGCCAAACACCCTAACGGTCGTGCTGGAAATCTCATCTAACAACTGATGGAAGTGGAAGCAGAGATCCTCAGCCAGGCCCCAGGTGGAGCTCCAGGTGTCCAACTGTCGAGAAAGAGGAGGGAATGTAAGAGTGTGAATTGTTGAGACCAAGATTGGAAGAGCACAGGGACAAATAGCGAAATGAATGGAAGCACATGAATTATGAGCCAGGGGCTGTGGAGCCCCCAGCTGGATCAGGCCCTCTGGATAAGTGAGACAATTGAATAGCTTGATCTGCTTGGGAGGCACCCAGGCAGTGGGACCAGGACCTGTCCTTAGTGTATGAGCTGCCTGTTTGGAACCTTGGGACACTTTGTTCAGCCTGGAAGGAGGGGACTGGACCTGCCTGTACTGAATCTACCAGATTTAAATGAATCCCCAGGGGTGTCTTGGTCCTGGAGGAGACGGGAATGGAGGGGAGGGGATGGAGGGAAGGTGGCGGGGGTGGGAGGGGGGAGGACAGGGAAACCCATGGCTGATGTGTAAAATTAAAACACATATATAATAAATAAAAAAGAGGAAAAATATTTTAGGTTTCATGAATTACTGGACCTGTTTCCTTTAATCTGCATAAGATTTAGGATTTACCTAGGTATGGTGGTACATGCCTTTAATCACAGCACTTGGGAGGCAAGTCAGGAGGATCTCAGTGAATTTGAAGCCAGCCTGGACTACAAAGCAAGTTCCAGGATGGCCAGAGCTGTTACACAGAGAAATCCTGTCTTGAAAAACCAAAAAGCCAAGAAAAAAAACAAACAAACAAAAACAAAAACAAACACCAAAAAACCTAAAAAACAAAAAACACCCAAAATAAAATAATAACAACTAAAAAGTTTTAGAATTTAGGGACTTTCATTTTATTGTTACATACTTATTAAATTGAAACTATCTATTCTCTTTCCCTTCACCAAATGCCACTAACAAGATTAACATATTGTTTCTGGTAAGTTCCAAAGTACAAAGGGATCTAAGACTCTTGAAAGGTCCTTACACTCCTTTATAAGCACATGATGGGTAGACAGAAGACCCTTGAAGAGAAGGATCCGTTATCCCTCATAGCAAAAAGAACATCCACAGCAGCATTAAGTACAAGTCCTTACAATGTCCAGATGATGATGGGATGGGGCCAGGTGTTACCTATGTAATGCCTGTGTGTATCATAGGAAAGAGACCTCCAAATCAGTGGACCCTGAGCTCATCACACTGTTGGTTTGCCTTCTACCCTTTGGAGAGAGATTTCTCACTATCCCGGAATGTAATCAAACATCCTTGGCAAAAGGTGACACTTTTACCTGCGTTACTTAATCTTCAACTTGATAGAATTGTGTGATGTCTAGAAAATGGGTAAAGGCCACTTCTGGATGTGTCCTCGGGGGGCACTTCTAGAGTTGATTAGCACTGACACTGGAAGAATTTCGAAGCACATCTTACAGAAATGCAGACACTCACTAGGAATTCTGGAGGGTGGTGGGATGGAATAAAAATTGAAAGATGTGTGTTGGGGGGGGCTTGGTTAGCGCTTCAGCACAAGCCTCGTTTTTCTTGAGCAGGTGTATTTGTTGGTGGCTTCATTGCCTTGGGTATCCCGCTCTAGATTCTTCAGCTTTTGCACGCACACTCACACCAAATCCTCCAGGGAACTTAGGAGCCTTCAGCCTTGGACTTGGTGCCATCCTGGTTCTCTCTTGTAGCTCTTTGGACAAGATGAATATTGGGCTGTGTGAGAGCCTGTCTTTCTTTTTACATGTTGCCATTTTAAATACAATTTTCCCTCCTTTACCTTCATAGGCTTTCCTATGTTTATTATGTATTATAGTTTCCACCGTCCGAGTGATTTTTTTTTTCTTCATCTCCTTTTCTGGTTTCATTATATAATCCAAATTATTGAATGTATCTTTAATCCCAGAGCTCTGGAATCACTGGATCCCCACAAGTTTGAGGCCAGTCTGGTCTATGCAGTGAGTTCCAGGCGGGCCAGAGCTACGTAGTGAGACCCTGTCTCCAAATAAAGCAAAACAAGGCCAAAGAACCGAAATACACCGTGTTGAAATTGTTCACTGGCTAACTGATCATTAACTTCCTCTGTGACGATTAATATAAAGCCTATAGCATGCCTGTAATATGTAGATTTAATTTGCCTTTGATGCAGCACACTTTTCAATGATGGGAAGAACAGTTAGCCCCAAATCCATTTCTCTAGTCTTAAGTTCAGTAACTTTTGGTTACTCGAATCTTCAGACTGTCTTCAGAGGGAGTGCTTCTTCAAAGCCTCACAATCCTCCCAGAAAAACAAAGAAGAGAGATTTTTTTTTCTCACAGGCTTTAGAAACAAATGACGCCAAGAACGCAGATGTTTTCAGGCCCTGCCCTTTGCTCAAGGTGAACCACAGCTGCCCATGTGCCTGTGTTTAATAAATCCTCCTGTATAGGACAGTACCTGTCCCTGTCTTGCTGAGTTCTAAATCATGAGGCAGCTAAGCTTCCCCTTCTCAAGGCACAGTGTTATATCTTCTCTATCATCTTTCGCTCCCTTTATTTGCAGTGCCAAGGATGAAACTCAGCGTCTTGCTCACGCCAGACCAGTTCTCTAGCGCTAAGTCCTGAGTCCGGTCCAGCATTTATCTTTCTACTATGCCCCCTCAGTCTTTATGAGGAAATTCATACCGGGAATTCGTCAGTAGTGTTAGGAGCCTCAAGTCTTCATTTTCTTTCCCATCTCTCTTTAACATGTGATTGGCAATGTCCTTATTGCTTTACATGATTAATATTAACTTTTAACACATATGACATGGAATAAATATTATTTGTTTTTTTTTTTTTTCAAATAATCCTGAAAGTCTCAAATAGCAGAGCAGCCAGGTTATAAACACAAGAAGTCCCCCCCACCCCCCGACTCTGTCTGTATCCATCCCTTCCCCGTTTTCCCACTGGAGTATACGCATTGTACACAGTGCTGCTCTGTAAGATTTTCAGACTTGTGTCTTGTTCATTGAACATATTCACCCCTCATACTCTTTACCCATCCTCATCCTCATCCTCATCCTCCTCTTCTTCTTCCCCCTCCCATTAGTCCCTAATGTTGCTATTTTCATGTTATATACACATATGTAGGTATACGATTTCATATGTGTGTGTGTGTGTGTGTGTGTGTGTGTGTGTGTGTGTGTATGTGTGATTTTATGCATCAATTTAATATCTAGGAAACTTAAATAAGAGAAACCAAGTGCTTCCTGTCATCACTTCCTGGGATTAAAGGCGTGAGTCACCATACCTGGTTGTTTCTTGTGTGGCCTTGAACTCACAGAGATCTGGATGGATCTCTGCCTCTAGAATGCTAGGATTAAAGGTGTGTGTGCCACCATTTTCTGGCCTCTATGTCTATCTAGTGGCTGTTCTGTGATCTCCCAGCCACAGGCTTTGACCAGGTTTACAGTATCAGGTATGACTTCTTTCCTGTGGGCTTCAGATCTAGTCAGGAAGTGGTTAGTGACCTCCAAACAGTGATTCCATTATTGTACTAGTAGGTGCATCTTGCCTGGCCCAGTCAGTATTGTAACATGCAGGGTCCGTTGCTGAGTAAGTCCACTCACTGATGATTTTTCTCCCCAGCATCCTCCACAGTGCCATCTGGCATTATAAAAATTAGCCATCAGGGAGGTGGCATCCTGGTAATTTCTAATTTGAGTTCTGTACGTCCTGCAATAGAAGTGTATTATGTCTTCAGCAGTAGAGTCCTACCATCTAGCCACATTGAGCGACCAAGCCCAATGGTCATAGCCTGTGCTGTTTTGGAGGCCTCTGGGGCCCTCTCTGACCAATACTTCGCAGGGAAGTATCCCATTACGTGGCACTGAGATTTCACTTAATAGCCCATGTCCTCCTCTGGGGGAAGCACTGACCCCCCCCCCCCCAAGATCGGCTCCATTCAAACTCTTCGTTTCTGAAAAATCGGTGTAGTTAACTTACAAAGCAGTGGATTCCTGTGAGGCTTTTTCTTAATTTGGGGTTACATCCTTCACCCCACCCCCACCCCCACCCCCAGTGTCTTTACCCTCAAACCTGCTTAAACCTTTAGTCCTCAGTATCCCCTCCTGCTTCCATATCCTACTGGAAGGCCTTTCCTCCTCCCCTCTCTGACCTCTACAGACACCCCAAATTAAACATACAAATCTAAAAATCCGAAGCTAGGATCCACGTGAGAGTGACTATACAGCACTTGTCTTTCTGGGCCAGAGATGGCCACATACAATGCTCCTTTTATGGAGCCTTTTCTCGTCTCCTGGCTAAACTTTAATCTATTTTTAGTTCTTAAGCTCACGTTCATCCGTTCTGCTTTCCTTGCATACTTAAAATGTCTGTGGGAAATGTCTTTAATCTTGCTTGGCTTCTTTTCTTCCTTATCACTCAGGACTCTGTTGATAGAATTGTCTGTTGCATAGTGTCTTCTGATATTTTACTCCGGTATTTTAGCTTTGTTTTTTTGAACATGCACATGATGAGCTACTAGCAGTTGGGAATATCTGCTTTGTTCTTCAAAATCGTTGGCATGTGCTTTCTGATGAGCTTTCCCGTTGTATCATATTTTCATAGGTGGCCTGTTCCCCCCTATGCATTGCAAGGACAGATCCTCTTTCCTTTAGGTCATGTCCCCTATATTTTTAATTTTGATTCTGACAGGATCTTTCCTGTTTACTGTTGCTGAGATGTGTGTTTCAGAAAGTTGACTAATCTAGAAAAAAAAAAAATCTCCTTGAGTAAATCTGGGGACTGAGGCAAGACTGAACTTGTAGGTAGATTGGTGAGAAGTTTATTTGTATAAATTGCTTGTTATTTGTTTGAACTTACAAAAGCCTGGTTTGAGCCTTTGATAAAGGGTCTCATTCCTGAATGGCTCCTTTGTGTATGTGGTGTGGTGTGTATTATACGTAAGTCTGCATGTTCATGTGTTTGAGTGCATATGCGTCATGGTGTGCATGTGTATGCCAGACATGTCAGTCAGAACCTCAGGTGTCTGTCTTCTCCCCCCACCTTGTTTGAGACAGGGTCTTTCATTCACAAATGTCAGTGGCAGCTCCCATGGACTCTTGGTCTCTACCTCCCCTCTCAGCACAGGACTTCCAGGATCATGAGCTGTGCTGTCCAGCTCTGCTGGGGTTATAGGGATCTGAACTTATGTCCTCAGGCTTGCATGGCAAAGCTTGATCACCTTAGCATCTCCCCAGGCCCCGTGCATGTGGCTTAGTGGAGAGAAGGGGCTCAGAAGGAAACAGTGAGAGCTATCATGGGGAAAAAGTCACTAGAACACAAGAGGCACAAGTGGCCAACGTGACCGATGTGACTGGAAGTCAGGCACTCAATTCCACCTTATGGGAAACACAAGATTTATATGGTAGCAGAAAGCATTTGCTTGGAGACTTGCTAGGCATTAGCAGGCGGCAACTTTAGCCTATATCTTAGTTAACTTTCACATTGCTTTGACAAAATGCTTGACAGAAACAGCTTAAGTAAGGAAAGTTTTGTTTGGCTCACGTTCTTGGGTACAGTCTGTTACAGCAGATAAGACATGAGCTTGGGATGGCCGGGCACACTGTGTCCCCAGGCAGGGAGAAGAGAGATGAATGTATGTTCTTAGTTTCTGTTCTCCTTGCTCATGTAATGGAACTATCCACAGTTAAGGTGGGTTATGCTACCTCAATTGACCTAATCTCGAAACTCGCTCTAAGCCATGCACAGGGGTTTGTCTCCTAGGTGAAGCTGGATCCCATCAATTTGACAATCAGTGTTAATTACAGTCTGAAAGTCTGGTGGGAAACTGACATGGAGGATATTTAGCAACTGGAAGGACTGAGATTTTGTTCACTGTGTGTTACCTAGGTACCCAATCTTCTCCTTTTCCCAAATGGCCCTTTTTACATTTAGTGACACCTGTTTTCCTTACAAATGCCAACTAAGAGTGTGTGCCTTCTTTCTTCCTTCCTAGTTTGACGGCTATTAAGGAAATCCTTTAACATGTGTCCTCCTGCAATTTAGATGCAGAAGTCCTAATCCCTGGTACGTCAGAATTTGGAAATAGACTCCGGCATACGGTCATCTTCTAAGCTAATCCAGTATAATCAGTGTTCTGAGGGAGAAAGCAAATTTGGGCACAGACACATCACACAGAGTGGGGATATTATGTGAAGAAACACAGGGAGAAGACTTCCATCTGCAGTTAGGAGGGGAGGCCCTTTCATCATAGCACTAGGGGGAATTAACCCTTTACCTTTAGTCTCAGACTTGGGCTATTATTAATAGGAAGTTCTATGAAGGTGTTCTCTGTGCCATCCTGTTAGGACATCATTAGCAAACTAAGATGGGTCCTTATGTTAATCATTTCACACTCCATCTTTTCAGTCTGTAGGGTTTTGTTGTTGTTGTTTTATTTTTGTTGGTTTGTTTATTGGTTTTTCAAGACACTGTTTCTCTTTAGCCCTCACTGTCCTGGTACTGGCTTGGTAGACCAGATTGGCCTCAAACTCACAGAGATCTGCCTGCCTCTGCCTGGGATTAAAAGTGTGCGCCATCACATCCAGCTCATAGTCCATAGTTTTAAGTTAGTTTGGAGTACATTTTGAGTTCACTACCTGTCCTGGCTAGTTTTATGTGAACTTGACACAAGCTAGAGTCATCTGAAAGGAGGGAGCTTTATTGTGCAAATGCTTTCAAAAGAGGGTTGGGGATTTAGCTCAGTGGTAGAGCACTTGCCTAGCAAGTGCAAGGCCCTGGGTTCGATCCTCAGCTCAAAAAAAAAAAGATCTAGCTATAAGACATTTTCTTAATTAGCAATTGGGCTATAAGAAAGCAGACTGAACAAGCTATGATGAGCAAGCTCATAAGCAGCATCCCTCCACGGCCTCTGCATCAGCTCCTACCTCCTGGTTCCTGCCTTGTTTGAGTTCTTATCCTAACTTCCTTCAGTGATAGCAGTGATGTGGAAGCGTCAGCCAAATCAACCCTTTCCTCCCCAAGTTCTTTGGTCATGGTGTTTCAGAACAGGAAGAGTAACCTTGGCTAAGACACCTACCTATCACCACCCTGCCTTTCTACAGGGAAGTGCTCTGCCTTCTACTTTTGCCTCCTGGGACTTTGCTTTCTCAAGAATTGGACAGCAGGGTTATGACTTCTCGCTTCCTACACACCCTCTCTTTTCCATTTTCACTTCACAGCACGGACTTTTCATCCTATCTCAACTTGTGATTTCTATCCATGGCTTGCACCCTTTGACATTCATCCCCCCTTTTCTTTCTCCACTGCAGGCCTGGGATCCTTCGTTTTGATTTTCTCCACACCTTCTCTGAGTGCTCTCACTTCCAGTCACCCCACTTCTCATAGTGGCCAAGTTACTGCTTTCGAGAAAGTTATTTTGATGACTTTCCTATGATAAATAAGATTTCTTCTCACTTTCTCACAACCGCAAGGCCATTTAAAAACTGTAAATGATCGACATCTCTTAAGACATTCTTTCTCAGGGCCTTCTCTCCTTTGGAACCTCCCTAGCTTTAGTCTCCTCTTTGAAGGCAGCATTCCTGTGGCTGATTCTGTCTCCCTCCCTCCGCGCCTCTCTGTTAGTAAGTTCTTCAGTGTTTTGCACAGGGGCATCCTCTTTGTAATCCAAAATCTTCACGAATCTATTCTTGCATGAACCTTGTAACAACAAACACACAAACTTCAACTACACTAGTCTCTGAGGACAATTTCATGGTTGTTTCAATTTTTCACTTTTCATCAACTAAGACTGGTTTGATGGCGGCCCAGATTGCTACTGCAGGCATATTGATGAGCTGTAAATGTCACATAGTAAACGGAAATGTTGAGAGTTTCTTGCTTTTCAGGATAATGCAGTAACATTTAACTTACTGAGTCCATTACTTTTCTTAATATTTGTATCATAGGAAGCTCTTAGTGGCCTCTTAGTTTTTTGCATTTTCTTTCTTTTTTCCTCCTTCTTTTGAAGAATATTGAAAACACAGTAGGAAGACTAGTTTAAAAGCATTAATAATTTGAGACTACGTGTATTTAATGCTCTTAAACTTTCATGAGAGCCTTGCCAGAATCACAGTGAAAACCAAAGGCCGTAAGGAGCTGTTGATAATTTAGTGTCTCAAGTTCATGTGGGAATGTTAATCTCACTTACTAAAGAAGACTTCGCTGTGACTCATTATGATTAAGACCTTGTAACTGTGGAGAAGTGGTGTGAAAATGTGCTATTATAGACATACTGAGCGGAAGATTCAAATATGCCAACTGAATGGATTATGAGTTTGAGTTCCTGATGAACATTTCTTAAGGACGTACTTTAAAAGGTATAGTTGCACACTCTTGTGATCTCATAAATGATGAGTCAGAGGCAGAGGGATTACTGTGAGGAGGCTAGCCTGTTCTGTAGCATCAGGGTTATATAGTGAGGGCTTGTCACAAATCAAAACGGATCAAACAAAATCAAGCTCTAACAGTTAAACTCATTTTAGACTTTGCAAGCAAGTGGAATGTCACCCAAAAGAGCTTCTGGGACTATTTTTTTGGGGGGTTCAGAAGAGATACTTTCAGGATATTTGGAATTCAACTAGTTAAAGCAAAAATGCAATCTTTCAAAATAGAACATTCAAGAGTGGTTGTGAAACAGGGGCTAGCTTGGTGGTAGAGCACAAATCTAGAATGCTGTGGTCCTGCACTCAATATTTATCTTCTTAAAAAAATGATCGGGTCAGGCTGGGGGGTGATTCAGTAAAGTGCTTGTCTAGCAAGCACAAAGCTATGTCTGGAGAAAACACATTAATTTCTGGTGGCAAATATCTGGTCAATTCCACTTCAATTTCATTTTATATACACACACATAAACACACACACATACCATGAAATTATACACACACACACACACACACACACACACACACGCACGCACGCACACACACACACACACACACACACACACACAAACGATCGAACTTTGTTTTCTGCATCTTTGGGAAAGGCTGTATGTTTAATTAAAATTCTTTTAATTGTAACACTATCTAATTATATTCAACTCAGTTCAATGACTTCATTAGCAGTTTCTAGAGAAGAGATCAGAATTTCTGAGGTCACCTCTGTGGTTTTTTTTTTTTTTTTTTTTAACCGCCGTAGTTCTTATGGGTTTGTAATGTCTTTTCATTGAAAATACCTAAGGGTTGAGATGGGTCTCAGTAGCTAGTGTGCTTGTCTAGCATGCATAAAGCCCTAGGTTTTATCCTCAGTACTGTATAAAACCTAGTCGGGTAGTGCACATCTGTATTCTCAGCACTGGAGAGTTAGAGGCAAGAGGATCAGAAGTTCAAGGTCGTCCTTGGCTGCATAGTGAATTCAAGGCCAGCTGGGCTACATGAGACTCCATCTCAGAAACAAGTATCATTACATCTCAAAAGGTATGGATGGAGACAAAGGATAGCTTTAGAAGGACAGGGCTGCTGGTATGGAGAGATAAAATCTAAGATCTTGAGGTTGTCAGTGGAGATACTGCTCCCTGGGATTTTGGCAGTGAAAATAAGGTTACTGGCTCTCTCTTAGCTTTTGTGATTCTGAGAGAGACAGGGTTGGTGCTCTTCACTATTGTTTCTAGTTAAGGTCCATCATGTTGCTGAAGAACGCTTCATTTCCTTCTAACTATTGTTGTCTAATTATTATTGCCCAATTACTTCTCCCTCACTTATTAATGAGCTTGATGTTGGTCTGATAGTGACCCTTTCACCCAGATTCCCATTAATCATATTTTAATGCCTGGCCATGCCATTCCCTGGCTCCCATTTTGTTGACGTCTTTCTCCAATGACTCTTTCCTTCATACCACATCAGCTCACTACTGCCTGAGTCATATCCTGGGGGCAGAAAATATTTGCAACATCTCTACTTCTTCACAGCCAAACCCGATCATATCTCACTCTCTGAGTACAGTTTCTATTTGTCTAGATTTCTTATTCAGTTACCTGTCCTATCATATTTCATTGAGCATTGACTGTGAACAACTCTGCCTTCTCTCTGCTCATTAGCCTGCTCATCTTTTAGTGTTTTCCATATCAAGCTTGGATTCTGTGATCTATAGCTTCAACACAGCATTTTCTAAGACTCCAAAGAACTGCACACTGTGTCTTTGGTCATTTTCATCAATGTATGCATCAATCCTGACTGTCCACCTAATTGATCTATTATTCCCAGGAAGAAGCAGGACTACTGGAAAATGTTTGCAGCAGGACAGGTGCTAACTACTACAAATCCATGACCAGACACTTTAGTTTGACTTTGGATGTTCTTTGAAATTTCATTGATTCTACCCTGATTATCTCGTCTATCCATTCCTTAGAAGGAGAATGAAAGCCAGTTTGGGAACAGGCTCAATTTTTCCTTTTTTCCCTCTTTTTAAAGTCCAGTCCTGCACATGACAGGGATCCTGCCCTCTGCTGCTTGCAGAAAGATTTTTTTTTAAAGCAATTTATACTTCCTTTGGTGTCTTCAGCCGTTTGTTCTTTAGTGGATCCCTCTTTGCAGCACAGATGCATGTTTGAGTATCATCCATTAAATATGTTAGAGGCCCTAGCCCAGTCCCATCCTTCTCTCCAGTACCCATTCTTGCTATCTTTTTCTAGCCCATTTCTTCTTTTTTAAGTTTTTTTTTTTTAATTCACTCCACATACCAACCACAGATCCCCCATTCCTTTCCCTGCTCCCCCTAGCCTTCTCTCCACCCAATCCCCTCTCCCATCTTCTAAAAAGGTATGGCCTCCTTTGGGGAGTCAGCAAAGCCCAGAACATTCAGCGGAGGCAGGTCCAAGCCCCTCCCCCTGCATCAAGGCTGTGCAAGGTGTCCCACCATAGGCAGTGGGCTCCAAAAAGCCAGTTCATGCACCGGGTATAGATCCTATTTCTACTGTCAGCCCCGCCCCCCCCCAAACAGACCAAGCTACACAACTGTCTCGACCATGCAGAGGGCCCCGTCCAGTCCCATGCAGACTCCACAGCTGTCGGTCCAAAGTTCGTAAGTTCCCACTAGTTGTCTCTGTAAGTTTCCCCATCATGGTCTTGATGCCTCTTGCTCATAGAATCCGTCTTCTCTTTTTTCAGTTGGACTCCTGGAGCTCAGCCTGGTGCTTGGCCGTGGCTCTCTGCATCTGTTTCCATCAGTTCCTGGATGACATTCACCAATCTGATCACTGGGGTAGGCCGGCTCAGGCAGCATCCCCACCACTGCTAATAGTCTAAGCTAGGGTCATCCCTATGGATTCCTGGCAACTTCTCTTGCACCAGGTTTCTCCCTATCCCCGTGATGTCTCCCTCTATCAAGATATCTCCCTCATCGCTCTTCCACTCTGCCTCGGTTCCAGCTCTAACATCTCATTCCCTTATGTCCTCATCCTCCACCCCGACCCTCCATTGCCCCCCTTACCTCTAGTCTACTCAGGAAATCTAATCCATTTCCCCTTCCCAGGGCATTTCATGAGTCCCTATTAGGGTCCTCCTTGCTACCTAGCTTCTCTGGTTGTAGTCTGGTTATCCTTTGCTTTACATCTAGTATCCACTTATGAGTGAGTTCATTACATGTTTGTCTTTCTGAGTCTGGATTTTCTAACTCCAGATGATATTTTCTAGTTCCATCCATTTGCCTGCAAATTTCACGATGTCATTGTTTTTGTCTCCTGAGTAGTACTCCATTGTGTATATGTACCATATTTTCTTTATCCATTCTTTGGTTGAGGGGCATCTAAGTTGTTTCCAGGTTCTGGCTATTATGAATAATGCTGCTATGAACATAGTTGAGCATGTGTGCTTGTGGTATGATTGAGCATTCCTTGGGTATATGTCCAAGCGTGATATCAGTGGGTCTTGAGGTAGGCTGATTCTCAATTTTCTGACAAACTGTCATACTGATTTCCAAAGTCTAGCCAGTTTCTTAATGATTTTTACCTATGTTTGTATCTTCTCCTTACCCTCCATAGACACACTCCAACTCAGTGTTTGTTCTTTGATCCTGATGGCTTTTTTTAATGGTAAAAAATAATGTTCAGGATACTAACCCAGGCAATTTAACATCTTTATCTCATATTCCTCACCTGGCAGAAGAAATATACAGCTTCTCAACCAGCCTATGCACCTGGGTACCTCCAAAGCATCTCAGATCCAACTTTTCTACGAGAAACACTTCATGTTTCCCACGCAAACCACTTTAACAAGGCTTTGATAATGGGGCTTTTCCTTGCTTGGTGAATGACATTATAATCCATCCATTCATACAAGGAAATGCAAAACTCATAACTTACCCATGACAATCCAGTCGTCTTTGTTGGCTATAAGGCGATGTATGATCAGGGCCTGTTAATTTCATCCATCTCTATTGCCACTAACCTAGTCTAAGCTATGATTATCTCCCCCGCCAAGCTGATACTGTAGCTCTTACCCTTCCTCCCCTACATCCATCTTTTCTATCCCTTCTGCAAGATGTAGAAAATATGATCTTTTAAGGACACACATTTGTTGTCCCTTTCATGCAAGCATCCTTTAATTATAACCTCCCCCATGTTTTTATTTTTATTTTTTTATTTTTTATTTTGAGACAGTCTTACTTTATTGACCAGGCTGGTCTGGAACTCCCAGAGACCCACCTGCCTCTGCCTCCTGAATACTGGGATTAAAGGCATGTGCCACCAGGTCCAGCTACTCTCCATTGCTTTCAGGGACCTCTTACCACTTTTCCTCAAATGAGCCACCCCACTCCTCAGCTCTTGTGTGCTATGGTTCTCCAACACAGGGTGATTGCACACGTTTCCTGTTCCTTGCAGAGTCTCCTCTATCTCTCATTTTAGCTTCCTTTCCTAAAGCCTCATTCTTGTGAAAAATCTCCAAGAATTATAACCAGAAGCCCTCCTTCATTTTGTTCTGAGAAATGTTTTTCTTTTGGAAAACATGGGGAGTTAAAAGATTGGGTGCATCATCTGTGATTCTTAAGCAAGTTATACCAATATCTGAGATTCCCTTCCTCATAAGAGAAAATTTAATATCTCCAAAATGTCTCGCCTAAAGCCTTTTTTTTTTCTTAGAGATTATTCTTGTTTGCCTTTTTATATAGGTTTGTTTTTTTTTCAGCCTCCTGAATGAGGTAGCAGAATATTGGTACTCCTCAAGGGTTGGTAGTCTGGGCCCTCAGGGATGGCAATAAAAATCAGAACATTGTCCCATTGCTTGCTGTGTGCAGCAGCTCACCAGCAATTCACAAGAACCAGGCGTTTGCAATGACATCCAGAATCTTAATGAGGTTGAAAGAAAATTTCACCTGCAGACAAGAAGCTGGAAGCAGTGAGGGAAAAGTTGTTTTGATGTGCTATGGTATAAAGGAAAAATAGTAGCATTTGGGTTCATCTCTTCGTGCCTTGATGCTTGTAACACATTTTAAGTCCTGAATATCAGAATTAGAAGAAGAGGGCTGGTGAGGTGGCTCACTGGGTGAGGGTGCTTGCCTGCTAAGCCTGATACTCTGAGTTTTATCCCAGGGACCCGCAAGGTAAAAGGAGAGAAACCATTCCTTCACTTCTACAAGTTGTCCTCTGCCCTCCCAACATGTGCTGTGGTGTGCATGTCTGTCTGTAGACTAGCTCAAACAAATTTCATGGCGCTCGATGGCTTTGCGTCATAGTCCTTTTCTCATTTTTATTTAGCAAATCACAAGCTTGTCTAATTATTATCTAGCTTGTCTGCTGGGGCGCTAATTTGGAGAGAGCAGGAGGTGTATCTGAGGTCTCTTTTGTACCCTGGAGGACTGCAGTGTTGGCTTACACTGGGTACTTAATAGACACCCGTGAATGAATGAGTGAGTAGGAGAGGGTTTGCTCATTATCAACGCAGTTGGTCTTAGAAACACAAATCTGGAACTTCAAGGTCCTAATTCTGGAGAAACACTGGTTTAAGACTTCATTTTTTAAAACCAATATTTGAAGAAACGCAGGAAAACATCCAAAAAGAGAAAATGGTGCTAACTGAAACAGAGGTAATTCCCCCGACCTTGTGGCTATGAAGTGTAATTGTTTACAACGAGCCTTTTGTCTTTCATTCCCTTCCTGTGTGTCAGAGTTACTTACAGTGAGAGTGTCAGAGTGTGTGGGGGGTTCCGTGTGCTCACGAGCACACAGTGTATACTCACAGAGTGTGCAGTTCTCATGGCGCTCATTTCAGAAACCGTTTGTGGTACGGATGGCCTGGTCTTGGCTTTGGTCAGTGTTTGCAAACCTGCCCTTCCCCCTCCCTCCGCCCCACCCCGCCCCTGTTTTTGTGCCGCTCATCCCTTCCCAACACCCCTCCTGCAGAACGACTCCCTTTGCCCAGGTGCTGCTGCTATTGCTACACAGCAGGGCACGGTGACTGCCACATGGCCTGGTTTGTGATTTCACTGTTCCTGTTTCCGCTCCCTGCGTGACGAACGCCGACTCAGCTGGCCACCACTGAAAAAAATGGGCCGTTTTAAGCGTGACAGCGGGGCCTTCTGAACACGCTGCCTTCCAGGCTGGTGCCCAAGATCTTGCCCTTCCATCTGCAAAGTGTGAATTTAAACTTGACCTTGAATTCCGAAGAGGCTTTTTGGGAGTCAACAAAATGACCGGATATTTTTGTACTGTATTAACTCAGTAATACCTCTCAGTGCACTCTAACAGACAATTTATTTAATGAGTTTTCACATCACCTAGTCCAGCCTTGTAACTATGTAACTATGCTATTTATCTCGCACCTACATTGAAAAAAAAAATCACCTTGGCTTGTTTTAAAGTGTGCTTCAACAGCTGTTTCTACCCACAATTCCTGGCTCCTTTCCCATATATATGTGTGTATACATATGCACTAATAAACACATACATATACATACACACACACATATAAATTTCTATTTGACACACCTGCTTTGGTTATTCTTGCAGTGACAACTCAGGCTCCTCCTTTGAGTGGTTTTCTCCTCTTTTGTTTACTTTGTTTCACTAGTGCCGGGTGGGAATTAGTTTTTCTCTCTCAGTCCCTTGTCTGTTGAATTGCTTTTGATATAATATCTACACACCGCAGCTTCCACTTGGTTCTACCGGGTCCCTTTAACTAAGATGACCCAGAGAGGTGCTAGGTCAAATTAGTTTTGATTTTGAACAAGGTAGAACTGTTCTGGTGCTTAACTATTGGAAATGAACAAATTTTGAGTGTGAATAAATTTGAGTTGTTACTGTGAAATGAAGGCGAATGAACAGTCATGATTTAAGTTTAAATTAATTTTGTTATTTAATTATTCTGGATTTTGTTATATACACATTTTTTTTACAAATGATTTATTTACTTTTATTTATGTGTATGAGTGTATTGTCTGCAGGTATGTATGGCTGTGTACCACATACATGCCTGGTGTCCTTAGAAGCCAGAAGAGGGTGTCAGATCTCCTGAAAGAGTTGTGAGCTGTTGTGTGAGTTCTCTGTGAGATCAGCTAGTGTCCTTTACCACTGAGCCATCTTTCTGGCCCCCTATTCATGCATACTTTATATTTAGTCCTTTTTGAGATTAGGTTACACATAACCAAGGCTGCCCTAAAAACTCACTGTAGTTAAGGAGGCCATTGAATTCTTGACCCTCCTTCCTTTACCTTCTAGGTGCTCGGGTTACAAGCATGCACTACCAAGCCTGGATCTATATCTATATCTCTCTATATATCTCTCTATATATAATATTATATAAGATTATATCACATAAAACTCTCTCTCTTTAGAACACTGTGTGACACTCTTATCCCTAAATGAAAATGCAGGGTCTAACCACCCGTAACAGGCCTTTTGTGATTTTAATTTTGAGTGAGTAACTCCAACCTTAGAGATTAGAGCCTACACGCGCTAGTCACTTTTCATCACTAGGGCAGACACTCGGAAAATACAGGATGGGAGGAGGGATTTGTTTTGGATCTGTTTCCGAGGTTTTGGTCAGTGGTCAGCTGGCTCTATGTTTCTGACTCTGTAGTAAGGCATATCCTAGCAGAAGGGCTGCTTACCTTGTGGTGGTCTGCTCTGTCACACAATGACAGAGCAGAGGGTCTAGGGATAAGATATGCTCTTCAAAAACATGTGTCTCCAGTGACCTACTGCCTCAAGCCATGTGCCACTTCCTAGTAGTCTATTCACCTATCAAATCATCAGTGGATAAAGCCATCTATGACGTTGGAGCCGTGGTGATATACCACCTCTCAAAAGCCCATCAGCCGTCAAGTAGATCTTTAACCCATGAGCCTTTGAGAGACATTTTGTATCCAAACCACAGTGCTTCATGTTTAAGCATTTACACAGCAGCAATATCTTGAAAGAAGATTTTTGCCCATTATTTAGGTAGATAGATAGCACTATACTTAAGTTACTATGAGAGTTTGAGGAGAACACCCATGGATAAAAGTCCCACAGTATGTTCACTTTTGCGAACATCCTTGTGCTTGGCCTAACCTGCTGCTCTCTTCCTCTAGTCCTTTTCTGATGAATGTGTGGGAAGTTCCTGGTTTTACCACTTACCACCTTGATGCTGCTGTCACAAGACAAGGTCATACATACTATGGACCCCTCACTGATCTGAAACTCACTATGTAGATTAGGCTGGCCTTGAACTCATGGAGAGCTGCCTGCCTCTGCCTCCTGAGTTCTGAAACTGAAGCCATCATGATGGGCTCCCTGCCACCTTTTCATTCATCAGTTCCAATACCACGAGACTGTCTCAGAGCTGAGGCTGTTGGACACCCTCTCGTCATGAGATCAAAACATAACCGATGAGCTGTCATTTTACTATTTTGTGATAGATTAAATTTTTTTTAGCACTAATTTGAAAGAGTCTATGTGTCATTATCCTGGCTTTAAAAATAGTCAGCCTAGCATTGCCCAATATTCAGTGACATATGGTTTTATAAATTCTTCGTCTAGATGGGCATCAGTATGTAATTTTTTTCTTATTGTAGAAATTTTAATTCATCTGTGAAATTAAGTATTCATTTTTTAAAAAACCCACTATATAGTTTTTTATAATAAATTTGTTTTACTATGAACTATCATTTAGAGATGCTTGCATAGTCTTACAAAAGTATAGTTTATTATTTGTCTCCTCTCCTTTCAATTCAGGGACAATCTGGTTTTGAAACCGGGGTGGAGGCTCTTCAGTTGTTCTTGGTTCCATGGACACATTTAATACCCAACCCCAACCTTCAAATATCCTTCAGGTTGCATAGCCATAGGCATTTGGGGGGCATTTCATTTGATTTTAATGAGGTTAGAGTTATAGAAAAGCTGTAAAGTCTTTACTCATTAATCAATTCAGAAACGGAATATTTTTCCCTCTCTCTGGAGAATTAATTAACTATTCGGTTATTTTTAAAAAGTTGAAGGGCAAAATGTGATGAAGAAAGTGGCTTGCTGCAGAAGACACTCGCAAACTCCAGTCTAGAATACATCACGTAGGAGGGGGTGTAACAAGCAGTCTCTCACCTTCGGGTTTCTGAGTCCCTCCAGATGTCTCCTGTGCTCATTTCTTCCCTGTGTGATTATGTCAGCGTTTGGAGAAAGATGATCCGGTGGAGAAAATCTAGAACTAGAGGAAGCGTGAGGACACTGGCAGGGCGAGGAGATGTTACTGATGAGACTTTGCTGTGGCTCTTTTCTGTGACCTCTATGTATGACTGCCTCCTCCAATGTCGTAGCTGTGATATGCTAATTGGATACAGATGGAATGTATGTTCAGGATAATGATTTGTGGGAGGAAATAAAATCCTGGGGCCCTGTTAGGCTTAGTCTTGTGTGTTTTTCTACAAGAATACTGTATGCAGAACCTCTTCATGAGTAGATGTCGAGCACTAGATATCATCACAGTGATAGAGCAGAGCTTTCCAACATTGTGACTCACATAAACATTGATAGGAACAACTACCCACCAAGGGAAGTACTTCCTAAAGAGCAAGTTCGTTCAGGTGTGGAGTCGCAGTACATGAAGGGAGCACAAAAGAAGACACACTAAGGAGGGTAGGAAGGGAAGCTTTGCATACTAGAGTTGTCTAACTCCTGGCATCAGAGCATGGATCAAGATGCTGTGTGTGTGTGTGTGTGTGTGTGTGTGTGTGTGTGTGTGTGTGTGTAGGGTGAGCAATGGAGTTTGTTGCTGACTCCAAATACTAGACTTGTCCCAATAAAACCCAGCACTGGGCCAGGCGGTGGTAGCACATGCACTTAATCCCAGCACTCGGAAGGCAGAAGCAGGTGGATCTCTGTTAGCTAGAGACCAGCTTGGTCTTCAGAGAGAGTTCTAGGACAGCCAGGGCTACACAGTGAAACCCTGTCTTGAAACAAACAAACAAACAAACAAACAAACAAACAAACAAACAACAAACCCATCACTGGATGCTGGGCAGCTAGGTCACTGGATAGGGTACTTGCACACAAGCAAGGAACTGAGTTCAGATCTCCCAAGCTCACGAAAAGCTGGTTGTTCTTGCCTGCAATTCTAGCACTCCTAAGCCAAAATGGGAAGCTGAGATAGGAGAACCCCCAGAAGCTCATGAGCCACCTAGTCTGACATACCCAGTGGCAAACAATAGAGACCTTGTCTCAAACAAGATAGAAAATGAAGTTGAACATCTGAAGAGGTCCTCTGACTTCCACATGCATACCACGGCACTTGTGTGCCCACATTTACATATGAAAGCACACATACACACATATCCAGCCTTGAGCAGACCTCTATAGCCCCAGACACTGGGACAGTGCTCATGCCTGAACCTCTAAGTTACACTCCCAGGTTCCAGGCCTGCCTATTGGACTCGGTCACCAGGTCTATACCTGTGTTAGACCATTCATAGCACACCTATGTTTTGGCTCACAACAGTAGCAGCTCAGTCTCTACAGACTCCATTTCCCATTTGTACCCTGTAGTCCCTGCTTCTGGTCAGCTTTCTCTTCTAGGTAGGCCTGCATGCTCCCAGGTTTCAGGAATAGACCCTGCACAAATCCAGTCCTATAATCCTAGTCATCAGGTAGCTCATAGACCCAGTCTCAAGGGTACCTTCTATGACAGAGGCTCCAGGCCTTTCAAGTGGCGGTGAACCCCTGTACCCCTAGGCTTTAAGCCTGTATTAGATTCCAGACTATCTCAGAGTCAAGGGAGATTCACAAATTCCAGGTTTCAAGTTTACCTACATACCTGGTCAGTACCTCAAACCTCAAAATCTAGGCTTTTTCTCTGCTTGCCCCATCTCTGTGGCTCAACCATTCAGGCTGGCACTGGTGGCCCCAGTGTTTTAGAAAACTAGATCATGTACATCCCAGTAGATCTTAGTGTTGGTATGGCCTGTTCAGACCCAAACTCCAAGATAATGTTCAAACCCAGATTTTAGAACAGCCCTCATTGGCTTAACTTCCATGTTAGCATTTGTATACCGATACCTCAAGCTGGTTTTCAAGGAGCCAGGTCCCAAGCATGTCTCCACACCATGGCAGTTTCAGGTTCCAATATGGTTTCTATGGCTTCAGTGATCCTGGAGTTCAGGTATGGTCTTATAGACCTAGGATCAGAACTGATCCTGGTAGATCCCCGTTCCAGACTTGTACCTGGGGACTAAGGCTCTAAGCCAGTCCTAAGAACCCTAGACTACCCCCTGGATCTAAGCTCCAGGTCTCTTTCAGAACCTGGCCAACCTCTGTGGACTCAGACTTCAGAATGTGCTGCATATTCAAGTATAGGCTCTAGAGCTATAGTCCAAGCTCGACTCTGTGGATGCAAGGCAGGTCTGTCTACCTGCTGACCCAGACAGGCCAAGCTGCCTGAAAACTGCAGCAGAGAGCCAATCTACCAGACAGCATGCCCAGGACCTCTGGATCAGTGGACTGCTGATGGTTTTCCTAGATAAAGCCAGTCAGTCTACAATTGCTGCACGGAATAAGGGATAAGACCCCCACTTCCAAATAAACAGTTGTATAGCAACAGGATCTAGAACCATCAGGGAAATGAGATATCCCTAAAAGAAGAAATGAAATGGTAATCACAAATAAGTGGAAACACGTGAGTTCTCCAATAAAGAATTAAATAATTACTGTCTTAAGGAAGATTGGCACATCTTTTTTTTTTTTTTTTTTTTGGAAGTAGAGGAATGATTCAGCAATCCAGGATCAGATATTTAAAATGTTTATTTTAATTATAAAATATTAATATATTTACAGAAATTCCTGATGTGAAAATTAAAATGAGTGAAATGGAAGATAAAGAGCGTAAACAGAATTGATCAAGCAGAAGGAAGAGTTTCTTCACTCTAAAACCAGTTGTTTCAAAATAATAGAGGGGGAAAGAATGAAGAAGGGAGAAAGTTTGTGTGGTTCGTGGGATGATGTTAAGAGTACAAGTATTTGGGTTTTAGGAGAAGCAGACTAAACACAGTATATGCAATACAAAAACAGAAAAACTAAGACTAACGTATAAAATGGGAGATGTATCGACTGCATGCTTATTTATTTCTTATGCCAAAGACCTGCATTTGATTGCTGTCTTACTTAGGGTGACTGTGGTGAAACACCATGACCAAAGCAACGTGGGGAGGAAAGGGTTGATGTCACTCACAATTCCATATCACAGTTCATCCTCAAAAGCAGTGAGGGCAGGAACTCAGGGCAGGAACCTGGAGGCAGGAGTTGATGCAGAGGCCATGGAAGGGTGATGCTTGCTGGCTTGCTCCCCATGGCTTGCTCAACCAGCTTTCTTATACACCCCAGGATCACTAGTCCAGGGATAGCCCCACCCATAGTGGGCTGGGCCCTCCCCCATCAATCACTTATTAAGAAAATGACTTACAATGGGATCTCATGGAGGCATTTTCTCAGTTGAGTCTCTCTCCTCTCTGATGATTGTAGCTTGTGTCAAGTTAACATAAGACTAGCCAGCATAATTGCGTTTCCTTATTAGACACTTTTATCTAAAAACATACGTTGTCACCAATAATGGCCTGCACTGTGAGTTTTTTGTTTTATGTTTGGGTTTAGGCATTTCACTCGGCTGCTTCTTTCTTTCTTCCCCAACTAATTTCTTGAACAGTTGTATTTTGTTCTGTTTGTTTTTGGAGACAGGGTCTTATGCAGCATAAGCTTGCCAAGGTTGACCTTGAAATTCTGATCTTCCCATTTCTACCCCCAAAGCTTGGGGTCCTGGGCATGCAATTTTTCTGCTTATGACTTTCTAAATCCCATTTGTAGCTGAAAATCTATGTATGACTGACCTCATGAGAATTCTCTAGGAGCAGTTTAATGAAGGAGAAATGGGAGGAGCCCGACTTGGTACTCCGAACCTTGTGTGAGCCAGGGGTGTGTACCATAAATTCCTAAATGGTCTTAATAAAAAACCTAGAGCCAGATATGGGGGTAAATGCTGAAAGATGAAATAAACAAAGGAACAAGCCACTGCCACGTCTCACTTTGCCAACTGAGAGCTTCCTCAGCTGAAAAAGCCTCTAGCTGAAAGGGTCACTTCTGCTGAAAAGCCTTTAGTTCCTATCTGCTCATGCCTTATATACCTTTCTCCACCTAGCCATCACTTCCTGGCATTTAAAGGCATGTGATGTGGATATTTCTCTATATGCTGTGAATGTGTTGTTCTGATTGGTTAATACATAAAACGCTGATTGGCCAGTAGCCAGGCAGGAAGTATAGGTAGGACAAGCAGAGAGGAGAATTCTGGGAAGAGGAAGGCTGAGTCAGGAGGCGCCAGCCACCACCAAAGGAACAACATGCCTGCAGACCGGTAAGCCACAGCCACGTGGCTGCTTATAGATTAGTAGAAATTGGTTAACTTAAGATATAAGAACTAGATAGCAAGAAGCCTGTCATGGCCATAGTTTAAAAATAATAGTAGCCTGTGTGTGTTTATTTGGGTCTGAGCGGCTGTAGGACTGGTAGGTGAGAGAGATTTGTCTTGATCTCAGACCTGGTGGGACACAGAAAAACTACAGGTGTGTGTGCTTCCCAGGACTGGGATTAAAGGTGTGTGCCACCACTGCCTGGCTCTGTTTCTCTCCTAGACTGAGTCAATCTCAGGTAGTCCAAGATGGCATTGAACTCACAGAGATTCAGACGAATCTTTGCCTCTAGATAGAGTGCTAGGATTTAAAGGTATGTGCCACCACTGTCTGACTTCTATGTTTAATCTAGTGGTTTGTTCTGTTCTCTGACCTTCAAGCAAATTTTATTAGGGTACAGAATATACTACCACAAGGGTGGAAGGCAGTGAGCCTACATTCCCATTCAACCTGGTCTTGGATGAGTGATGAGGAGTTCCACAGGGGAAACCATGGGCAGCAGCATCTTAAATCTCAGAAGTCTAGAAAAAGGCATAAATTAAGGGACATCATTGACAGTGAATTGTTTTGCTGATGTTTCGGTTCCTACTAACCATGGATTTATTGGAAACCTTATACACAGATTCCACACAACATTCCATCTGACCAATGACTCCTTTGTAATGAATTAACAAAGGCAATGTGTTCATTCTCAGTTATTTGTTTATCTTCATAGGTTCTCTTCCTGCACAATCAGCTAGCTTTATTAACTGAAATACTGAAGATGTACTGTGTCAGACACAGCATAACATCTAACAAGGTGCTGTCTATGGACTGATATTAGCTCTCTATTCTTAGACTATCTTGGATTCTCTGGAATCAAGGAATAGAACCAATTATACCTAATGGCCAATTAAAATGTTTTGCTTATATTCTTATCCTGGTTGCTAATGATTAGGACCCTAAGTACTCAAGGGATGAGTGCATCTGCTCAAAGAAAAACAAAAACAGTGAATTGGAAAATGAGCCCATCATCTGTCCATTTGGGTCTACTCACATTGCAATAATAGAAGATGTTGGTGTTTACTACGTCATTGATCTTGGGTATAAATGTGACAGTGGGGTATTGGGATTCTGCTCAATGGTAGAGTGGTTGCCTAGTGTTCATGAGATCCTGGCTGCAGGTCCCTAACACTGAACAAAGCCAAACAGAAGACAAGGAAGCAAGCTGCAATCGTGACATCCTGGAATGGTTGGGGGACCTTCTCCATCTACTGTCCTCAGAGGATACTGAATTCAGCATGCCGTGTCTGGATGTAAAATGTCACCCATGGGTTTGAGGGCTTGATCATCTGCTCCTGGCACTGTTGGAAGGTGGTGAAACCTTAGGGAGTCTTGCTAGTGGAAGTGAGTCAGTAGGGACTGGCCTCCAGGTCTGATTTCCTTGCCCTGCAGTCCATTCTCTCTCTGCTTCCTGACTGTAGATGCCTGTGGCCTGCTGCCTTACACTCATGCTGCCATGACTTCCCCCACAATGATGGACTTTATGTCTTCTTAAATTGGAAGCTAAAACAAAGCCCTTCCCCCTTAAGTCGCTTGTCAGTTATTCATTCATAGCGACAAGAAAAATAACTAGTTACACAAGGCTACTGTAATTCCATACAGACAGGGGTCCCAAGGGTTTAATACTACCTATCAAGAATGGAGATATGCGTGATCTCACTAAGAAAAAAAGACTATCGAGGAAGAAAGGAAATTTTAGCTCTGGCCTAGTGACTGAATGCAGATAGAATGACCAGAGATTTCCTTCCTGTCTATTTCCTTCTTTGCTACGATATTTGTACGTAACCACTCTTGCTGTCTGACATCTTCCCGACTGAACTTAGAATTTGATGGCTTCAGGTTAGAAAGGCATGTGAATGTCCACTAATATCCTTCCCCATTCTTTTACCTTTTCAACACTGTAGAGGCCAAGTTGGTCATGCTGCAGTTTGGTCCATTGTTCCCTGGGTATTGAGACGTGAGGGTCATGCTTCTCAGAAGAGTCACCATCATTCAGAGAGTCTGGAATAGAGTTGATGTGGGAACTGATTCTCTTCCTTTGGGGAGAAGATTCATGTATTTTTTTTTTTTTTTTTGACTGTGTGAAATATCTGCATTTAGTTAGGGAGGATTGGGTTCAGCAAGTTTAATTGGAAGAAGAATGTAGGTCAGGGATGAAATTGAACTAGCCAGTTTTTGACCTGGAGGGACTCTCCACCAAGGCTGAGTCCTGCCTTCTGTTAATGTAGATGAAGAGCAAACACAGCCTCAGTCTGGACCATGAGAGCTATGGCACACACATGTAACCAAGGCTTGGCCAAGCAGGTGTTCCCAGTGAGAAAAAGAGATGCAGAGATCCTTTAGACCCTTGAAGCATCCACTGTCCTGTAGCAACAGGGTCTAGTTTATGGCCCAGAGATAGTGATAACAGCAATTCATGCAGGCTTGGTGATTCACCTCCTTTAACTCCCACACATTATCTCAATTCATTCTAGTTAATTCTCTGAATTCTCTACAACTTTCTGAACACGTTGATCCTTTATGTTTACATTTTCCACTGTGTTTTTTGCAATCAAGGGCACTGACATCTGTGGTCTAAATCCATCTCACTTTCAGCTGAGAATTTGGACCACTGAATGGTATGTTAATGGGCTAATATTCACATGGTAAATACTAGAGCAGAAATTGATTTTCAGATCTCTTTAATGCCAGCCTGTATTCTGAGTTACTAGTACTCTCAATAGTTAGTCAAACATAGAGAGCATCGCAAAAAATTTCTATAGAATTATTTCGTTGCACAAGGACATAAAAAACACACATGTTGCAGGACAGTGGTGGCACATACATTTAATCCCAGCCCTTGGGAGGCAGAGGCAGGTGGGTCTCTGTGAGTTTGAGGACATCTTGGTCTATAGAGTGAGTTCCAGGAAAGGTGCAAAGCTACACAGAGAAACCCTGTTTTGAATCCTTTCTCTCTGAGAGAGAGAGAGAGAGAGAGAGAGAGAGAGAGAGAGAGAGAGAGAGAGAGATTAAATTGTCACCAACTATGAGGCTACTGCTTAAACTGTGTGGAGAAACCAAGCCTGGCTGATGGGTTAGACAGACATCTGAACCATGGTTTTGTCACAGAGTTGCTGTTGTTGCTGGTGGTAGGTCTATGGCTCCTTCCTTCTTTCATGACTCTAGACAGGGTGTGTTTCCAATCCCTTCTCTGCTTGCCAGTGAGCTGTCTCTTTCTTGTGGTTCCTATTAACTTATTTATTTTCTTTCACACAAGTGTCCTGTGTTGATTCCCATTTAGACTCATCGTTCTCAGGGAAGAATTTTTAGAGTACATATGTAGGTATTCCTGTTCTTTGAAGAAAGGCATTTCTAATCCACAGGACAGGGAAAAAAAACTGCATATTGAGGACATGGTGAAAAGTGACCTTTCAAAGCCCTTGAGAAGATGTCTCATAATTACCCTGGGGGAGATGTCTCACTGTCTGGCTGCTCTTCTCATCACAGAAATTTAGTTCACATTTCTCTGTCCTCAATTTCACCCCAATTTATTTCTTCTATTCAATTCAGTAATGACCCTGGCTGCTGTTTACTCTGTGGACATTTTCCGATGACAAGCACATCTCTCTTGGTTGTTACTCAGCAGAACTGGTGGGTTCAGAATCTTTTCATCTTTTCTCTTCACATGTCAGTCCCCTTGGCCCTGGGTCTTAACTCTCTTCAGTTTTAGCCCAAATGGAAATATAATTAGCATATAGATTTTTTTTTCCTGTTTCTGACAAGGATTTTTATGATTTTTTTTAAGGTACTGAACTTGTTTTTTGAAGAAGAGAGAGATGAGCTAGAATCTAACAAACTTCATCATTCCTTGGACCATTTAGCCTTCCTTAAAACCCTCTTTACACTGGTTTTGCTTCTCATGATGGGAAGTTAATTGCAAGGCTTTGATCAGATGGTTGGGTGGGGTCTGTGTTTTATGTAGTCCTTTCCCCTAGGCTGTTCATGAAAAAACAAAATGCACATTTTCAGTCATCCCATTGTACTTAATGTCAGGCAATGTTACTTATCTCGAAATTGATTGTTGAATGCTTTAAATGTGTCTTCAATGACCTGCTGCTGCTTTAATAACCACCCCTCTTTTGAAGCAGGCGTCACCTGTGCTGGGATGGTTTCTGTGACCCTGAAACCCCCATCTCCTATATGATCTAAAGCTAATTTTGGCAGCTTTCTTGTTAGCCAGCAGTGCCATTTACTTCAGCATGAGAGTGTTCATCAAGCACCGCACAATTTAACTGCCTGTAAGGATTAGCACTGACTATTTACCTATTGGATTGGTTAGAACTGGCAATTGGAGTAATAGTCTTCTCTTCCCAATGACTGGAACCAGCGGCGCATCCCCTGCCAGGTTGAAAAACATATCCGTGAGCTGTTAAAATACATCTCTTTTAAGAGAAATTTGAAGCCAGTCAGTGAGCAAATAGAAGCCTGCTCAATGTTGCTAGAGAAATGGCCTTGTTCGTTAACGGATGTCGTGGGGTGGCATGAAAACACAGGATCGAAGAGGTCATGGAAAGAAGCTGAGGCATGACCCCAAGTTTCAAGGTCAGAGTACCTAAGGAGAAGCCAGAAAACCACTGGTGAAGGTTCAGCCTCAGTTGAATGAAAATCCCTGGCTGGAAGGGGTCATGGAAAGAAGTTGAGGAGTGGTACCTTCTGTTAGGGTCAGTGTCCCCAAAGAGAGGCCAGGAAGTCATCACTTAAGGCAAAGCCTCAGTTGCAGCAGAGGCTCCACTATACTAGAGAAGCCAGGTCCATGGGATGGCCTCTAAGGACAGCAGCAGATGTGGAGTGGAGCAGCCCTGAGCCCAGAAGACAACCTGTGTGTGTTGTGGGATTGGGCAGCTAGAGAATTGGGGCCACACAAGTCCCTCTGGAGCACAGAATGACTGAGTCCTAGACATCCGACCCTGAATTATTTAGATTTACTTTTGGTTTTGCTGTGATCTGACTGTAATTGCACCCTGGTTATTCTCTCTTGAAATAAGAAAGTATGTCATTTGTTTTGGGTTTTAGAGGAGCCCACATTTAAGAGACACTGGATATTTTCAAGAGACTGTGAGACTTGTAAAAGTAGACTGTGCTTTACATTATGTTATGATATTATCTTAGAGATAAACCAGAAAGAAAGGTTATTTAATAGTGGTGTGTTTGTGTGTCAAGGTGACAAGGGGTCAGTTGTGCTTGTTTGTTATCATCGTCGTGACACAGACTAGAGTCACCTGGAAAGTGGAAATCTCAGCTGAGGAATCGCCTCCATCAGACTTGTCTGTGTGGCCTTTTCTTGGTTGCTGAATAAAGGGAGGACCAAGCCCTCTGTGGTCAGCACCATCCCTGGGCAGATGGGCATGGGATTTCCAAGTCAGAGAGCTAAGCAAACCAAGGGAAGTAAGCCATAAACCATGTTCCTCCATGGTTTCTGCTACAGTTTCTGACTGTGGGTACCTGTCTTGAATTCCCCCTTGGTTTCTCTTGATGATGGACTGAGGACTACAAGAGGAAGTAACCTTTTCCTACCAAACTTTTCTATGTGTTTGATCATAGCAACAGAGTGCAAACCAGGGCAGATAACAACTGCTCTTGTGAAGGGCTTCATGCTGGTTTCCTGGAGTGGGTGACATTAACAGGAATGGATAAGCTCCTATGAGAACAGGTTTAGATTACAGAATTAGTGTGATTTCTCCATTCTGTCTTGTTTTCTCTGACCTCATGTGGCCTTTCTGTCTCCATCTTTTGTATGTGATCCCATTACATGGTGCCATTAGTACGCTGTGACGAAGTAGAAGACTCTTACTACAGACCAAGTTGTTATTTTTTTCAAGATAGTATTTCCTTGTGCAGCCTTGGATGTCCAGGAAATTAGCTCTGTAGACCAGGCTGGTCTTGAACTCACAGAAATCTGCTTGCATCTAGGTGTGTGCCACCACTGCCTGTCTCAAAGACCAAGTTTTATGTAACCATTTCCTCTGATTTTGAAATCCCTTATCTCAGAGGAAAGCTATTTAAACTCAGACCATAAACAACTTAATAGTTCCAGGAAATCCCTGAAACTCACCAGATTCCTCAGACCCTTCTCTCCCCAAGCATAAAGAAGCTGTAAAGGTCTGCTGATAGGTGCTGAGAGACAAACTGGATGAAGCAGAGACCAGCCAAGATATCTAGAAGAGTCTCAGACCGATTGAGTTACCTGGAAAGACCACCCCCCAAAACTGTCAAGCTGCTTACAGGTTGTGAAATGCACATTTCCAGCTTGTGTGAGTTGTCACCCATGCTGGAATGGGCTTTGGTGATGCAAGTGCCTTTGAGTTATTTTTACTCCTATAGTAGCCCCCCTACCCCTATTCCTGTAGGTAACCCCAATAAAATCATTGGTTCACCAATGTGGACTTCAGGGGTATTCACGCTTTGATCTTTTGCTGGTTGCCTATCTGGGTTGAGTAGTATTTGCTAATTTCCCTACAAGAACAGTGTCGGACAACAGCAGAACTCTTGACCTTAGCCCCTTAGCCTCTAAAACTATGAGCTAGAGAAACGTCTTATCTTTATTGATCACCCAGCCTGAAGTATGGTGTCATAACAAACACAGTATAGGCAGTTTTCATATGGCTAATGTCTCATAGTCACAAACTATTTCCAATTCTCAGGAATAACTTTCTACTCATGCTGGATCAGAGTAGAAATTATTTTAGGAAAAATTTCAGGTTTCTTCAAGTCAATAAAAGTATGGAATATTTGGATTTTTACAGGTAATTAATAAATTAATTGTGAAACATCTAGTTACTGACAAAGAGACTTGGTCACTATCCAGAACTGCTCCATTGAGGAACACTGCTCATCCGCAGCTAGCTGGATCAGTAGGGAGTATTTAGGATACAGGGAGATAGTGTCTTCTACTCCCAAGGCTGTCTATTCCTAGTGTTTTTCCGGTGGTGAAGATAAATGGATATTTTTATTCTGTAAAGGCTGAATCTTCGAGAGTGCATAATATTTTCTTATTTTCTGAGTCATCTTAAGTTGCTTTAAAATTTTTTAGTTACCTTTTATAAACAATAGGAACAGAGTATAATAGGACTATAAAGAATATCTTTCCTCTAAATGTTACATCTGGCCATGATTACATCTAATACATTGAGAGGATTTTCAGCCCACTGGCAAGGTTTATAGGCATTTGACTGGTTCTGTTATAAATTTGATTATGCAACCAGCTTCGCAGGAGAAAGCTTTACCATGAAGCAGTATTATGAACAATTGTAATCTCATGTGAACTGGTATCTCCCAGTTAGGCAATAAGGGCTTGACTAATGAATCAATCAATAACTTATGGAATGAGTAGACTGCAAGGTCTCTCACATTTTTATTGGTAAGTGGTAGAATTACTTTTTTTTTCTGATACTACTACTGAATACTTTTATCCAACCCCTGCAAAAGAGACAAAACATGTTCCCTATCTTCCAGATTAATTAAATTTTTTATTTTAAACATAGTTATTCTTGTTGACTTTATTTTTTTAAGTTACATATCATTTTCATTTTAAAGGAAATGGTAGATAGCTCAGTGAGGAAAAGAGATAGATGTATGTGCCTGATAAGTCATGTTTGATCCTCAGAATCTACCTTAAAAAAAAAAAAAAAAACACTGTGGTAATGTGCATCTGTATATCTAGTACTCTTTGGCAAGAAGGAGGAGACTAAAGAATTTCTTGGAAGCATTTGGGCCAGCTAGTGTGGGATACTTTGGTGGTTTTAATAAGAACGGCTCCCATAGGCTAATATTTGAATGCTAGGTCACCAGGGAGTGGTGTGACCTTAGAAAGTGTGGCCTTGTTGGAGGAAGTGTGTCACTGAGACTTTGAGGTTTCAAATGTTCAGGCCAGGCCTAGTGTCTTTCTCTCTTCCTGCTGCTTGCCAATCTGGATGTAGAATGCTCAGCTACCTTCCCAGCACCATGTCTGCCTATATGCTCCCATGCTCCCTGCCATGATGATAATGGACTGAACCTCTGAACTGTAAGCCAGGCCCAATTAAATGTTTTCCTTTATAAGAGTTGTTAAGGTTATAGTGTCTCTTCACAGCAATAGCAAACCTAACTGAGAGAGGTCCACAGTATAGGAGAAGAAACAGGGGGGTTCCTGAGAGGAATGACTTCTGAAAGCTGTCCTCTGACCTTGACAAACATACATTGATTAAATTAAAATCATTAAGTCATTTTTCTTTGGCTATATAGCTAATTACAAGCAAAGCCAAACTTCTACAAAAATTAGAGTTTGTGGTACATTGAAATGGGAAACACAACCGAAACACAGCTTCTCTAAAAGTGGAGTGGGCTCCGTCCCTCCTGAGTGCTTCAGAACGAGCACAGCTGGTTGACAGCGTCATCCGTGTCTCACTCACACGGGGTCAAGACAG
Source organism: Onychomys torridus (assembly GCF_903995425.1). Lineage (NCBI taxonomy): Eukaryota > Metazoa > Chordata > Mammalia > Rodentia > Cricetidae > Onychomys > Onychomys torridus. Next base: position 50,171,192 of record NC_050459.1, read on the forward strand.
TCACCATTAGGAAAATAATGACAGCTGTGGCTTTTGCTTATTTTCCATTTGTGCGATTCATCAGTATGAGCGAGAAGAAGGAAAGTTCATAGGTCAGTCAGTAACTTCCGTTACTTCTGGAGAATTTTTATGCCTGTGCGGGAGCCCAATGTTTTTGCCTCTGACACGTCTCCTTTCTCAGTTTCATGCATTTCTTGTAGCTTAATTAGTTTTGGAAATCAATATCCCTGCCCTGCAAGGCTCTCAAACCGCAGACTCCGGCTTACAAATGGATAATAGGAAAACAGTGGGTAAACATACTGACAGAGATTTCACCATTTCTTCATCTCACCAAGCTTCTGGTACCCTGGGGCCCTCTTGGAAGGATTAGTGCTCATTCCATTAGCACTGACGAGTCCTCAAACTTCTGCACAATGGGTCCCTCCTGCCTTGCTTTACCGAAATCCAAGCCATTAGGATGTGTACGTCCCCCAAGTGACTCAATATAACAAGCCTATACTCGCCATTTCCTTCCGTTAAATGTATTTGTATTCTCTCTAGCTTACCTTGAACGCCCTCTCTTTTCCTTAGATTCCTTTGCCTACTGATAATCTCTAGTGACTGTTGTTGCTATATACACTTAGAATAGGGTAAAATGTCAACCTGAGTAGGAGAGAAGTGAGTCCTTTAATGAACCCTGCTTCTTCTAAATGGGGATTGAGCAGGGGTTGTATGGATACAGACGCTCAGAGTTGTTAAAGGTTCAAAGTAGATGTAAATTTGAGCTTCTTTATGAGACTGTTTATTTCTGTTCGCTCACCAATGGGGTACATATTTCAGAGTCTCTGTTTTTGTTTTTCTCTTGATGCAACAAAGAGAAAGTCATAGGACTGCAGAAATAAAAATACCCAGTTAAGATACATTTTCTTATGCCCGAGAGTGTGGGTTGCACTCATTAATTTTGTCTCTCTCTTACTGTGTCGTGGTTTCCCTTCTCTCTAGGTCTTTGTTTCTGCTTTCCATTTTCAAGGTGAAGCCACACGGAATGTTCAGAGTAGTACAGGAGAGTGGGCATTATACCTATTATCCATCCAATAATAACAAGCGTCCAGCCTCAGCTCATGGTCTTTGGATGAGCTGAATTCCTGTCTCTACAGACCCGTGGCTGGAGCAGCTATTTAAAGCCTTACATTGTGTTTAGATATTTATCTTGTTTCTGTTGGTTTGACTGGGTGTAAACAAGATGATTAAATTGTCTCGTTTTTTTGGTTAGGGCTGCAATATTCCTTGTCAGGAACACGCTGCAGAAAACAGCCTCATTTCATAGCAGACTTGGCTCAGTTTCGTTTGTCTCAGAACAGAGAGGAACCCGAACAGACCCAGCTCATCCCACATTCTGAACATGAGGCACATTCATCAGAGAAGTCTTCTGGCATTACCGCCATACTTCAATAGCGGAGGAACCCTTGGTACAATGTTCAAACCCAAAGAACTAAATTAGCAATAAAAACTTAATATCTTCTGCACTATTTTGTTTTATTGCTAAGTTCCAGAAACCCCCTTCCCAAATCCTCATTCCTCCAGTAAACTATAATTTTTTTATTGGCAATATATTTAATACAAAATAATTTTAATATTGTATAAGATATATCATGATTTGATTGTATAATAAATTCAACTTTCATTTTTCTGCACATTTTGATTAGGTTATATAATTGAATATATAAAGAGCAGAAGGAAATTGCCATTTTAAACTACCTTTTAAAATGAAATCAGTTATTTGTTTGTTTTGAGTTTGAAAGTAGCTCAGGCTACCTCGGAATTCCCTAGGACAATGACCTTGACTTTCCAATCCTCCTGCCACCACCTCCCAGTACAGTTCTGGGGACTGAGACACAGGGCCCTAAGCATGCTAGGCAGCACTCTACCAGCTGAGGACATTCCAAGCCTGCTTTCTTTTTTTCTTTTTATTATATGTTCTAATGTAAATTGGGTATCCTATTGATAACCCTGATATGATGAACAAAGAGACATTTTTCAAGCAATGAGTAACTTAGATATTATAATTATGATAGCCTATAGCACCTCCATTTTAGACAAAACTTCACGAGCAAATGTGGAAACAGCAAAAGAGAAGCAAATTCTTGTAAACATTAACACATGTGCTTATCTGTGTCTGAGTGTGGGGGCCGCAAGACTATCTGAAGGAAATTAGTTCTCTTCTTCTGTCATATTGGTTTACCTCCACTACTTTCCTATCGCTGTAATAAGACACCATGACCAAAGGCAACATGGGCAGGAAAGGGATTTATAGGCAGGAACCGATACAGAGGGCCTGGAGGAGTCCTGCTTACCAGCTTGTTCCTTGTGGCTTGCTCAGCCTGCTTTCTTGTAGCACCCAGGACCACCAGCCCACATCAATCAATCAAGAAAACACCCTACAGGCTTGCCCACAGGCCAATCTGCTGGGAGCGTTTACTCAGTTGCATTTTCCTCTTCTGAATAGATGCTAGCTTATGACAAATTGGCATAAAACTAGCCACACAAGATTCCAGGCATCAAACTCAGACCATCAAGCTTGGATCATCATGTCAATAGTCCAGAATCATCTTCTTCCTCTTCTTCCTCTTCTTCTTCCTCTTCTTCCTCCTCTTCTTCTTCCTCTTCTTCTTCCTCTTCCTCTTCTTCTTTTTTTTGGTTTTTTGAGACAGGGTTTCTCTGTGTAGCTCTGCTCCTTTCCTGGAACTCACTCTGTAGCCCAGGCTGGCCTCGAATTCACAGAGATCTGCCTGTCTCTGCCTCCCAAGTGCTGGGATTAAAGGTGTGCGCCACCATCACCTGGCTCAAAATAGTTCTTGCACAGACCCCTTAAACGTTCACTCCACGGATTCGGCTTTAACAGTACATCTTGTCTACACATCTTTTGTTCAGTGTCTTTAAGGATCACCATATGTCCTGGTTTTCTACTTGATTTTCTGTTGGTTTTTTTTTTTGTTTTTTGTTTTTTTCTTCTTGCTGTTAGCTGACTGGTGTCTGAGGAATGCAGACATTAGCTCTCTTCCCTGTAACTCCTTCTGGTGTTCCCAATCGAGAACACCACTCCACTTCCACAAACCGTGTAAGGTTTGCACAATAAATTCTACAGTCTATCGAGGATCAGTTTGCTCAGTTTTCAGCGGTAGGGATAAGGTTCCATTAAATATTAACTGCTTTCATTTACATGTTTGGCTTGCTAGTTACAAAGCAATTTCATGTTCATTATCATACTTCATCGCTACCATAGTTCTGAGAAGAATGTTTAGAGGAACGGGTATTGGCCCAGTCTCAAATGGGAGTAGACGACCACAGCAGCTAGGTTTTTTTTTTTTTTTTTTAATTTTTTTTTTTTTTTTTTACAACCAAGCAGACATCTATTAAGCCTCACTTTTTTTTTTTTTTTTTTTTTTTTTTTTACTCAGGAAACATGTATTGAGTTAATTTAGAGAGGGTGTTGGGTCCTCGGAGAAAAATACCTCCTGTAGACCACGGTTCACCGTGCAGAGGGGCAAGACCCCATAGAGATGTAAGGAGGACCAGAGAAGTGGGCGTGTGGCTGAGAGAACCTCTAACTTCTTCACATCACCGCAGGAACGACACTTTCACTTTCTCCTTGGAAGGTGATCGGGGTTGAGAGAAATAAAGGAGACTTGAGAGAAGAGGAGCGATGTGATTTTGCCAAAGCCTTACCTCTTGGTCAGTGGCTCTGCTCTAGGGCGGGGGATGGGGGCGAGAACAAACGGATATAGTGCTATCGGGAAAGAAGTCAGCACATCACCTGAAGCTGCGGCTGCTTTCTCCCTATAGCTTTTTCCCCAGACAGGTTTAAACCCTGGACCCCGTGGGCAGGTTTCTGGTAGAGGTCTGATGCCCGAGGCACGGAGAAACAAGGTCATTAGTTCTCCTCCGGCCACTCCGGGTCAAAGAACCTCATCTCTGAGTCCTTCCCAAGCAGAGCGTTTATTCTCCAGATGCATCGCCGCAGAGATGGTTCTATTTGAAGCATTTCAGTGACTGACTCTGCGCCGTCATTCACTAACTCCTTTGAGCTTCCCTTCTTTAGAAATCAGTCTTTGACTGAAAGCGTGTTTGGGGAACGTGTGCGCGGACCCTCACCATTGGCTGCCAGGTAGACATTGATGAGAAGCGGCTCCTTCCTCCAAGGCCAGCATTCCTTTGCTGAGGTTATTTCTTTGACATCCCAGACACTCAGGCACTTCCCTGCTGCTTCCTTGGGGACATCAAAAATTTGTTTTCAGGAAAATGAAGTTTGGCTGTTTTGTTTTTCTTTTTTCTTTCTGTCTCTCTCACCCTTGTGCCTGATACTGTGCGGCCTTCTTTAATCTCTGTTTTATTAGGACGGTGCGTGACAGCTAGGAGTTTAGTCTTTGCTTCTTACGGCCCTTACAAGAATTGAGAATTCTAGTCACAGAACTTTATCCTTTCGATTTCCAGATGCAGTGCTTAACCTTTCGATTTTCAGAGGAGCTTTTGCATCTGCAGCACTGTGCGCGCATGTGTGTGTGTGTGTGTGTGTGTGTGTGTGTGTGTGTGCACATCTATGTTTGTGTGTGTATGGGCAAATGCCAGAGACAAATTTTTAACTCTTGCTCTTTTTAAAAAGATTATTATTATTATTTTTAATTATGAGGGATTTTGTTGTTGTTGTTTTTTGTTTGTTTGTTTTCGTTTTTTCCAGACAGGGTTTCTCTGTGTAGTTTTGGTGCCTGTCCTGGATTTTGCTCTGTAGACCAGGTTGGCCTCAAACTCAGAGATCCGCTTGCCTCTGCCTCCCGAGTGCTGGGATTAAAGGCGTGTGCCATCATCACCACCACCACCAGGCTCCCACCTTCTTTTTAAAACAGTCTCATCAGCCTGGAAGGCTCCTGCATTAGGCTGGGATGGCAGGCCAGGCCTCAGGATATGCCTATCTCTGTCTTCCAAGCACTGAGGTTACAGTTATAAGCAAGCCACCACACACAGCTTCTTATGTAGGTTCAGGCACTCATGTTTGGTAAAAGCTTTGCCAGCAAAGGCATTGTCCTAGCCCAGCATTTTTTTTCCACCATAAAAATCTAAATATATGTGTACAGAAGCATTTTATAAATTTCACATCGGTTTGCCAGGTGGTAGAAATTTGTGCTGTGGGATGTCCTTCTGTATGCTGTGAATGTGTGTTGCTCTCATTGGTTGATAATAAAGCAGTTTAGGCCAATGGTGAGGCAAGTTAATGTTAGGTGATACAATCAAACTGAGGACAAAGACGAACAAGGGTGGAGTTGGGAAGTTGCCAGCCAGATGAAGAGGAAACAAGATGAGAATGTCGTACTGAGAAAAGGTACCAAGGCACGTGGCTAAACATAGGTAAGAATTATGGGTTAATTTAAATGTAAGAGCTAGTTAGTAATAAGCCTGAGCCATTGGCCCAGCATTTATTATTGATATAAGCCTCTGTGTGATAATTTGGGAAACAGTTGCAGGACAGATCAGAACAGAGAAAAGCCTCCATTTATAAATATGAATAGCAAAAAGTGAAACAGGCTTCCCATGCATTCTTTTAAAAAGTAATGAGGCCTGGCGGTGGTGGCACACGCCTTTGATCCCAGCACCCAGGAGGCAGAACCAAGCAGATCTCTGTGAGTTCGAGGCCAGCCTTGTCTCCAGAGCAAGATCTAGGACAGGCACCAAAACTACACAGAGAAATCCTGTCCCGAAAAACCAAAATAAATAAAAGCTAATGAGAAGAACTTATTTTCTGTAGTGTTGGTGGCCAAACTTTAAATCAACTAAAAAGAGGGGGGGGGGACCCAAACTCTGAAAAAAGTATTTTAAATTAAATTTTTATTTTTTGTGACAGAATAAGGTAAAAATAGACTGCAAAGAAAAATACCTTAGTGTTTGTTTATTTATTCACAGCAGAGTTTCATGTAGCCCAGGCTGGCCTTTGAGTTACCATGCAGCTGAGGATGATCTTGTGTGGCTGGTCTTGAACTTTTGCCCTCCTACATCCATCCAAGTTCAGGGGTGGCAGGTGGGTGTCATCGCCTCAGGGTCCCTGTGGTCCTGGTGATTAAACCCAGGGCTTCCTGCATAGCAGGACAACCTGTCTGAGATGCACATCTCACCCTCAAGACTTCTTTTCAATCGGAAGAAGTTACAAACCCACAAACCCCACAGTCCGCATACCAGAGATACTAAGGTCTTCTTCCACAAGGCTCCCTAACAATGCCATTGAACCGCGGTGAACACAGCAAGAAAGTGTTATACCTCTAAGAGATTTAGTTAGACACACAGCCTCTCTCCAAGATGGCAAAACCACAGTTCAGTCATATCCACACCATGTCTTCAAAGTGAAGTTGTCCAGATACTAACCACCAGAAATTAAAGATTTTTTTTTTGAAGATAGAACTTAAGAGTGAGCAAGGTCTGGAGTATATACAGGAAAGTAATGTTAAGTGAATTGCTTAGCCAAAGTCTATCTTATTCCGAGTCTCAATACTCTTTTATGAAGGTTACTAACGGTTTGGAGGAAGAGGCAATAATATAGTTATTCATACTCCATGTGGGACACTCAAGGTAAGGGTCTTGGTCTAGTACTCATTATACTTCAATCTGAACTCTAAGTGGGGGCTGGAGAGATGGCTCACGGGTCAAGTTTAAGCTCTGCTCTGGCGGAGGACCTGAGTTCAATTCATCAAGTCCATATTTGGTGGCTCACAGCTGCTTGTAACTCAAGCTTTAGGGGATCCAATGCCCTCTTCTGGTCTCTGCAAGCACCGTGTCTCCCCATATAGGCCCCCTCCCCAACAGACACACACATACACACTAAAAATAAAAATATAATCTTTTGCCGGGTAATGGGGGCTCATGCCTGTAATTGCAGCACCCAGGAGGCAGAGGCTGGTGGATCTCTGTGAGTTCAAGGACAACCTGGTCTACAAAGGAAGGTCCAGGACAGCCAGAGTTGTTATGCAGAGAAATCCTGTCTTGAAAAAGAAAGCAAAACATATATAATATATATTTATACATATACTTTGTATTAATTATATGCAATATAATTTATATGTTATATACTAATACATAGTATATGCTATATATTATGTAAATACAAACATATTAACATAAATCTTTTTTAAAGAGATACTTAGGTGGTACAATGCTACCTGTTCTCGGTCTTCGAGCTCTGTGACCCTGCTTTCCAGAGCTGCACAACAAATTTCTTCTGGCTGTACTTATTGGGTCCTTGTGCTCCTTTGAATTACCAGGGGGTTGGGGGTTTTATCACTTCTTAGAAATGATACATATAATCAACACTTTCTAAGCATGGTCCACATGAACAAAACCATCTTTAGAAAGGTATTTCTAAGATGCTCAGACTCTTGGTTCAAGCCGACCAATAGTGTGAGCTCCCACCATCACAACAGCATTACTTAGAAATGTGTTCTCGGGCCTTATTTCAGACCGAAAGCTCCAGAGAGACTCAGAAGGTTTCAACCTAGCCACCTGTTTTGACAATCCCTAAAGGTGCCTTTAAGGCTAAAATTTAATAACCACTGCCCTAATAAAAGCTAGAGTAGATGGAAATAAAATGTTCTTGGACTTTAAATTTAGCTCTACGTTACAAGTAACCTTTCTTCCGGACATCTGCAGTCTGTATTTGTGAAGAAGACAGTCACGTCAGAGAATCAGGTTGGACTTACTATGGTGAGACAGAACGAGCTAAGGCAGAGAGCAGTGTTTTATCTGATCCTAGAAGTATCTGTGTTCACCACTTCCCCAGAAATCCTCACTTAGTAGATTTGGGGTAAGATTTGCCGTGATCTGGATCTATGTGTTGAACTCCTGGCCTCCAAGGCCATCATGTTAGGATTGGGCCTTTGGGAATGTACTGGGCCATGGAAAGCGGAGTTGGCAAGATTGGTATTTGTCCCTTATACCCTAGAGTTGCATCACTAGTGAAGAGAGAGGAAGTGGTCTGTCAGCTAAAAACTGGACTCTCATGGGACACTGAATCTAACTGCTCTCTTATTTTGGACTCTCCAGCTTTTAGAACTGTGAGAAACACATTTCTGCTTTTTATACCCCACTTAGGTTGTGATATTTTGTCTAATAATGAGAATACACAAAGATATCTGGTAGTCTGTTTGTTTAACCAAAATACTCAGAAGAGAAAGACTGTCATCCAGAGAATACACTCTGGTGCCCAGTGTTTCCAATATGTAAGAGATGGAACTCACAAGAAATCTCACAAAAGTGTTGAAAGGGATATAGATATATTTTAAAAATTTCTCTCTCTTTCTTTATCTCCCTTTCTCATATCCTCTCTCTCCCTTCTTCCCTTCCTCCCTCTCCTTCCCTCCCTCTCTGTCTCCATCCCTCCCTTCCTTAGACAAGGTCTGTCTATGTAACCTTGGCTAGCCTGGTACTCACCATGTATTCCGGGCTTGCTGTGAGCTCACAGAAATCCACCTGTCTCTGCCTCACAAGTGGTGGTATTAAAAAATGAGTCACTATACAGCCTGTTGATGTAATTTTGAGGCAAGGTCTCACTGTAGTCGAGGCTAGCCTGAAATTCACAGCCATCCTCCTGCCTGAGTTTCCCTCTTGAATGCTTGTCACCGCAGACGTGAGCCACTCTGCTCTGCAGTTGAAGGTCAGTTTAGGGTTTTGCTGTGGGGCAAATGCAAACTCTCTGTTTGGTGGCTGATTTATCCGGCTGAGGACTGAGCTCATTAACCATCCCAAATCACATAGTGTTTGCTTTAGGATTTATCATCGACAGCTACACAAACAGCTTTACTCACTCACTTCTTTTCTTCCAAGTACCCTGGAAATCTCATTAGGAGGGATTAATCCTGGGTTCGGTTTGGTGTTCTTACTTTAATAAGCTTGTAGGAAAACCAATAAAAACACACAGGTACAAAGAGGAGCAAACACAATAGAGGGGTTAAAACCCCAAGTCCCAGAGGAATAGGTGATTACACTATTGTGAAGTAACTCGGCTTTTCTGGGAGATATGAGGGACCCCGGAGGATGCTGAGTACCAAAGGCCTGGATTCTAGTCTCAACTCTGCTAACTTGCTATAATATGACTCTCTGCAAAATTCCTTACTCTTACAGTTTCTTCAGAAGGATAGTTAATGACATCTATTGCAAGAGTCAAGATATTAGGTGGGCTGTGATGATAAATACAAGATCACTTTGCAAAGCAAAAGCAATAATGAAAGCATTTGTCCTATAATGTCACTGGATTAGAATTAGCCAAACAGCTCTTAGTCTATGCTGGGTATCTACTGTCTGTACTTGCAGAAGTAGGACCTGTCTTGGTTTCAAGTTTCGAGTAAGTTTTGTAAACTGTATGTAAGAACCCATCTAAGATTAGAGTTGTATTAACTCAGCAAAGTGATTTAGGAAGATATAAAAATTCTTGATGATAACTCTTCCATTAGACAACCTGTAAACTATCATGTAAATGTGATAAGAAGTCATCAGGAGTGTGGCTATAGTCTAGTCCTGTTTGAAGGGAAGGCTAGGTAATTTCTTGAAGACATGAAGAAGCAGACGGCTTTTTAGCAGTTCCCACAGGGGAAGCAGCCAAGTAGATTATAAATAAGGTGACTATTCAATTTGTTAGGTAATTCAGGTCACCTTTAAGAGCAGGGGCAGGGGTGGAGGGCACTATAAATAATTACATAGGTAAACAGTCATAAAGCAAGACTGTCCCTGAAAAGCCAGGACCTATGCTTCTTCCTTACGATTGGCTCCCACCCCCAAGGAGAGTGACGTCAGAGTGAAATCATTAGCCGTAGGATTTGGAAATGTAGCCAGCCTTATTGTACCGTGTCAATCTTTTCAGCTTGTTATACTGAGCAGATGTGAACTGTGGAGAGCTCTGGAAATCCCAGAAAGCTGAAGCGGGCAACCGCAGATGGGAGGGATACAGGAACCATCTCCTGATTTCTCTGAAGAGAAGCATCCAACACATTCGTGAGCTGTTTTTGCTGAGAGGCAACAGAACCAGACACACCAGTCTGGAATGTCAAGTGTGGAGATGAGTGACTGTGAATAAAAGCTTCAGGCCAGTGTCAAGTCTACCAAATGGAGTTGCAAACAGCTCTGAGTTCTGCAAGCAAAGTCTATAGACGTAAATCAAAGAGCGCTCTTCCAAGGCTGGCAGTGTGGGAACCACTGGCCCCTTGTCACGCTTCCGTGTCCTCACCGCAGCTTCACACATGGAGAATAATAGCCCTATGTTCTGTGAGAAAGAGTGGTGATAGAATTTTCCCAGGCACTGAATGTGGAGGGCTGTACACACCATGTCTGGAGATATGATGGTGCATGTCTCCCCACATATGTTCACTTACTTAGAAGACTCACTTAAAAATTTCCCTTTGAGGTGTGCCTTTGCGTGATTTATACTAAAGGCCTTGTTTCCAGCATATCCCCAGCTCCTGGCTATGTACACAGCAGCCTTATATTCCCAACAGGGTAGATACCTAAAGATATTTTAGTAAGCACCTTCCTTGGATGATAAATTAACACAGTGTCATATTTTTGAGCATGATCCTAAATTCTGAAAAAAAGAAAGAAAGACCAACATTCCTCTACAGGCCAGGGCAAACTGCTGGCTGGGGCCAGACTCAGGCACGGTGCTAAAGCAGAGTGGGTATTGCTTCGGTAGCACGCCCTTTCCTAGCCTCCAGAAGTGTGAAGGATTGAGGGAGGAATGTCCCAGTGACAGGGATAGCCCTCTTTGACTGTTGGACAGCTGGCTATAGAATCCAAGTGTTACTGGTTCTTTTGATGGCCCTCCTGTCTTTATAGAGATGCTCTTTCAAGTAAAAGATTCCTTTTTGCTTTTTTCTTATGGATAGTTCTAGAAGGATAGAAATAGGGCTGGGAATATAGTTCAGAGAGCTTGCCTGGCATGCTCAAGGACCTAGGTTCAATTTCAAAGACAGAAGGGAAAAAAAAGGAAGTTTTTCATGTGCAGGTAAGAAGCATACTTATATTTTGACAGCTACCTTCCTTTAAAATACGTAACTGCCACTAAAAGAAATGGTGTCAGCTTGACATTCGTTTCTTGTTTTTTAAGACATGTAGAAATAACCGGCCTCACACTCGTTTTCATTGACTGTGAGTCCATTTGCATTATGTATTATTCATTTATTGTATAAAGTTCTATGTTATCAATTCACAAAATAGTCCTGGAGCTTCCATTATTCACTGAGGCTTCTGATAGAATGAATACATTTAAAAACAGTCATGTGATCATATTCATGTAAGTAAATAACAGTAGACGGAGAAGCTGGTACATTATTATTGCCAAGGTACTCATCCAGTCTTGAAGAAGTATGAGTCATACAGTTAATTCCCAATTGTTTTACAGCATAGGTTTTTTTGTTTCCTGTAAATACGTAAAGGGGGTTTTAAAAAAATTATTTTTTAATTTTTGTCAGAGCTACTCTCGTGGTGGAGAGACAGCCATTTTTGTTGACCACATTAACTTTATATTGACCCCATTCTGACAAAAGAAACAGTGAGTACTCAACTGTCAACTTCTCAAAGAATTTTATTTCTAGGAACAATAGTCTCTCTGAGCACTGTTCAGTCCCTCTTGCTAATTAAAAGTGCAAACATATATCGTTTTATGCTTCTCAGATTTTATTTCAAGCAAGTAGACTCCTGACCTCCAGGGCACAGGAAATACCTCTCTCAATGTGCTTTCTTGGCGATGCTCTACCTCCTGCTTAGGAGCAAGCTCTCCAGGCTCCACTTCATTTGTATGCTCCCCCAAGTGCACACAATTAATGACTGTTCCATAGTTGGAAGTTTTATATTTGGATTTAATGTCCCAAGCTTCCTTCCTTTTTTTTTAAGACAAAAATAATTTCTTTTTTTAATAATCTTTTATTCAGAGAGTAAGAGACCAATCTCGATCGATCACTGTGCATCCCACTAAAATGCTACCATACCTAGACTAGGCCCTGGCTAGCTAGCCAGCCGTGACTTTGCCATCCTAAGAGATTATTACAAATCTGGGCTTTCCAAGGTGCACAACCCAAGGTTGTCTCTTTGGTACAATTGTAAATAGCAACCAACTGTTTAATGACATAATGTGAATTTTTATAGGCTCATCCAGTTCTCCAGCCAGATTGCTCTGTGAACATTTGAGATACATTTTCACCCACTCCTTAGAAATGTTCAACACACAGGCTAATTTCTCACTATTGATTTCCTCCACTCTGCATCCCGACTACTGCAAGATCACTTGACCTATACCAAAGATCTCAGTGACAGTGGGTTTAAAAGGAACAGCTATTCAAAAGAATGCTTGGAAAAGAAATCAGTAGAGATACCGGAGTAACCCTGCCCTGATTCTTACTTAGCAGGATAGTTTAACTGCATATTTTGACTGGGTTTAGAGGACAGGAAAAAAAAATCATACACATTTTTAAGACGAGGTATCGTAGGATATTAGGCTTATGAATGTTTGGGCATCTTGAAGGAAGTAGAGGATTCTTATCCAGTGATTGAGAAGTCCAGGTTAAGAGCTCACCTGAAGCTAGGCTTCTCTGGGCTTTTGTTATTTATCTTAAAAAACAAAAACAAGAAACAAACAAAACCCCCAAAAAACTAAGCAAGATAAAAATAGACAAACAACATCAAAAAGAAATAGACTCTTTTGGATCCCCCTGTCCTAAACTTCGTGACCTGTGTCCCAGATGTATAGATCATCTTGACATATACATTCTTATTCACAAGGAAACTATACTAAAAAAGAGTAAACACAAAGTATGAACATCTTGTACCTGAAACAACCAGAACACATGTAACAAATGAGGTTATTTTCCCTCTAAAGACCCATCTTAAACCCTGCACACTCTTTTCTCCACCCTTATCATTATTGAAGAGCAAAAGATTATTTTAAATATTAAATATTCAGTTCAGTTAATTTTTGAAGTTATTTCTTTTTTCCACGCTCCTGAAATATTCCCCATTAGCAGAAAATGGTGTCAGAAGTGCTTTATTAATACCAATTCCTTTCCTGGACTTCCAAATAAAACAACATCATTGTTTTCAGCCATGGGTGGGTGGGGCTCCAAAACTAATAATTAAATAACACCACTTTTTAAGTTGCCAAATTAAATGGAATTGAAGCGCATGAAAACCATTTCCACATCTCTTGGAGTGAAGATTTATTTAAGATAGACTAAATGAATTACATGGATCCCACTCCAATGCCTTCTTCAATAAAAGTTATGACTGGACAAACATCAGATTTTTTTAAATTTAAAAATAATAGAAAAGTAAAAATAGATTTCCTAGAGAAATTTCTCCCCTAACTTTTGTGTGTGTGTGTGTGTGTGTGTGTGTGTGTGTGTGTGTGTTGCGCGCATGCATGCGTGTATATGTGTGTGATATTTTGCTGATTCTATGAAATCTGTTTTTGGAGTAACCGGGTAGGTGAGTATTTTTGTTGTTGTTGGTGGTGGTTTGTTTGTTTTTGTTTTTAACTGGATTCATCCAAGGACACTGAATTAAGATGTCAGCTGATTGGTGGAACATGAACTCATATGAATCATGATGGATACTATAGGCCCTGAAAGGAGAATAGTAAATGTGAATGAGAACATGTAATGTAGGTCTTGGGTGCCGTGGACCCTTGTTTAAAGAGAAGACAAAAGAAAACAGAATGGTATGAGCACTCTAAAATCATCTGCAGCACTTTAAAGGGTTAAACCTGCTTAACCCATTCTTAGTCAGAGAATGGCACCAAAGAGTACAGCTCACCCCTCAAGCGTGGCTAGTTCTAGACTGTGGTAGCCTCAGGTTGCCAGAGCAGTCATGCGCTCTGTTTCCACCCCCCTCCCACCCGATTAATAGGATCCATTCATAGCTACTCACTACTGCAGGATTTGACCTGAGAAATGCTAGGATCGATTAACTCAGCAGTCATGGTGAACAATCCCTAAATAATCTTTACCCTTGGCCAGCAAGGGAACTGCTAGTCTTGAGTTCTCAGCAGCAGCTGGTGAGGGTCTCAGCCAAGTTCTTTAGATGTAGGAACTTCTCCTGGACAGCCTACGTCGACATGGTGTTTACACATCTTTCAGCCAGGCTTCCTGGATCTAGGAAATGTTATTCCTGACTCCTGTGACCCAGATGCCCATGATAACACAGTTCACAATCTGTAGGTAATTGCTCTTCTTTCCTTTCTAGGAGCTGGCATGGTGGCTATTTTTTTCTAAAATAGTCATGTTGATATGTTCAAAAATCCATTGCTGAGTCTCAGATAGAGGGTCACATCTGGCCATGAAAATCTTCTTCTCTGCAGGATTACAGTCCATGCAGCTGTTGCTCACAGCATGAAATAGTGTTCTGTCCTAGATGGATCAGAAAGAAAAGATTGGTATAGTATGTGGCAAATGCTATAGCCTAAAGTTTATATGTGTAAAATATTTGTTTGTATTTGAGTATATACCCAGAGTTTAACTAAACTAGCTCTCAAGTCAAAGAGATTTCAAAGGATCCATAACTTGCAAGACAACTTAAGCTGAGACATTAATTATTAATTAATTAATTTTCTAAAAAATTAATTTTTTAAAAAGAGCAATTCACTCATTTTTAGTTTCGTAGTGAGCATTTTGCTGCATGTTTAGCTGCTTACAAGTATAAAGGACTTCTAATTATTTGGATAATATATGGCATGTATACACACACACACACACACACACACACACACACACACACACACACACACACTGTGTTGAGGGCACAGGAAATAATAAGGACACCCAACTTAGAAGAGCAAAATGTTCCCGTTCTCACACAGGTTGCCTATTGAGAAAGACAAAAGAAACCCGTGTTGAAACTGAAATGCCAGGCGCTCAGCTGCTGTCTCTGCAAGGTGAATGAAGGGATGGAGACGAGTGGTACAGGGGCAGGAGCTGAGAGTGAAAAGTCAGATTTGTTAGTGCTCGGGAAGGCAGTCTCTTCACGCCCTTCAGCCCAACATCAACAGATGCTGCAGGAGTTTAGACAGCATGCTTCTGGTGACTTCTTGTAAACCGGAGGAGGTCTGGTTTGCTTACAAGACAGTTGTGATAAATAAATCGCCTAAGTACTTGAGACAGTCCACAGCTCAGTGAATAAAAGATGCTCACTTCCGGGGCACAAAGTTTAAGTCCTGAGCAAACTCATTATCTGAACACACCCCTTTTTATCGTGGACCTGGGAAGAGAAGGTAAAGCTGAGAGAAAACGAGCCCACCCCCATTCCCGCTTAGTATCAATCATTTGAGAAAAGGTCCCCAAATTACCACTTAAATTTTAGCATTGAGTAATGTTTTAGTATTTAGCTTAGGAAGTGTTTAGGGGTTCTGGTTGTTCTGGTTGCTTTTCTTCAAGGGAGGAACAGTAAACGCACAGTGCTTTTAAGATTAAGAGTTTCTCAGCCACCCTTTGCAAACATTTATGGGTTCCTGGATTTTAAGGCTCAATCAAACCAATATTTAATGTCCTTGAAGGATCCGGATATTTGCATGGAGGGAAAGGAGAAATAAGGAAGGAGAGAGGCAATGTTGGGCAATCTAGTACACGTTTCTATTTTTACTGTAAACAAAGGACTGTGCCCAACACAAAGATCTCTTCTTCTACATTTTAAAGTCAAAGTTTTTTTTGTGGATTTCCTGAATTTGAATTCAGAAGTCTCCTGAGGTCTCCTTACAGTCCTTTCCAACCTCTTCACTACCCCCCTGCAATCTGACCTCAGAGGAAGGTTCTGGGAAACTCTCTTCCTCTGTGGGGGAGATGGTACCTGCCAGGAAGATGGAGACTGTTCTCAACTCCTCACCACAGCCTTGGGGACCACTTGGCCTCCTGGCATCCAGGTTCCTACCTGTCACAGTCACTGTGACTCCTTACTCAGCATTTTCTTCCTTGTTTTCCTCTTTGCCCTGTGGTATTTCCCAACACGCTCCACCCTCGATTTCCAGCAGCTCAGCTACATGGATCTGGCGTATTTTATTAGGTTTTCAAACAACCTTTGTGGTTTTACTTTCTATAGTGCTGGGAATCAAACTCATTCTGGGCAAGTGATGTTCCACTGAGCTATATTTCAAATCCCTTCCCATAGCATTCTTTACAGGGTTTTGCATTTATTTAGTGTGTATGTGTCTGTGTGTGCATGCCACCGTGTATATATGAAGGTCAGAGGACAAGGTGCAGGATTCAGTTTTCTTTATCCACCATGTGAGTTCCAGGGATGAAATTCAGGTCAGGTTTGGTGGCATCTTTACCCATAGAGCCTTCTATTGGGCCCCTCAAAGACCATTCTTAAACTATGACGTCCAGGAAAATTCTGTGTGACCTGCTAAATTCTAACTCGCTCTGTTGCATGTACGTGTACCTCCTTCCAGTCTTTAACAGGATTTCTTCCTGCTTCCTTTACCAACAGCTCAGGCAGACCTCCAGACAACCCCAGATTCCCCTTAAAACATGCATTTACATTGTGAGGGCCCGTTTTCAGGTTCCTCATGGCTTTACCCAGCAGGTCCGCATAGAGAGGATGATTAGGACCACAGGCCTGAGTGCAGATGTCTGAGATGGTCTGCACTTGGCTGTGCTGTGGGGAGGTCTTTTGCTCCACCCCATGGCATCTCTATAAATACCCTGAGGCAGAGACAGTCAGGGCCCTTTGGAAAAGGTCCCAGGCCCTCTCGAGGCTATCCTTTATTTTCTATCTGTTTATCTCTGCACTATAAATCCTTCTATCTAATATTTCCTGCTGCTCACACTCAAGACAACTCTGGGGAGCTGTGGGGTTGGTGGGTAAATACCCCACATTCCATGAACCCTAAAATCAGCAAAGGAAGTGAGTATCCCCTGGTTTCTTGTCCTCACCAATGCCTGTGTGCTAGCACAAACACAAAAGCAAGCCGGATTTGCTAAGCACCCTATTTTTTTCTGAACATCCATTTCTGAGCCATAAGGTGATCACAGTTTCCAAACGCCTTGTGGAAACACATGTTCTGACAGATACAGGTGTGTTCACAGGTACAGCCAGGCAGGCTCTGCAGATTTAGCGCCAACTGGAACACTCCAGAATATGTTTTCCACGCTTGCGCTTTGTGTCCTTATAAGAGAAGGAAACTGAGATTCTTGGTGTCTGTTGACATCAGGGAAGCTGACATCCAACAAGATGGGCAAGTAGACACATCCCCCAAATCTTTCCCTGTCATAATACTGAATGAGCACTTTGTGCCAAAGTTTGCCCGCAACAGAGACAAATGACAGGGAGTTAAAACTAGAAGCCCTCCTCCATATCCAGGAGATCAACTGATTGTTCTCTGGCTACAGACTGAGCTCTCTTCCGCCTCGTCTTTGGAGTGCTCAGCAAGGCCACAGAGATGAAGCTTCTGGGAACATTTTCAGCCTTCAACAGAGTGTACCTTTGTCACTTTTGACCTTGGGGGTGACATAATTGCTATCTATAGGCTTCTACTGGGCCAGGCTTTTGGGTTACTAAATGTCTTTATCGACACATGTGCTAGCTGAAATTAAGTCAGTGGAATGAGTAATCGCCCTCTGAATATGTCTTTTCTCCAGTGATAGCTCTCCTCTCCCCTGCCCTTCATCCCATGGGTTATGGCTGCTAACGGAACAGCACCCCCGCATCACCACCACCCCCCCCCCCCCCCCCCCCACCGCTTCATAGACTTGTGAATACTTCAGAAAGTGCAATGTTCCATAACAGTCTTCTGTAAGTGATGATCGATGGTCTGTCTTTGCTTTGTTCTTGGTCCAGTCCTGACAAGAGGCATTGGCATAGCCCTGTCTGTTTGGGGTCACCTTTACTTCACCTTGTCTAAGAAAACTAGACATCAGTGAGCAGGGAGTGTCTAAGGATCACTGAGCTGCCCTGCATAATCAGTTCACGGTGTTGGCCAATCAGCGCATGCTGATGACCATGAGCGGGACTTTTTCACTGAAAGCCACACTGCTTCCAAGCTGGCCATAGATTTGACTGGCCTCTGCGTGATACCTGAGCGTTCCCACATCCCTACTGCCCTTAATGAGCTCCCGTATTTACAGAGAGTCTGAGCTTTGAAAGAATGAGTGAGCTGCTCCAAACATTCCAGCCCGGGCTTTGGGTCTTAGAAGAACCGAGCAGCAAAGAAACAAAGGCATTCAGATAGACATGAGAGAGAGCGCATGGCTCACAGGAAGAAGAGTCTCAGAACAAAACAGGACACAGCTGGAGAGGTGCAGCACAGTTCTGGGAAAAGGCCTGAGAGTTGTGGCTGAACAGGGAGCTGGATGCGTTCTAGTCATCCACTTGCTCGCTGTCTGCCATGGGAGAAGGCACCAAATCCTGTGACCCTTAGCTCACGTACTTGTAAATGTAGATAGCGTACCCAAGTTTGTTATGGGAGGGTAAAATGAAGAATGGCTGGCTCCATGTTGCACATAGAAGTGACTATGTAATAGCTTCCTCTTCTCCTAATTTATTTTTAGTCAGAAAAGCATCCCCAGTTCTAAACATCAGAATGTACTAACCATCTGGTCTGAGACCAACCAGCCATTCAACACCAAATTATATTTTCTGAAATCCTGGCAAAATAGAGCTCAAAAATAGTACCCTCTGACTCAAGTTATCTGCACTGCACAACAGTGCCGCCCACTTTAATCAAGAGGCTTTAGGAGACAGAGGTAATGGAGAGTGAGCGAGGCAGCTTGGCTGAGTGACGACCATCAGAGCTTTGGCTGGTCTCTAGCTTGAGATGTGACTATCCTTTCAGGTCCTGAGCTTTCTAGAAGACAGAACAGTCAGGTGGGTGGGCCTTTTGAGTCATTATTCAGGCAGGTCAATTGAGTTCAACAGGTATGTATAAAGTGCCCTTTATATTGTGGTTAGTATCAGGAAAAAGGCACACATAGGAAGATAACCTAAGTTGTACCCTCTAACCCAACAAATAGAGGTGAACAATAGGTACATAATAAGTGTTTGCAGTAGAAAACTAGCAGTGAAATGTAATGTAAATAAAGGTGAATATGAAATAACACGTTTATGCATTTGAATTATTTAAGAAATTAATGGGCAGATCCTGTTTGACAAGGACTCTGCTATCAGGATGGGGAACCCACAGAGTCAGCTGACCTAAGCTACAGGGAGCTCGCTGACTCTGGATGACAGCTAGGAAGCCTGTATGGGACGGACCTAGGTCCTACACATCTGGGTATCAGTTGTGTAGCTTGGTCTTTTTGTGGAGCCCCTAGCAGTGGGATCAGGACCTGTCCCTGGCACATGAGCTGTCTTTTTGCGGTTTATATATCACAATTTCTTTCCATCTTTTGACAGATCCCTAGGCTGATTTTGTCTATTGGCTATTGTGAACAGGGCCACAGTAAACATGGTAGTATATGTGATGATATATTGTGTATCAAATGAAGCTTGCCTGAGGATCAGAGGACAGAGCCAGCCACTAGATTAGACATAGAGGCCAGGCAGTGGTGGCACACACCTTTAATGTCAGTAGTGGGAAGCACACACGCCTTTAATCCAGGAAGTGAAGGCAGGGTGGAGAAAGGTATATAAGGTGTGAGGAAATAGGGACTAAGGCAGTTCAGCTGAGACCCTTTCTGGTGAGGACTTGGAGGCTTTCAGTCTGAGGAAACAGGATCGGCTGAGTAGTTGACGAGGTGAGGTTGGCTATGGCTTGTTCTGCTTCTCTGATCTTGCAGCTTTCACCCCAATATCTGGCTCTGGGTTTTTTTTTTTTTTATTAAAAGACCATCTATGATTTGAGCAACAGTACATGCTGACCTAATACCACTTGGGTATATAACTGGCTAGATACAGCTAAATAATGTAGTGGTTATATTTTTGGTTTTATGAGTAACCTCTGTACGTGCTCCCACAGTAGATGGGCTAATTTGCATTCCTGCTGATAGCATCCTGCTGTTACCCTTGTCCTCACCAGCATTCGCTTTCCTGATGAGAGCCAAGTCAACTGGGAGAAGAGAGAATCTCAACGTAGTTCTGATTTGCATTTCTCTGGTGTCTAAGGATCATCATTTCTGAAAATTACTTCATAAATTTGTTGGGATTTGTACTTTGAGAAGTATCTCTTCCATTAATTTGCCTGTTTATTGATTTGATTATTATTTGCTCTTGGTGGCTTACTTTTTGGATCTTTTATATTTTCTAGATATTAATCTTTTATACAGGAACAGCTAGCAGATTTTCTCTCGTTCTATAGAATGCCTCTTCACTCTGACAATTGATTCCTTTACTGTGCAGAAGCTTTCTAATTGGATGCCATCCAACCTGTCAGTCCTTGATATTATGTCCTGAGCTATAGGCATCCTAGTCAGAAAACCATTGCCCAAATCTAAATCACCAAGTGTTTCTCTGTACCTTCCTCTAACCATTTCGAAGATCCAGGTCTTACATTGTGAACTTAAATTCTAAATGTAGGGGCATAGACAATAAACAATGAAGATAATAAATATGATGTCATATTAAAAAATGGGGAAAGCAGGAAGACCTGAGTTGACAGTGATGGGGCCAGAAGGAAAGAGAATTAGCTATTTATGTGTCCAAGGGAAGCAGTTTTAAATGGAGAGAAGAGCTAATGTGGTTGCTAAGCACTCCATCATGGGTCAATAGTCTAAAGAAACCAGAATGATGGAGGTAAGTGGCAAAGGGGATGGAGTGCTAGTTAGTTCAAGTTATGGTGACCAGAAAAAGCTTTGGTATCATGGGAATACAGGCAACATAGTAAGGACTTTAGACGGTTATGTCTGAGAGGCAGGCTAAAGGCCATATCATGAAGACACGTGGGTGTAATTCTAAGGCTTGATTCTCCATGTTGGCACTGGGGGATAGTCACTAGAGTATTTATGCTTAGGACACCATGGAGAAAGGCATTGGGTTCCATCACGAGGAAACAGAAGAAGGCGAGAATCCAAATTTGAGGTGATACAGAAGGAAGCTGGGGGTAACCAGGACTGTGATCTGAGGGTTGCTTGAGCTATTTGAGAAGTTAAATGCCCAGAGTGTTATAACTAACGGGGTGTGGGGGCTGTGGTAGAGGGAGGAGGTGAATGACTGAAGTAAAAACAGGACTGAACTGGGAAAATAAAAGATGAATTGGACCAGAAGTGGGAATGATAATGGTTTCTGTTTTAGACATAGTAAGTTGGAGACGTTTATATGATATCCAGGCTTAGATACCCAATTAGCAGTTGCTTAGTCAAGATGTCAGGGTAGCTTATCTTTATGAAATGGAGATAATTACATGAGTTCCTCTGATAAATTTACACATGATTGAAGACTTAAATGCTACAACAGCATATGCTGGAAGCAGATACTTTTATAAGCGAGAACTCCTTCATAGTTGGCGTCTCTGGTATCTAATATGGAGGAACGAAAGCTTGACGGGATGAGGTTTTCATTCAGACTTGTCTATGGCAATAGTTTCTGACAGCCATTTGGTTTGTCAGTGATTCATTTCCTTTAAATATGTAAAGTGAGTTCAGTAGAAAGGAGGAAAGGATAGGATATGCAATACTAAGACCTGCTTTGCCGCCTTTCATGGTTATTGAGAAGAACAAGGTTGATTCATGACAATCCTTTGAGTTCTTGAAGGGAGAAAAACCAGTTCTGAGTTTCACTGTTGGCTTCTGAGAAAATACAAATATTTTCCAATAATATATAAAAATGACAAGCAGTCATATTGTCTGCCCATTTCTACTTTTTCTTTAGCAGGCTGTATTTCTCACAGGAGAACGTTGGTCTCATGCATTCTTGTTTAATTCGGCCCATCAGAAATGATGTCTCTGAATGTTTTTAGTGTGTGTGTTGGGATACTGCTGGCTACAGCTCACTCTCAGCTGGTCCTCTGCCTCTCCTACTATATTCCCTGGGCTATGCATCGTGATGTACCAGGCATATCCTCAGTTCCTCTCAGAGCAGGCAGAAAATTCCAAAGTGTTAAATCCCTCCTCTTCCATGATCATTCAGTGTTTTCTCCCTTAACTAAATTCTTAGCCTGACCTATATTGTCCTGTATAGTTATGCCACTGTGCAGATACCTGGTTTCATAGGTCATCATTTTTCTTTGTGCTATGCATTTCAGGTGGCTTCTTTCTGTTCTTTGTAGAAAACCAAGATTCTACCTTCCTCAGGATCTTGGGATAAATTGATATATATTTGGAGAAGCTTTCCCTACACCTCTGGCCTGTGTAGTGCTCAGTGCTTTATGTTGTCATCTTATGGCATGTCTTAGTTTGGGTTTCAATGGCTGTGATGAAACATCAAGACCGAAGCAGCTTAGGGAGGAAAGGGTTTATTCAGCTTATGCTTCCATATCACAGTTCATCATCAAAAGAGGTTAAGACAGGAACTCAAGCAGGGTAGGAATCTGGAGGCAGGGGCCACGGAAGAATGCTGCTTCCTGGCTTGCTCCTCATTGTTTGCTCAGCCTGCTTTCTTATAGAATCCACAGGTGGCCCCAACACCCACAATGGGCTGAGGTCTCCCCCATTAATTCAGAAAAGAAGGCTTGCTTATAGCCTGATGTGATGGAGGCAGTTTCTCAGTTGAGGCTCCCTCCTCTCTGAGAACTCTAGCATGTGTCCAATTGACATAAAACTAGCCACTCCATGCTGTGAACCTTCTGTATGTATAGATGACTGTATGTATATATGTACGCATGTATTTTTATATGTATTTCCTCTGAACTCAAAGTTCTACGTGTAGAATTTTTTTTAATCAATCTCATTGCTTCTGTTCATATCTCTTATGTCCTCTCCATCAACCTGCCCGGAGCCTTGCGAACATAACACCCCCGTTTACTGCATCCCTACATGCCGTATGGTGCTAAGTGCTCCACCCAGATTTCCTCTTTTCTCCTCCCTTTAAACACTTCCTGAGAAACCAGAATGTGGAGGAACAGGAAGCTAGACTCAATTATCCCTTCAGCAAATTTGAATTAAACCCTCTGATGTGCCACATGTCTTTTGGGGACTCATGAAGACTGCGCAGACAGATCAGTCCTTTTGTGAAATTCACCTTCTAATGTTTACTCGTGAATAGTTTAAATAGTACAGAAATGTTTGATATAGAAGTGCAACTACAAAAAAAAGTGCAACTACTTAGACAGAGACGTGTTTCTCTATCCCAATTTGGGGTGTGAAAATCAAGCCAGAAGATAGCTTGCTGAAAACATGGACGGTAATAGCTAACATTAATTGAACTCTTATGTGCCACGCTCTAAATGCAACAGAATTTTTACTTATCTATTGCAATAGCTATTGAAGGTGAATGCTTTTATTGTTGCCATTTCATAACAAGCAAATAGAGAAATGTAGCAAATTTTCCAAGGCTCCAGTGCCAAGACACATAGTGGAGCTCATGACTCAAATGGCGGTGCACCCCCCACCCAGGAACCAGAGCCTATGTCCTCAATGTCTTGAGTGACAAAGCATTTCTCTTCTTGGCTGAGGCAACTAGCAGTCTGGCTCCATCTCCGTGTCTGCTCAGACCGGAAGAAGTGTCCTCATCAACAATCTCATGAGTCTTTCAGAGCTCCAATCACCGAGCTCTGTTTCCATTTGGCTATTTAGATCCTGGCGAGCACTCACCTCAGCATTCTATAAGAGCAGGAGGATAGTCTATGATAGAGCCTTTCTAATTCAGACTGATGCAGAGTGGCAGTTAAGCACATCAGGGAAAATGTTAAGCAACGGGATTGTAGCCAAATTGAAATGGCACATGTTAGAACACTGTGCCAGCCAACGGACTTCAGCTAGGTGAGACACATAGGCAAACCCAGAGCTCGATGGTGGCCCTATTTGAAAGGTTCTCCTTCTTGCTTTCAGAATAACCCTCAGCTGGTTCTCATGGGTCCTTACAGGTGACCAGGACTGACTTTCAGCTTGGAGGAAAAAGCTTAAGTAGAACACTCCTAAAACCGATTTCAACAAGACAGCACCAGCAGAGTAAATATGTGCTTTCCCAGTGACTAATCCTCCATCCACCAGATAGATTGTTGAAAAACAAAGTCACACCTCTCTACATTGCCACTTCCTGCTGGCATAGGGTATACTCGTGGATGCCTCATGGCAATATAGCTTCATCGTTTAGTAGATGTATGGCCTTCTTGGGAATTAGCTTTGCTCTGTTCTGATAAGGTAGCTAAGCTGTCAGTTGGAACTGAAATCTTAAGAGTACAGGGACTCTGTCATTGGAGCCCAATCACTCTATTCCCCAGAAGTGGCTGCAGAAGACACTGTGCATCTGGTTTTCAACAAAATGTTTTGAAAGTCTTTATTTTCTAATGGTCCAGCTGGAGACACTGGCCTAGGAGAGATTATTAGTATTAGGTAAATTTGTATCCTGGTAAGGAAAGTTCTTCAGATGGTGCTTATTAGTTGTCCAGTGCCACTTCTGACATATGGTAGAGGGCTCAGTTAGTGAACTGGTGCATTGGGAGGTAATTAACTCAGATGAGGACATTAAATGTGTGTTGGTTCAACTGTGCGTGGGGAGAAATAATAAAGTATTTCAATTGCTATTAAGTTGGGGGTCAAAGAGTCAAAATCCAGATTGAGGTAAAAATTTGAATTTAAAAATTTTATTACTATTTTTGGGGTATGATGGTAATCGACTCAAGGCCTGGTGCATTGTAAGAATCTGCTCTATTACTGAGCTACATTTCCAGCCCCTGAGATAGAACTCAATAGAAACAAATGGCTAACTACACAAATACAAAAGATGAATTATACAGATAGAAGGTGAGAGAGGAGTCAGAGCAGCAAAGAGGAAAAGGTTATTGGCATTTCTAAATGCTAAGAGCTAATTAAAAAACCAAGTGTATGAACTAAGCAAGAAAACCAGTCAGCTCAGGCTTAAGTTAACAGCAACACAGGTTACAGCAAAAGGTGACAGAGGCTTAAACAGGGTGTGTGTGTGTGTGTGTGTGTGTGTGTGTGTGTGTGTGTGTGTGCCAGTCACTCCTCTGTTTTCCATGATTAAAGCAGACCGGCAGTTGTATACTCCTTTCTGGGTCGTGCACTGTCTTCTAGGACTCTCTAGAGTAGTGGTGGTCAACCTTTCTAGTGCTGCGACCCTTTAATACAATTCCCTAAACAGTAATGACACCCCACCCCACCCCCAGCCACAACATTGTTTGCCATTGCTACTTCATAACTGTAACTTGGCTACTGTTATGAAAGGTAATGCAAATATCTGTGTTTTCTGATGGTCTGAGGTGACCCCTGTGAAAGGGCCATTCAACCCCCCAAGGGGATGCGACCCACAGTTTGAGAACTGCTGCTCTAGATGGAATGTCCAGGAGATTGTGGTAGATCCAAGCGAAGTCATGTGAAGGGTAGAATCTGGAAACTGGACCGCTTCCTCAGAAGTAAAGACTAGTGAACAGGCAAACATTACCGGATAGTTTTAATTTGGCTTGAGCAAAATGGATTAAACTTAATCTCCAGAGTACCACAGGCCAGCAGAGACCTTCCCAGCAAGAAGGGGCGTTGGAAATGAATGGGCTGACACCATGGAAGAGTTGAACTCTTCCACTATGACCACACATTTAGCATCTTGTAAACGCTTCAAAAAGCAGAAGCAGAATAGAACCACATCATTTCTTTGTTAACTTAGTTGTGGACACTGCAGTCATGTTGGGCCTTAAGTCCTGTCTCACTAGAATGCTTCAAACGAACAGATGCCTCCCATCTGGCATCTTTGTGGACCAGCATGATTTTATGATGCAGAGACCAAAGCCTAGCATATAAGTGAAAATATGTCATCGAATGTTGGCACATGCCAAGAATTTCACTCACTCACTCACTCACTCACTTTAAACTAATGGGTCAATTGTATAGGTATCAGTTTAACTTTCTTATCTCTACTCCCTGTTTAATGCAACTTACAAGTATTTTTTTTTTAAATGGGAATTGAAATTTAAGAACATCCTAGAGAGCAACTAGGAGTTTCCACTCACAAATGCCAGGCAAAAACTAAACTACAGCCCAGTCCCTTTCTGCAGCTCTCTCTATGGAGGCCTTGATGCTTCCCACCCCCAGACTTGAACTTAACTATCTTAAGCATTTTATGACAACTACAAAGAACTGCTTTTTCATTTCATGTTCTAGTTTTTGTTGCCCAAGTAGAGATAATTGTTTTCATCCTGCTGAAACCATGCTAAATGTTCTAATTCAATTTTAATAGTTTAGTTGCACAGTCTTTTGGATTTTCAAAATACTCAAACACATCATGTGTGAATAGTCCATTTATCCTCTTCCTCTCAAATCCTGATGCCTTTAAACTTCTTTATTTTTCTGATTACACTAAATATGAGATCCTGTGCAAGTTTGAATAGAGGTGATTACAGTCTACATCTTATTTTATATCCAGTCTCTCAGGGAAAGCTTTCTCTTTCTCCCCTTTCTCCTTCTCTCCCTCCCTCCTTCCTCCCCTCCTCCTCCTGCTCCCATGCTCCTCCCTCTTTAGTCCTGGCTGGCTAGCCTGGAACTTGCTATACAGAAGAAGGCTAGCCTTAAACTTACGGCAATCCTGCTGCTTCTGCCTCCTGATAGGATTGCAGGTGTGTTCCATCACATCTGCACAGCTGGAGGGAAGTTTTGGGAGTGACAAGAGTGACGTGTTTGTGAGCTTTTAGATATACCTCTATATAGTAGATTAAGTTAGTTGCTTTCTATTTGGCTATTCGGTGAGATAGTGGAAACTTTAGTATCACACACACACACACACACACACACACACTCATATTTATAAATATATATTTTTGCAGCCACCTCTCAAATATATGGCTTGTGCTCAATTTCTTAATTTAGGTTATACATTTGGGGACCCTTAAAATAAGTGCTATAGGCCATCCAATAAAATGTTCATGTAAAAGGAGTAGGCTATGCGAGACAGCTTCCAATCTGGCAAGGGTGACAGCGGTTCTTGTTACTCAGCTGAGATCTGCTTCAGTGATGTGGCAGGCTAGGTTACACTTCGACACTGTGACCTATGTAAAGAGTGCGTTTGTCACCCACACAGATGGGGATTTGGACCTACCGTCAGAAATTCAGCTACGAGCTTCATGCGGTTATCGGTTAATTATTATCCCTGTTAGAGTAATGATGTAACGAAAGTGGAGGAGAAATAGCCTTAAGCTTTTTTCGTTGTTGTCTCACTTGGTAGCCCTGGCTCACAGAGTGTAGGCTAGGACACATTGTCCAGGCCAGGCTGGTTTTGCACTCGTGGAAATCTTCCAGCTGCCGCCTTCGGAGTCCTAGGATTATAGTTGTGCACCACCACCCTGGCCAGCCTGTCGTAAGTTGGACTAAGACTTAAGAGAGCCTGATCATTAGGTTGACCAGATGCTGGAGGGTTTGGATGGGGAAGTGAGAGGTGAAATGAGTTTGTCTTCTACTCAGTGAGAAACCAGAGGAATGCAATGGCCAGATGTTTGGGAAACTTCCCCTGAACAAGGTTCACTGTGAGAAGGGCAGGGAGATCTTTTAGGAAGCCATCGAAATGATCCACGGGTAATATGGGAACCAGGGCAGGAGCTATAGCAGGGGCAACGGGTGTGTGTGTGTGTGTGTGTGTGTGTGTGTGTGTGTGTGTGTGTATGAGAGAGAGAGAGACAGAGAGAGACAGAGACAGAGAGAGACAGAGACAGAGAGAGGGGTACAATGGCTGGCCAA
The DNA here is from genome assembly GCF_903995425.1 of Onychomys torridus. Taxonomy (NCBI): domain Eukaryota; kingdom Metazoa; phylum Chordata; class Mammalia; order Rodentia; family Cricetidae; genus Onychomys; species Onychomys torridus. The sequence goes on from NC_050459.1 coordinate 50,198,947, forward strand.
AGGGAGTAACAAGTAGTAGTGACTGAACAGATGTGCGGACTGAAGAAAAGGAGTTTCTTGTTGAATAATGGTTTAAATGTTTTCACTGGGGTTGCTGCTCTTGCAACAGGGAGCACCCTGGTGACAAAAGAGAACCAAGGTAGGGAGTCCTCTCATACAGGGCACTGGCGGGCTGTTCTGAGACACATTGTGTACAACCATAGTTACAATGGACCAGGAAGTGGGGTCTGACCACAACCTTGAACTGTTCAAAGGAGGTAGATACTAGCCAGCTTTTTTTCTCCAAGAAGTCTCCACGTGGTTGGAGAAGATTAGCTGGAGTCTGTAGCACTAAATTCAACAAACACTGGGTACCTCTCCTGGCGGTCGTTGATCTTGTCTCTTAAGAGCACAGCCGAGAAGTGAATAGAGACTTTGAAGCTGGATTCATCTGGGTTTGAATGCTGGCTTCACCACAACTATGCCAGCATTAGTGTCTTCCCATGTACATTGCACAGAATAGCACCTCAGTGGTTATGGGGGTTCAGGTGATGGGTGTGAATCAAGGCTTCCTCTTCCCTCACAGTTGGAAGTGGTCCTGAGGATTCCCTCAGGCGCTCAGGCGATGATCCTTTAGGCTAATCCATTCATATCTAATTTAAAATATGGTACTAAAAAGGGGGCACTCCAGAACAACCTCAGAAAAATTAGTGAGCTGGTAGACCACCCCCCCCATGTCCCTGAGGCCAAGGACTGTAGCTGAGCAGGGAAGGAAGCATTCCAGAGAGCCCCCCATCTGTGTGGGATTTTTCCTCTAGGTGTGGAGCAGCCCTTGAGTTTTCCAAAACAGGTGTGCTACATAGGTCTGAGTCATCGACCAAGATGAGATATTTCCAAAACTTTCCATTTTAAGCCTTGGGCATGTTCCTGATTGAGTATAAATACCTTGCTTGCTATATAAATATGCAGAGTGTAACCTCTTGCTGAGCACTGCAACCAGTCTGAGAAGCTAGCGAGAGCATAATCACATCTAGCGATTATCTTTCACCAATCAAGTCCCTTAGGATACTGGAAAGGTCTGCAGTGTTAAAGCTCATAAGTTAGCATTTGAAATCAGCGTAGCCCATTTTGTTTTCTTCTCCAGGAGCTCTGTGTGCACATGCATTAGTTGGTCTTATTCATCTGTAAGCTTTTGTAAGCTCCCTAATGAAAACAA